>NC_086447.1:148494027-148807361 GCF_028390025.1 Pseudophryne corroboree
AATGCAGTAATATTAACTAAGCCCAACGTATCAGTGTCTGCTGGGAGCAGTAGTTTGATTACCTAAGAATGCAGTAATATTAACTAAGCCCAATGTATCAGTGTCTGCTGGGAGCAGTAGTTTGATTACCTAAGAATGCAGTAATATTAACTAAGCCCAATGTATCAGTGTCTGCTGGGAGCAGTAGTTTGATTAGCTAAGAATGCAGTAATATTAACTAAGCCCAATGCATCAGTGTCTGCTGGGAGCAGTAGTTTGATTAGCTAAGAATGCAGTAATATTAACTAAGCCCAATGTATCAGTGTCTGATGGGAGCAGTATTTTGATTGCCTAAGAATGCAGTAATATTAACTAAGCCCAATGTATCAGTGTCTGATGGGAGCAGTAGTTTGATTACATAAGAATGCAGTAATATTAACTAAGCCCAATGTATCAGTGTCTGATGGGAGCAGCAGTTTGATTACCTAAGAATGCAGTAATATTAACTAAGCCCAATGTATCAGTGTCTGCTGGGAGCAGTAGTTTGATTACCTAAGAATGCAGTAATATTAACTTAGCCCAATGCATCAGTGTCTGCTGGGAGCAGTAGTTTGATTACCTAAGAATGCAGTAATATTAACTAAGCCCAATGTATCAGTGTCTGATGGGAGCAGTAGTTTGATTACCTAAGAATGCAGTAATATTAACTAAGACCAATGTATCAGTGTCTGATGGGAGCAGTAGTTTGATTACATAAGAATGCAGTAATATTAACTAAGCCCAATGTATCAGTGTCTGCTGGGAGCAGTAGTTTGATTACCTAAGAATGCAGTAATATTAACTAAGCCCAATGTATCAGTGTCTGATGGGAGCAGTAGTTTGATTACCTAAGAATGCAGTAATATTAACTAAGCCCAATGTATCAGTGTCTGCTGGGAGCAGTAGTTTGATTACCTAAGAATGCAGTAATATTAACTAAGCCCAATGCATCAGTGTCTGCTGGGCTCTTTATGTGGAATCCAAAATCCTTGAGAATCCGACAGCGGGATGAAGACATTTTGCCTCGTTCTGGGATCCGAGTCTGGTAGGAAGTCCCGAGTTGGACTTGGTTCCCGACACAGATCGTGAAGTACGGGGAGGGGGGTGGGGGTTCGGTTCTCTGAGAACCGAACCCGCACATCTCTACTAAAAACACAACTTTTGTTCCATGTATTATATACATTTTTTCTCATAGAATTGTTAAACCTTTGGCCCTCATTCCGAGTTGTTCGCTCGATAAATTTTTTCGCATCGCAGCGATTTTCCGCTTAGTGCGCATGCGCAATGTCCGCAGTGCGACTGCGCCAAGTAAATTTGCTATGCAGTTAGGATTTTTACTCACGGTTTTTTCTTCGTTCTGGTGATCGTAATGTGATTGACAGGAAGTGGGTGTTTCTGGGCGGAAACTGGCCGTTTTATGGGTGTGTGCGAAAAAACGCTACCGTTTCTGGGAAAAACGCGGGAGTGGCTGGAGAAACGGAGGAGTGTCTGGGCGAACGCTGGGTGTGTTTGTGACGTCAAACCAGGAACGACAAGCACTGAACTGATCGCAGATGCCGAGTAAGTTTGAAGCTACTCAGAAACTGCTAAGAGGTGTGTAATCGCAATTTTGAGAATCTTTCATTCGCAATTTTGAGAAGCTAAGATTCACTCCCAGTAGGCGGCGGCTTAGCGTGTGTAAAGCTGCTAAAAGCAGCTTGCGAGCGAACAACTCGGAATGAGGACCTTTGTTCAGTGATTTTGCTGAAAAACAGCCATTCTTTTTTTATGCCAATTTTGCTATAAATGTACATTACTAAACTAATTACTAATTTTATCAGCAGCAAAAGGTTGAAATTCATATAAATTCATATATATTCAAACATGATTTAACTGTTTTGTTCATCATTCATACCCAGAGATTTGTCACTAATACATTTACATCCACTAATGTCATTATTATTTGAAAGTAGAGATGTGCGGCGGGCAATTTTCATGGTTTGTGTTTTGGCTTTGGTTCTGGTTCCATGCTCGTGTTTTGGATCTGGATTGGTTTTGCCAAAACCACCCTTTCGTGTTTTGGTTTTGGATCTGGATGATTAAAAAAAACAACAGCTAAAATCACAGAATTTGGGGGTAATTTTGATCCCACGGTATTATTAACCTCAATAGCATTCATTTCCACTCATTTCCAGTCTATTCTGAACACCTCACACCTCACAATATTGTTTTTAAGCCAAAAGGTGGCGTGGCTGTATGACTAAGCTAAGCGACACAAGTGTATGGCACAAACACCTGGCCCATCTAGGAGTGGCACTGCAGTGTCAGAAAGAATGGCAGATTTAAAAAATATGCCCCAAACAGCACATAATGCAAAGAAGGAAAAGAGGTGCAATGAGGTAGCTGGTTGGCTAAGCTAAGCGACACAAGTGTGCGGCACAAACACCTGGCCCATCTAGGAGTGGCACTGCAGTGGCAGACAGGATGGCACTATTCGAAAACTTGGCCCCAAACAGCACATGATGCAAAGAAGAAAAAGAGGTGCAATAAGGTAGCTGTATGACTAAGCTAAGCGACACAAGTATGCAGCAAAAACACCTGGCCCATCTAGGAGTGGCACTGCAGTGGCAGACAGAATGGCACTTAAAAAAACTAGGCCCCAAACAACACATCATGCACAGAAGAAAAAAAGGTGCAATGAGGTAGCCGTATGAATAAGCAAAGCGACACAAGTGTGCGGCACAAACAACATGGGACATGCTGGAATTTGCCCAGATGTAATACACGCACAATATTGGTGGCACAGGAGAGCGTACCTCTGAACCACATACACACATGGCAAAGCCTGTAAAAATAATTTGGATAATAATAAACCTTTTATTTGGAGCTAATTTATTAATATGCAGCACAGGCGAGCGTACCCCTACACCACACAGGGAATACCCTCTAAAAATTATTTAGATAATAAAATAAGTAATGTATAGAAGCCTTTTATTTGGAGTAAATAATATACAGCACAGGACACCACCACTGGACTTATGGCAGCACAAGACACCACCACTGGACTGATGCAGCACAAGACAGCACCACTGGACTGGACTTATATGGCAGTACCCCTGGACTTGTACGGCAGTGTCAGACAGGATGGCACTTTAAAAAACTAGTACTCAAACAGCACATTAAACAAAGAAGAAAAAGAGGTGCAAGATGGAATTGTCCTTGTGCCCTCCCACCCACCCTTATGTTGTATAAACAGGACATGCACACTTTACCAAACCAATCATTTCAGTGACAGGGTCTGCCACACTACTGTTCCTGAAATGAGTGGTTTGTTCGGACCCCCACCAAAAAAGAAGCAATCAATCTCTCCTTGCACAAACTGGCTCTACAGAGACAAGATGTCGACCTCATCCTCTTCCTCACCCCTTAAAGTGTGTACATCCTACTCCTCACAGTGTATTCATTTGTCCCCACAGGAATTCACCATCACAGGTCCCTGTGTACTCTCTGGAGGCAATTGCTGATCAAGGTTTTCCTGAAGAAATTGAACATTAATTTTGATGAACATCATCTTCTCCACATTTTGTGGAAATAACCTCCTATGCCGATCTCTGACAAGGTTACCGGCTGCACTAAACACTCTTTCGAAGTACACACTGGAGGGGGGGGGGGGAGGGGGCAACTTACAGTAGGTAAAATAAAGCCAGTTTGTGCAAGGGCCTCCAAATTGCCTCTTTTCCCTGCCACTATACATACGGACAATCTGATATGCCTACTTGGATGCTGTCATTCATATAATCCTCCACCATTCTTTCAATGGCGACATAATCATATGCAGTGACAGTAGACATGTCAGTAATCGTTGGTAGGTCCTTCAGTCCGGACCAGATGTCAGCACTCGCTCCTGACTGCCCTGCATCACCACCAGTGGCTGGGTTAGGAAATCTGATCCTTTTCCTCACAGCCCCAGTTGCGGGAGAAAATGAAGGAGGAGCTGTTGACAGGTCACGTTCCTCTTGAATTGACAATTTTTCCACCAGCAGGTCTTTGAACCTCTGCAGACTTGTGTCTGCTGGAAAGAGAGATACAACGTATGCTTTAAACCTTGGATCGGGCACAGTGGCCAAAATATAGTGCGCTGATTTCAACAGATTGACCAACCTTGAATCCTGCCAAATCGAATGAAGGGCTCCATCCACAAGTCCCACATACTTAGCGGAATTGCTCCATATTAGCTCCCCCAATTTCTCCAGCTGCTTCTGCAAAAGCCGGATGAGGGGAATGACCTGACTCAAGCTGGCAGTGTCTGAACTGACTTTACGTGTGGCAAGTTCAAAGGGTTGGAGAACCTTGCACAAGATGGAAATCATTCTCCACTTCGCTTGAGTCAGGTGCATTCCCCCTCCTTTGCCTATATTGTAGGTGGATGTACAGGCTTGAATGGTCTTTTGCTGCTCCTCCATCCTCTGAAGCATATTGAGGGTTGAATTCCACCTCGTTACCACCTCTTGCTTCAGGTGATGGCAGGGCAGGTTCAGGAGTGTTTGCTGGCGCTCCAGTCTTCGGCACGCAGTGGCTGAATGCCGAAAGTGGCCCACAATTTTCCGTACCACTGACAGCATCTCCTGCATGGCCCTGTCAGTTTTCAAAAAATTCTGCACCACCAAATTAATTGTATGTGTAAAACAGGAGACGTGCTGGAATTTGCCCAGATGTAATACATGCACAATATTGGTGGCGTTGTCTGATATCACAAATACCCAGGAGAGTCTAAGTGGGGTAAGCCATTATGCGCTGATGTCCCTCAGTTTCCGTAAGAGGTTACCAGCGGTGTACCTCTTACGGAAACCAGTAATACACAATGTAGGCTGCCTAGGAACGAGTTGGCGTTTAAGAGATGCTGCTACTGGTACCGCTGTTGTTGTTGCTGCGAGAGGCAATAAATCTACCCAGTGGGCTGTCACAGTCATATAGTCCTTAGTCTGCCCTGTTCCACTTGTCCATATGTCCATGGTTAAGTGGACAGTGTGCACAACTAAATTTTTTAGGACACTGAGGACACTTTTTCTGACGTCTCTGTACATTCTCGGTATCGCCTGCCTAGTGCAGTGGAAACTACATTTGGTACTGGGGACACACTAACTCCATCAATTCTATAAGTCCCATTGAACTAATGGCGGATACCGGATGCACGTCTAACACCAACATAGCTGTCAAGGCCTCAGTTATCCGCCTTGCAAGAGTATCACTGCTATCATATTTCATCTTCCTCGCAAAGGACTGTTGGACAGTAAATTGCTTAGTTGAAGTGGTACAAGTGGACATCCAACTTTTCCTCTGGGATGATGATTGACTCCCAGCAGCAACAACAGCTACGGCAGCAGCAGCAGTAGGCGTACCACTCAAGGATCCTCCCGGAGGAATCCCGGTTAGGAGAGGACTCCTCAGTCTTGCCAGTGACATGGCCTGCAGGACTACTGATGTTCCTGACTGAAGAGGAAGTTGACGTTGAGGGAGTTGGTGGTGTGGCTAGCAGGAGCTTGGGTACAAGTGGAAGAAGGGATTTAGGTGTCAGTTGACTGTCGCTCTTACCCAAAGTTTCTGAACTTGACAATGACTTTTGATGAATGCGCAGCAGGTGACATACAGATGGGTCCATCGTTATCTTGACTAGTTTTCTGCGCCTAGTCACAACATGATTTATTAGCATAAACCCTTCATCTATTGTTCTCAGCTGCAATACAATACAGAGAACAATACAGCAGGGTATTAAGTCATTAAAGGAGGGGATTAAGTCCGACTGGCCAGTCTCAGTTAATCCTATTAAAGATCAAGATAAATGTGGACCCATCTGTATAAGGGAGGATGTTCTTAGGTGGTTAACGTTCTTACCTCTACTTATTATGGATTGACAAAGGCAACACATGGCTTGACACCTGGGGGTAAATTTACTAAGGTGGGAGATTTTAGAACTGGTGATGTTGGCCATAGCAACCAATTAGATTATATCTATTATCTGCTAGAAGCAGCTAGATAAATGGTAAGTAGAATCTGATTGGTTGCCATGGGCAACATCACCAGTTCTAAAAATCTCCCAGCTTAGTAAATTTACCCCCTGTTGTCTGGCTTTGTGGAGAAATAATTCCACACCGAAGAGGTGGCTTTTTTGGTATTTTGCCCAGGCATGACAATGGGTTTATTCATCCCACGGACAA
This sequence comes from Pseudophryne corroboree, assembly GCF_028390025.1. Classification (NCBI taxonomy): domain Eukaryota; kingdom Metazoa; phylum Chordata; class Amphibia; order Anura; family Myobatrachidae; genus Pseudophryne; species Pseudophryne corroboree. The sequence continues at coordinate 148,500,240 of NC_086447.1, forward strand.
CAACTGTATCCCCCGGTGCCTGATTTAAACAAACCACATCACCATCAGAATCCTCATCATCAACTTCCTCCTCAGCGCCAGCAGCACCCATATCCTCATCCTGGTGTACTTCAACAGTGACATCTTCAATTTGAATATCAGAAACTGGACTGTGTAAGCTACTTCCAGCACTTTCAGGGGGCGTGAAAATGGTGGAAGGAGCCACCTCTTCCCGTCCAGTGTTGGGAAAATCAGGCATCGCAACCACCGACACATTTGGACTCTCCTTGGGGATTGTGATACCATCTTAGAACGCACAGTTCTTTTCTGTGCTTTTGCAAGCTTAACTCTTATCATTTTTCTAGCGGGAGGATGAGGGCTTCCATCGTCAGGTGAAGCTGAACCACTAGTCATGAACATAGGCCAGGGGCTTAGCCGTTCCTTGCCACTCCATGTTGGAAATGGCATAATGGCAAATTTATGTTTCTCCTTGAACCATTGAAATTTATTTTTTGGGTCTTTTTACTGAACTTTGGCTTTTTGGATTTTACATGCACTCTACTATCACATTGAGCATCGGCCTTGGCAGACGACGTTGATGGCATTTAATCGTCTATGTCATGATTAGCGGCAGCAGCTATAGCATTAGGAGGAAGTGGTTCTTGATCTTTCCCTATTTTATCCTTCAAATTTTTGTTCTCCATTATTTTTCCTGAGTTAAATAACACAATATGCGTTACAGGAGAGCGTACCCCTACACCACACAGGGCAAACCCTGTAAAAATTATTTGGATTAAATATTAATAACCCCTTTATTTTGAGTAAATAATATAAAGCACATGACAGTACCACTGGACTTGTATGGCAGTACCACTGGACTGGATTTATATGGAAGAATCACTGGACTTATATGGCACTAGCACTGGATTTATAAGCCAGTACCACAGGAATTATACAGCAGTATCACTGGATTTATACGGCAGTATCACTGGAATTATACGGCAGTATCACTGGAATTATACAGCAGTACCACTGGACTTATACGGCAGTATCACTGGAATTACATGGCAGTACCACTGGACTTGATTTATATAGCAGCTTCACTGGACTTATACACCAGTACCACTGGAATTATACGGCAGTATCACTGGATTTATACAGGAGTACCACTGGACTTATATGGCAGTACCAATGGACTTATAAGGCAGTATCACTGGACTTATATGGCAGTATCACTGGAATTATATGTCAGTATCACTGGGCTTATACGGCAATACCAATGAAAATATACGGCAGTATCACTGGACTTATACGACAGTATCACTGGACTGGATTTATACGCAATTACTAATGGATTTATACAGCAGTACCACTGGACATATACAGCATTATCACTGGAAATATATGGCAGCACCACTGGACATATATGCGGTATCACAGGACTGGATTTATACAGCAGTACCACTGGACATATATGGCAGTATCACTGGACTTATACGGCAGTACCACTGGACATATATGGCAGTATCACTGGACTTATACAGCAGTATCACTGGACTGGATTTATACACCAGTACCACTGGATTTATACGGCAGTACCACTGGACATATATGGCAGTATCACTGGAATTATGTAGCAGTACTACTGGACATGTACAGCAGTATCACTGGATTTATACGGCAGTACCACTGGACATATACGGCAGTATCACTGGACTTATACGTCACTTTCACTGGACTGGATTTATACACCAGTAACACTGGATTTATACAACAGTACCACTGGACATAAACAGCAGTATCACTGGACTGGATTTATATGGCAGTACCACTGAATATATACGGCGGTATTACTGGACTGGATTTTTACACCAGTACCAGTGGATTTATACAGCAGTACCACTGGACATATACGGCAGTATCACTGGAATTATATGGCAGTACCACTGGACATATACGGCAGTATCACTGTACTGAATGTATATGGCAGTACCACTGCACATATACGGCAGTATCACTGGACATATGCGGCAGTATCACTGGACTGGATTAATACGCCAGTACCACTGGATTTATACAGCAGTATCACTAGTCATATACCACAGTATTACTGGACATAAATGGCAGTATCACTCGAGTTATACGGCAGTAACACTGGACTTATACAGCAGCACAGGGACACCACCTCTGGACTGATGCAGCACAACACAGCACCACTGCAATGGACTGGACTTATACAGCAGCACTGGACATATGGCAGCAGAGGACACCACCACTGTGGCTGGACTGTTGCAGCACAAGACACTGTCACTGTACTGATGCAGGACAACACAGCACCACTGCACTGGACTTATACAGCTACACTGGACATATGGCAGCAGAGGACACCACCACTGTGACTGGACTGATGCAGCACAAGACACCACCACTGGACTGATGCAGCACAACACAGCACCACTGGATTTGACTTATACAGCAGCACTGGACATATGGCAGCAGAGGACACCACCACTGTGACTGGACTGATGCAGCACAAGACACTACCACTGTACTGATGCAGGACAACACAGCACCGCTGCACTGGACTTATACAGCTACACTGGACATATGGCAGCAGAGACACAACCACTGTGACTGGACTGATGCAGCATAAGACACTACACTGGAGTGAGCAGCACAAGACAGCACTGGAATCACCACCCCACTTTACCTCCTGCATAGACACTGAGGACGGAGACACGTCCTCTCGCTACACTCTACAATTCCAGATTGAAAATGGCGGCAACGCGCGGTTCCTTATATGGAATCAAAAACCCGCAAGAATCTGACAGCAGGATGATGACGTTTTGCCTCGTTCTGGTTTCCGACTCAAGCGGGAAAGCCTGAGCCGGGCTCGGATCTGGGCTCGGATAGTGAAGTTCGGTGGGGTTCGGTTCACAGAGAACTGAACCCGCTCATCTCTATTTGAAAGGATTATGAATTTGAACATCTCTGTTCTTTCAACCCCTCTTATTTTAAATGTGGAAGATGTGTTTCAAGTCAACTACAGTATGTGGGAAACACCCCAGTGATTCTGTACAGATCAGTCAGTTCTACAAGAGTAATGTTGTATTATTAAATCCTATCATCCAAACTGAATTTTAAATTGATTTATTTATGTTACTTAGCTGATTTGAATATCATTGTGGCATTTTAATCTAAATATTTTAAAGAGACTAAGTGGGAATTCAATTAGCCGAGGTAAATTATCACAGCTAATTGATCATAGGGGAGTAATTCAATTACCGGAGATAGGAGAAACAAAATCTATGATAAATGCATTTTTTTCGCACCCGTGATCGAGAAAACTCATGGATCGGGAACTTTTCCCAGATCCTGATTGTTTTTGCACAAAAGCAGGTAAATTTTTCTGCAAAAAATAAGTGACCATTAATTGAATTGCCCACCCCCCCAAAAAAAAACATCAGGCAAAAAATTGAGAAAAAGACAATTTTTTGCAGAAAAATTTACCGCGACCAATTAAATTTCCACCTATATGCAGGGCCAGCAAGAGAAGTCTTGGGGCCCAGCACACATCTCTGAAGCCCCTGCAACCCCCCTTAACTTGGCAAAGAGGGATTTTAAAATATAGTATATATATATATATATGTAACAGGTTTCATTTATAGAGCACGTCACTACAGCTAAAATGACAAAACAGTTTATTTCTGCATCAATGTTTTGAGGTGATCACCTCATCATAACCTTTAGGGTTAAGGCGTTCGTGTTAGTTTAGGGGTCATGGCCAGCAACAGAAATCCTGGGGCCTAGTACACTGATATCTCTGGGCTCCCTCAACCACCCTTAACTTGGTAGAGTGGGGCTTTAAAAACATAGTCTGTCTATCTATCTATCTATCTATCTATCTATGTATCTATGTCATTCTTAGGGCCAGTTATATGATGGGGGACAGGATTTGCTTCTGTATGTGCACATATGTTATGATTGGCAGCCACCAGCACTGGTTTTACCTATGACATTGACTTAGCTTTAATTCGTCCCGGGCCACCAACCCAAGGCACCCTGCACGTGTCCTGAGGCACCCCAGTATGCCACAGCACACAGTTTGAGAACCACTTGTCTAGTGTGTACCCAGCGTAATTATTGCAGCTGGTCTGTGGGTTACAGCTCCCAGCTCCACTTCTGTAACACAATGCAACAATGTAATGTGAGTGACAAACTGCAGAGATTAACCCTTTCTTTGACTGCTACACAGGGATCACACCTCTATTCATAGGGCTGAATTCAATTAGGGTAGAAGTTCTCGCCCCGCGAAGGAGTGCAAGTATATACCACACTTACGGTACCATTGTATTTGCAGATATTTTCTTACAATACACTATATACATAGAAACATACAACTTTACTGCAGGCATAAGGGTTAGTTTAGGGGTCTGGGTTAGGGTCAAGGCCAGCAACAGAAATCTGATAACACACTGATATCTCTAGGGCTCCCTCAACCTTCCTTAGCTTGGCAGAGGGGATCTTTAAAAAAATTGAGCCTTTGACTGTCAATGAGCCTGGCAGGTGGTTATCCTGCTGGGATACTGGGATCTTCGGTGGCAGGGACATATGGAAAAGCGCCAGTGCAGCAACATGTATAATGATGGCAATACAGCATGGACCATAGGGACTGGACAAAGTGATGGGTTAAAATGAGGGTGATGGTTTAGGGGGCCTGTTAATTGTATTCCTACTTAAATTGAACCATTGGAGCATATTTGTGTCCCTGATCCTTGGGGCCTCTTTAACCTCGGGGCACTGCACCAGTGTCCCCTTTATCCCCACCCCCCTGTTGCCAGGCCTGCCTACATGGCTACAAGTGTGTATATTTACAATTAATTTACTATTAATTATATATATATATATATACAAGAGTGTCATTAGTACAAAGTTTATATAGAATATTCAATAAATATCTAGTGATTATAATTTATAACACTTCTCCAGCAGGAGGGCTTCTAGAAAAGTCCTCTAGGATAGACTCTATTTCAAAGTCCAAATTTAGATAGAAAAAGTGGTAGGACCCAGCGCCTTCTCTGTTTCAATTCTCCAAGTGCAAATAAGAAATTTATATGCGTACCAGAACCAACAATATTTTCAGCTTGGAATACACGTCTCTCTGTGTATCAGTCATCCGGTTCTGTTAGTGTTCCGGTTCTCTCAGTGTTCCAGTGCATCGACCAAAAAACAAATACAGTAAAAATAATAGTGCAATATTGCCACTATCATTAGTGACTATCATAAGTGAGTGTGCTAGTATGACTTAGCAATGTAGTTAAAGCTTCGAATCATGCATTAATTGGGAAAGGTACACCCTGTGTCGGGAATTCAGGCAGGATAGTGTCCTCAGCCCCAAGAGAATATATATAATAATACCCTAAAGTCTTGGGCTTCTCACATGTAGTAAATTCTCTGCGGGACTCCTCTCTTATCCCCACGGAGGTTAGCGGGATACCTTAAAAGTAGAAATCCCAACAATTGGGAATAATGCCCATAGTGTAGTATGTATCTATAAAAAATAATTTAATATAAACAAACAATAAACAATATATACAGAATGGACCCGTACAATGGATAAAAATATAAAGGGCTTATCTGATATCCTTCAGGAGGAGTGTGGCATAGACCCAACACGTTTCATCCTCTAGCAATTTTGATAGAACTTCATCAAGGGGTTAATGTCAGTATTTTGACCTTGTCAGGATTTTGATTGTTGGACAGTTGTCGATATTTTGACCATAGGGATTTTGATTGTACTGTAGTTATTTCATACTAAACCCACCCTATTAGCTGTGAAAAGGCAGTTTTGCAATGAAAACAGGGCTTTTTATTGCAATTACAAAAACTTGGTACCCAATTAGCTGCAGAAAGTTATTGGCGAAAAGTCTCATAGTCTCATAGGTTTTATTGCAAATTTGCTTTCACCATCACTCAGCAGATGATAAGTAGTGCAAAATCCATATTTTAAGGTAAAAATACTGTAGGGGTATATATTTAATTTATTTTATTACCAGTTATTTATATGGTGAACACATATTGCAAAGCTCTTTGCAGCATGCTTTGGTTCAGGATCCTTGGGACACCCCCCTGAATGACTAATTAGGCACTTAGAAGTTTGAAATTATGTTGATTGCCCAATAATTACATTATTTTGTGGTCAAAAAATGCAAAGTGTTGGAAATTGTGGAACATGTATGGGACAGGTATATTGCGGTGCTTTATCAGTGTTTTTTGGCTTGCAGGAGGGAGTAGTTGGTTTAAAAAAAATAACTTTTTAAAAGTACCTATAAGATATATACTTACACCAATTTTTATGTACCCCTAATTTGATGAGAGCACTTTTTTTTGCTGAAAAAAAAAAATAGCTTTCTATAATATTTTCAAGTTTTTAAATAAATTCATATAACAGCCATTTGACCCAATTTAAGTAAACCAAATAGTTTTATTATGGACACTGATAGACTTCTAAAATGTTTTCCTACACTAGTTTGTCTTTCTTGGGGGGTATAGGCAGTTTTCGTAATTTTCTCTTATACTCATATCTGGTTTTGCCGGCTAGAATTATCATGCAAATCACGTCTTCTTGATTTTGGAATACGATATGTACAGTATGAAAAACAGGAGTGTGCATACCCCAGAAAGCCATTTTCACCGCAACCTTGTGCAATAGGTGCGAAAAATTGACCTGCAAAAAGTTTTCGTGGCTAATAGGATACCCCATTAAACTGGATTATAACATATTAAGAAGATTCTGCTTACGCTCACCCTACTACATCTTATCCACACAAACCAGAGTAGTTTTATAATTTGCAGGAACTTATTAGTCAACATTCAGTATTATTAGCTGTTCTTCATACTCTAAAACTAAATCTCCTGTTATCCGTAAAGGCCAATAGAGCTTTCAATTTGCTGGCCTGGGACCATCTCTTTGAGATGTAATATATACTATATGGACAAAAGTATTCGGATGCCTGACCAGTACACCAGGAGGGACTGTAATGCCATTGTATTCAAAATACATAGACTCTAATATGGAGTTGGCCCCCCTTTTGCAGCTATAACAGCTTCCACTTTTCTTGGAAGGCTTTCCACGAGATTTTGGAGTATTTTGTGGTAATTTTTGTCCATTCATTCTTTAGAGCATTTATGAGTTCATGCACTGATGTTGGATGTGTAGGCCTGGCTCGCAATCTCCATTCAAGTTTATCCCAAAGGTGCTCAATGGAGTTGAGGTCAGGGCTCTGTGTATGCCAGTCATGTTCTTCTACACCAAGCTCATCAAACCATGTGTTTAGAGTCTTTCTGCACTGGGGCACAGTCATATTGAGACGGAAAAGGGCCTTCTCCAAACTAATGCCACAAAGTTGGAAGCATAGAATTGTCCAAAATGTCTTGGTATGCTGTAACATTAAGATTGCCCTTCACTGGAGATAAGGGGCCTTGCTGAAAGCCTCAAAAACAGCCCCATACTATTATTCCTCCACCAAACTTCAAAGTTGGAATAATGCAGTCAGGCAGGTAACGTTCTCCCGGCATCTGCCAAACCCAGAATTCTACGCTTGGCATTGGACTTGGTGATGTGAGGTTTGCAATCAGCTGCTTGGTCATAGAAATCCATTCCATTGAACTCATGTAGCACAGTTTTTGTGCTTAAATTAATGCCAGTGGAAATTCAGAACTCTTCAGCTATGGAATCATCAAAGCATTGGAGACTTTTTTTACGCTCCATGGGCCTTTGCAGTCATTGACCGCGCTCTATGGTTTTACCTTGTCTTTCGCTTCATGGTTGAATTGCTGTTGTTCCTAAATGCTTCCACTTTATAATAATATCACTTACAGTTGACTATGTAATATCTAGGAGGGATGAAAATTCACGAACCATCTTATTGCAAAGGTGGCATCTTATCACAGTACCACGCTTGTAGTCACTGAGCTCTTCAGAACAACTCATTTTGTATCACAAAATGTTTGCAAATGGAGACTGCATGGCTAGGTGATTTATTTTATACTGTACACCTGTGGCAACGGAATATATACAAAATACCAGTGGTTGGGATGCCGGTTGTCACATGACCAATAGCAGCATCCCAACACTAAACATGCCAACAGCAGATGGGGTAAGTATTTTTACCCTCCCCTGTCCCCTACCCTAACCCTAACTCTCAGGGGTGGTTGCTATGGGTAACCCTCCGGTGAGTCAGCGATCGCAAACCCTCAGGTGTAGCAGCTTTGGCTAACCACCACCCTAGTTCCTAACCCACCTAGTACCTAACCCTCCCCCGGGCCCTAACTCTAACCGTGAACCCCAATACTCACCTTCAGGATGTCGGCTGTCAGTGATCCGGCGCCGGTCTCCTGAGTGGTGTTGGAATTATGATGTTGGTCACATGACTGCTGACATCTCAACCACCAGGATGCTGAATGCATCCTATGGCAATGGGTCTGAGTGAAGCACCTGAATTCAAAAATTAACAGGTGTGGCCAAATACTTTTGTACATATAGGGGGTCATTCCGAGTTGTTCGCTCGTTGCCAATTTTCGCAAACGGAGCGATTAAGGCAAAAATGCGCATGCGCATGGTTCGCAGTGTGCATGCGGTAAGTATTTTAGCACAAAACTTAGTAGATTTACTCACATCCTAACGAAGAAATTTCATTGTTGAAGTGATCGTAGTGTGATTGACAGGAAGTGGGTGTTTCTGGGCGGAAACTGGCCGTTTTCTGGGAGTGTGCGGAAAAACGCAGGCGTGTCAGGGAAAAACGCGGGAGTGTCTGCAGAAAGTGGCTGGCAGAACGATGGGCGTGTGTGTGACGTCAAACCAGGAACGAAACGGCCTGAGCTGATCGCAATCTGTGAGTAGGTCTGGAGCTACTCAGAAACTGCTAAGAAATTTCTATTCGCAATTCTGCTAATCTTTCGTTCGCAATTCTGCTAAGATACATTCCCAGAGGGTGGCGGCTTAGCGTGTGCAATGCTGCTAAAAGCAGCTAGTGAGCGAACAACTCGGAATGACCCCCATAGTGTAATTTTGAATTCTTTTCACAATTCATCACATTATTTCACACACTTTACGCTAATATCCTGTCCAATATAGTGCCTTTCCACATTCATCAGGGTTCCTGCCAGTTGCCCTTTCTCCCTTTACTCTTTTTCCTTGCTCTGGAGTCCGTATATATAAATGTCCACAGAACAACACCCTTTGAACCCGCTCATCTCTACATATAATACAAACTGTTACAGCAGAAGATGTGTCTTAATTAATTTCCAACCAGTCCACATCTCTCCCACTGTCATGGATACTATTTCCTTATTCATGTTTTTTTCAAGCTATAAAATTAACACTAATATGTAAAAAAGTTTTCTTTTTTCCTAATCTGAGGTGATACAAATGCTAATTACTAATGCTTCAATTCTGCCTAGCCCAAAGGGTCACTAAGTATCATGCCATCTTTCTTGCCGCTATTGTGTCTATGTATAAATGTAGAAATTCAACTTCTACCCATTAATAAAAATCATAGTCCAAAAAAATAATTGGATGCATTTACAGATCTCGCTGTTAGGCGCAGTGATAGTTCAACAGTGTTATATTCTAAATGGTTATTTGTATTCAGATGCTGACTCATTACGTTGTACAACAGTCATTCACTTTGTATGGAGAAAAAAAATCTGTATGGCCAGAAATAGGTTTATCAAAGACATTAAACTTGGGGCCTGGGCTTAATGGACATCCTAGACATCTCCAAAGTCACACTGTTTCAGTATATTTATGAATGGCTTTGATGAGCTGAGCACTTCATTGACTGACGATTACAAGAAACCTCACTCTACCCCTATATACCCAGAGTTTTTCTTCATCTGACAAAACCATTGATTCCACATCGCCTGCATGATAATATATTTCTCTATGATAGGTAGGTATGGGGCTTGACGGGGCATTTTTAGAAAATGTGATAGGCATAGAGCTATTCCAAATATTTACATACCTCCCAACTTTCAGGAGGTATGAATCGGGATTTTGGCGTGGTGTAGCCACGCCCGCCTGGAAAAAGGGGGCACGGCCTCAGTAAAAGGGGTGTAGCTTTGTGGTAATGCTGCATTAATGAGCCACGCTCCCATTGCCCATCACTATGGGGGTGTGGCCAGCGCTCTGTGAGCTGTTGCCCATGCCCCCAGTCTATTCGAGTGACAGGAGCCTCCCAACTGCCCCCCAACCGCGGGACACTGCGGCCAGCGGGTGGGACAGCAGGATAGTCCCAAAAAAAGGGACTGTCCCATGAAACTCCTGACAGTTGGGAGGTATGTATTTATCTTAATGGGGAAACCCTGAATTCAGCCTGGCTTTCATTAACATTGAATTCTTTGGAAAGTTAAATATACTGTATAATAGCCATAAAGTTTGTTTTAGACAAAGGGAGTTCCATATTTAACTTACAGCAACTGCAGGATAGATTCTTATTACCCAACTCCCATTTTTATATGTACCTTGACTATGCCTTCAGTAAAGTAACAGCTTCCCGCTCTTAGTCACTGTGGCAGGCTGATGGTCTGGACTCTGTTATTAATCTCCTAATCTCCTATTCATCTAAACTCAGAATTGCTTTTAATACTCCAACCTACCTATTGCTAATGATGAACATCTATGAACTAGACTATCACCCACATGGCTAAGTGTAGGCTAGTTAAATCCCAGTTAACTCCAGTGTTCCTCTGACATCTTTTTTGTTTATGATTATTTTATATTTCATTGCACTGAGATTGTTGTCCCAACACGGTGTTACACACCTGTACATCAGTTTGTGTCACTGATGTTAGGTAAAGCTATGGTACAATTTTGCTAATCCCTATTACTGATATGATGTTAACGGACTATTAAGTATAGTAATTAAACATTTTTAAATTATAAATAACGTTGATGGCATTACATTAAAAGATGATATACAGTATTACCATTCCTTCTATATCCCTGTGTTGTGTTTGAGAATACAATGAAGATGACAGAATCAATCATAACTAATTAGCTGCTGACATACTGCATGTAAAGTAATTAAAAAATACATTAGCACTTGTTTTCTAATGATTAAGATCATTTAAATTGAATACCAACTGGTTAGTACAAGTACTGGAAACTAATGTAATGTAAGAGTAACACTGGACCCAAGAGCTTATACACAATAAGGGTTTGTTAGTGTCCAGTTTAGAGGTCTGGAAATAACACACACAAAAAAAAAAGACAATCATTCTGAAGCCTTGTTTTAGAATCATTGGCACAGCTGCATGGCTGAATGCGCTTTTATTTTGCTTTTTTGCTTTAGTGTAGTCAACATTTTTAATGTCGGTATTTTGACCTTGTCAGTATTTTGGCCATCGGTCAATTGTTGTCGGTATTTTGACCGTCTGGATTTTTATTGTAGGTAAATTGACTGCATCTCGTTATTTCAAACCAACCAATATTTGCACCCAAGAGATTTTGTGTTCAAATTTAAAAAAAAACTATAAAAGCATACCAAGAATACTGTATGTAAGCGCAAACCTGCCTTATAGCTGTCTGACTCAGTCAATGTTTTGGTGCAGTCCCTAATCTGGATTTCTGGAATTATCTCTAAAATCCTAACTACCCCTAGTGCTCTCTTAGTCAGTTTCCTTACTCTCCCTATATATGTGTGCATTTACTACATTTGATAGATATGTTTTAGACCACATCTTGATTGCCAGATCTAAGACATCCATCACCCATTTCTGTAAACATGAATCCCGCCTCCCATTCATAAAATTATAGCCAAAATTGAATTTATCTTCTGAGACGGGCTTCCTGTATTTCACCTGTTTCATTCTCATTGGTCAAATGTACTAAGTGGCATGAACTTGTTACTGATTGTTAATGATCCTGTCTTATTCAATCTGCCTGGGGACACAAACTCCTCATTTAGTCAAAGGGCCTTGCATCTTTTGCCACAGTCATGTCTACGCCTTTATGCGAATGCTGCAACAACAGGTTCAAATGGTCAACATGACAATGATCGACACACATTTGGTTGACACAGGTTTTTTCCCCATTTTTTCCAACTTCTTGATCATTTACCATCCATGTGGGCTAAGACCTTGCCCGAAGCATGGTGAGCAAAGCAAGACCGTGAGTGTACACGTTTCCACTAATTTGGCGTACACATGGTTAAACATACAAATGACAGAAAAAAGCAAATCATGTGTCAACCTTTTCTGTGTCGACCATGTTGATCTTTTGTCTGTGTTGACCTGTTGTACCTGTCAACCTTTTGTGGCTTCTACCTTTTTCATGTCGACCTGTTGACCCTGTGAACATTTTTACCCAGTCGATCTACTTCAACTTGTTAACTGTTGACCTATTTCTGGTCGACCTATTGAGCCATACCCCTCAAAAACAGGCCTTTAATGAGGATTCTGGTTAATAACAGATATTGAGATCAGGGATTGTAGAAAAATATTCCTATGTATTTGTTTTGTTAATATTTGTTTATAATTGCTGAATGTTTGCATTTGAGCCATTTTCTTGGATTTTTATCCCCCTTGCATTTCAGTACATTCTCCTGTACACGCTCTCCCATATTGAAGAAAAAACTTATTATGTTTAGTGTAGAGAAGAGTGATTCGGATATTATGAAATTCAAGCCCCCCTGAACCTCCAGAAACCGAGTAAATCTGAGACCTGGCTCTGGTTTTCCCGCCAAGCTTTGATTCCAAATCGAGGCAAAAGTCATCATCCCATGTTGTTATGAAACGGCTATACCCTTTGGACTTGCAAGCTGCTGTAGAGTGCTCTGATGTCGAAGTCCTGGGACCTAAGAGAAGCTGAGGAGTTTTCCAGAAGTTTGAAGCTTGAATTTCCAAGAAGCTGTGGAGTGTTCTGAAGAGATGATTATTGGACATGCATGAAGTCGTGGAGAGTCCAGTACTATTGGAGTGAGACTCCTAGATACCTCAAGAGACATTTCACCAATAGCAAACCCCTGCTATTCCCTTAGTGTGTCACTGACCTAGGTTGGGGGTGTTGTGAACTCGGGGGTTCTTCCTATGGTAGGGAAGAGGAACCACAGCTGGGTCGGAACAGGGATGGCCTGATATAGGTCTTCCTCATACAGGACTCTGACAGTAAGGCTTGGTGAAAATACTGAAGAACTTTATTGCATGAAGGGAGCAACACAATGTTACATAGCAGCGAGGGAACTTATGGGAGAATGTCCAGGCCTATAGAAGAACTTGTAAGCAATGTTAAAGATGCTAATAAATGAAGTACTTGTGAGTGATGGTGAAAGACACTGAGAACGATGCTTTATAAAGATACTGGTGATTAAAGAGCTTGTGAGCGATGTAAAAGATACTGGTGACTGAAGAACTTGTGAGCGATGTTTTTAAAGACACAGATGATTTTAAGAACTTGTGAACGGTGTTTAAAGACACTGAAGATTTGTAGAACTTGAGAGCGGTGTTTAAAGACACTGATGATTTGTAAGACTTGAGAGCGGTGTTTAAAGACACTGATGACTTATAGAACTTGAGAGCGGTGTTTGAAGACACTGATGATTTGTAGAACTTGAGAGCGGTGGTTAAAGACACTGATGATTTGTAGAACTTGAGAGCGGTGGTTAGCCCGCAGCCCACGCTGACTCCGAGAAGCGCTGGAGACTGGACCGCAGAGGAACACACCAGCCGCTGGGAACGCTGGAAACTGTACAGCAACTGGCACCTGGAAATGCCGGAGACACTGGAATACAACTAGAGAGACACGCCGGGAACAGAGCACTGGCATCCACTTCAGGGGAAAAGACGATACTCAGGCGCCGAGGCTCTGCCCGGCGTCTGACTTTGAATCTCCCGCCTCCACTGGATTGGCGGAACAGTCCGATGACGTCACCTGCTCCCCGCCCACGTGATTCCGGGTGTCATGGCGGCGCCCCTGCCCAGGGGAATCGCCGGGAGCCGCGCCAGCCAGACGCCGGAGCCCGTGGACCACCGAAGGCGGAGGCCGCAACACGGCCCAGCAGGCACGCAGGGGTAAGCGCGGCGAACGCCGCCTCTGGCATGTGACAGTACCCCCTCCTCCAGGAGTGGCCCCAGATTTTGTTGGATGTCTGGAATGGAAGATCCGCACCAGTCTGGGAGCCATAACTTCAGTAGCCTTGACCCAGCTCCTCTCCTCGGGGCCAAAACCTTTCCACTCCACCAAAAACTGTAGATTCTTGTGAAGATAACGAGAGTCAAGAATAGCTTTGATTTCAAAGTCCATTCCAGCTTCAGTCTCTGCAGAGGTTGGCCTCGGGGACTTTTAATGGAACCGGTTTAAAATAAGGGGGCGAAGGAGAGAGACATGGAAGGAATTTGGTATCCGGAGGTGGGAAGGCAATTCCAATTTGCAGAAAACCGGGTTCAGGACTTGTAACACGGGGTAAGGACCAATAAACCTCGGAACTAATTTCATAGTGGGCACCCTTAACCGAAGATTGCGGGTAGAGAGCCATACCCTGTCACCAATCTTGTATTGGGGAGCTGCTCGTCGCTTCCTATCCACAAAGAACTTATAGTGGCCGGAGACTCTCTTGAGGTTAGCATGGACTCGACTCCAAATTTAACTGAAGTGCCGGAGAGTAGAGGCTGCAGCAGGAACATCTTCTGGAGGACAAATGGGTAATTCTGGAACTTGGGGATGAAATCCATAATTAATGAAAAATGGGGACTCACCAGTCGAAGAGTGGTACAGATGATTATGGGCAAACTCGGCCCATGGCAACAGTTCCACCCAATCATCTTGCGAGGGAGAAAGATAAACATGGAGAAAAGTCTCTAAATCTTGATTGACGCATTCAGTTTGCCCATTGGTTTGTGGGTGGTAAGCGGATGAAAACTTGAGTTTTATTTGTAAGGCCGTACAGAGGGCTCTCCAGAATCTTGCAGTGAACTGTACCCCCCGATCAGAGATAATTTCCTGTAGTAACCCGTGCAGGCGGAAATGTTCCCGGATAAATAACAAAGCCAATTTGGGAGCTGATGGTAACCCGGTCAAAGGTACAAAATGTGCCATCTTAGATAAACGGTCAATAATTACCCAGACGGTATTGTGACCCTTGGAGAGAGGTAATTCAGTGACAAAGTCCATATAGATATGAGTCCAAGGCCTCTTAGGAATGGACAGTGGATGCAACAACCCCGCAGGAGGCAGATGAAGAATTTTGTGCTGAGCACACTGAGGACATAAGTTGACATAACCTTGAATATCCTTCTTCATAGTGTCCCACCAGTAAGATCTTCGTAGAAACTCCCACATCTTTTGAATTCCAGGATGACCGGAAAACTTGGAAATATGAGCCCACTGCAACAACCTTGGTCGGAATTTAGCTGGCACAGACATTCTCCCAGTAGGAGGACCCAGAGCGGTGGGAGCTGCTGACATAGAAACTGGACTGAGAATCAAAGCCTTCTCAACGGAATTCTCCTCATCCGAAGCCGTTAAGGAACGGGATTAAACATCAGCCTTAGTGTTAAAAGTCCCAGCCCGGTACTTAATAACAAACGAGAATCGGGTAAAGAAGAGCGCCCATCTAGCTTTACGGGGATTCAAGCACTGGGCCGTCTTGAGGTACAGCAAATTCTTGTAATCCATGAAAATTGTAATTAGGTGTTTAGCACCTTCCAAAAGATATCTCCATTCCTCCAAGGCAGATTTTATTGCCAAAAGCTCTTTGTCTCCAATGGTGTAATTCAGTTCAGCAGAAGAGAACTTGCGAGAATGGAAACCACATGGATGTAACTTCCCGTCTGGAGCGTACTGCGAAAGCACGGCACCTATGCCTACCGTGGAAGCATCAACCTCCAAAAAGAATGGTTTTGAAAAATTTGGTTGTTGAAGTACCGGAGCGGACATAAAGGCTGCCTTCAACTGAGCGAACGCTGCTACAGCTTCAGAGGACCAATGACTTGGGTCAGAACCCTTCTTGGTTAGGGCAGTGATAGGTGCCACAATGGTAGAGAATCCCTTTATGAATTTCTGGTAGTGATTTGCAAAACCCAGAAATTGTTGTACCGCTTTCAAGGAAAGAGGCTGAGTCCAGTCCCGAATGGCAGTGAGTTTCTACGGATCCATACGAAGCTCCGTGCCCGAAATGATGTAACCAAGAAATGGAACAGAAGGGACCTCAAAGGTACATTTGGAAATCTTGCCATAAAGATGATTCTCTCACAATCGAAGAAGTACCTCTTTGACCTGTATTCTGTGCTCTGTGAGATTCTTAGAAAATATCAGAATATCATCCAAATATACCATTACACTTAGGTATAGCATATCCCGAAAGATTTCATTAATGAATCCCTGGAAGATGGCAGGGGCGTTGCTGAGGCCAAACGGCATTACCATATACTCGTAATGCCCGTCCCTGGTATTGAAGGCCGTCTTCCATTCGTCCCCCTGTCGGATACGTATCAAATTATAAGTTCCCCTTAAATTGAGCTTGGTGAAGACTCGGGCTCCGTGAACTCTGTCAAAAAGCTCCATGATGAGTGGCAACGGATACTTATTCTTAATGGTGACATCATTTAGACCACGATAGTCAATACATGGTCTCAGTCCTCCGTCCTTCTTCTTCACAAAAAAGAACCCTGCCCCCGCCGGGGAGATAGAGGGGCGAATGAATCCTTTCTGCAGATTAGACTTGATATAGTCCGACATAGCTTGGGTCTCGGGTAATGATAAGGGATAAGTGCGACCCCGAGGTGGCATTTTCCCCGGAATGAGCTCAATGGGGCAGTCCCAGGGTCTATGCGGTGGTAACTGATCGGCCGCCTGTTCCGAGAACACGTCTGAAAACTCCCGATAGGCCTCCGGAATGAGCACTTCATCTGACTTGGAAGATACATGGAGTGGGTAGACAGGAGTGAGACAATTTGAATGACAAAATGGACTCCAAGATATTATTTGTATCGAACTCAAGTCGACGTGAGGGTTGTGAAATTTAAGCCAAGGAAGGCCGAGAACAAGATCGTGGGGCATCTCCCGAATCACTAGGAACTCCAGGTGTTCTTGATGCAGAGCTCCCACTTGCAGCTTGATTGGCACTGTACAACTTGAAGTCAGACCGTTAGAAATGTGGGTACCATTAATAGCAGTCAACGTAATAGGTCGTTCAACCGACCATAACTGAAAACCCAGATTCTGGGCACAGGAAAGGGAAATAAAATTCCCCGCAGCCCCTGAGTCCAGCAAAGCCTTAACGGGTTTGGCTATTGACTCAGAAAACAGAGACACGGAGAGTAAACAGTCCACTGTTGGAGAAGGTTTAGAAGAAACCCCTAGCTCGACTCCTCCGGAACAAGCTAGGACTGCCCGTTTCCCGGACGAGACTTGCAAAACTTGAGAGAATTATCCGCGGCTCCACAGTAGAGGCAGAGTTTACCCTCACGACGATGCTGACGTTCCTCTGGGGACAGCGGAGATCGATTAATCTGCATGGGTTCGTCGATTAATCTGCATGGGTTCGTTTGCTTAGACGGAAAAGATCGGACCCTTGATCGATCTGACCGACTACGTTCACCACCTCGTTCCTGCATGCGAAGATCCACCTTTACACAGAGCGAGATCAACTGTTCTAAGGAATCTGGCAAATCTCTAGTGATCAACTCGTCCTTTAGACGATCGGAGAGCCCGTTCCAAAAGGCAACCTGGAGAGCATCATTATTCCAGCGCAGTTCAGAGGCTATGGTCTGAAAATGAATCACATACTGTCCCACTGAACGAGAGCCTTGTCGGACACGGAGCAAGTCTGCAGAGGCAGCGGTCGTCCTGCCGGGCTCATCAAAGATCCTTCGGAATGACGTAATGAAGTTGGTGTAACTAGAAACCAACAGATCAGATCGCTCCCATAACGGAGACACCCAATCCAACGCTGAACCCTCAAGCAAGGAAATAATGTATGCCACCTTGGACCGATCAGTAGGGAAGTTATGTGAAAGGAGTTCAAAATGTACCTCGCACTGATTGAGGAAACCACGGCAATTCTTTGGATTCCCGTTATAACGAGAAGGAGTAGGGAGTTGAAGGTGTGACCTGGTTCCAGACAAGGATGGAACATTACTAGAGACTACCACTGGAGCGGATACTGGAACTGGGGCCGGAACTACTGAAGCCAGAGAAGTCTGAATTTGATCCAGCCGGCCAGATAATTCCTGGAGATAATGCATCACCTGGCTCTGTGCTGCTTCCTGACTTTGAACTCGGGAAACCAGGTCCTGGATGGTACTTGCCTCTGGGTTTCGATCCCCCGGGTCCATGAGGCCTGAGTATACTGTCACTGACCTAGGTTGGGGGTGTTGTGAACTCGAGGGTTCTTCTGATGGTAGGGAAGAGGAACCACAGCTGGGTCGGAACAGGGATGGCCTGATATAGGTCTTCCTCATACAAGACTCTGACAGTAAGGCTTGGTGAAAATACTGAAGAACTTTATTGCAGGAAGGGAGCAACACAATGTCACATAGCAGCGAGGGAACTTATGGGAGAATGTCCAGGCCTATAGAAGAACTTGTAAGCAATGTTAAAGATGCTAATAAATGAAGTACTTGTGAGTGATGGTGAAAGACACTGAGAACGATGCTTTATAAAGATACTGGTGATTAAAGAGCTTGTGAGCGATGTAAAAGATACTGGTGACTGAAGAACTTGTGAGCGATGTTTTTAAAGACACAGATGATTTGAAGAACTTGTGAACGGTGTTTAAAGACACTGAAGATTTGTAGAATTTGAGAGCGGTGTTTAAAGACACTGATGACTTGTAGAACTTGAGAGCGGTGTTTAAAGACACTGATGATTTGTAAGACTTGAGAGCGGTGTTTAAAGACGCTGATGACTTATAGAACTTGAGAGCGGTGTTTGAAGACACTGATGATTTGTAGAACTTGAGAGCGGTGGTTAAAGACACTGATGATTTGTAGAACTTGAGAGCGGTGGTTAAAGACACTGATGATTTGTAGAACTTGAGAGCGGTGGTTAGCCCGCAGCCCACGCTGACTCCGAGAAGCGCTGGTGACTGGACCGCAGAGGAACACACCAGCCGCTGGGAACGCTGGAAACTGTACAGCAACTGGCACCTGGAAATGCCGGAGACACTGGAATACAACTAGAGAGACACGCCGGGAACAAGAGCACTGGCATCCACTTCAGGGGAAAAGACAATACTCAGGCGCCGAGGCTCTGCCCGGCGTCTGACTTTGAATCTCCCGCCTCCACTGGATTGGCGGAACAGTCCGATGACATCACCTGCTCCCCGCCCACGTGATGCCGGGTGTCATGGCGGCGCCCCTGCCCCGGGGAACCGCCGGGAGCCGCGCCAGCCAGATGCTGGAGCCCGTGGACCACCGAAGGCGGAGGCCGCAACACAGCCCAGCAGGCACGCAGGGGTAAGCGCGGCGAACGCCGCCTCTGGCGTGTGACAGTACCCCCTCCTCCAGGTAGAACTTGAGAGCGGTGTTTAAAGACACTGATGATTTGTAGGACTTGAGAGCGGTGTTTAAAGACGCTGATGACTTGTAGAACTTGAGAGCGGTGTTTGAAGACACTGATGATTTGTAGAACTTGAGAGCGGTGGTTAAAGACACTGATGATTTGTAGAACTTGAGAGCGGTGGTTAAAGACACTGATGATTTGTAGAACTTGAGAGCGGTGGTTAGCCCGCAGCCCACGCTGACTCCGAGAAGCACTGGTGACTGGACCGCAGACGAACACACCATCCGCTGGGAACGCTGGAAACTGTACAGCAACTGGCACCTGGAAATGCCGGAGACACTGGAATACAACTACAGAGAGACACGCCGGGAACAAGAGCACTGGCATCCACTTCAGGGGAAAAGACGATACTCAGGCGCCGAGGCTCTGCCCGGCGTCTGACTTTGAATCTCCCGCCTCCACTGGATTGGCGGAACAGTCCGATGACGTCACCTTCTCCCCGCCCACGCGATGCCGGGTGTCATGGCGGCGCCCCTGCCCTGGGGAACCGCCGGGAGCCGCGCCAGCCAGACGCCGGAGCCCGTGGACCACCGAAGGCAGAGGCCGCAACACAGCCCAGCAGGTACGCAGGGGTAAGCGCGGCGAACGCCGCCTCTGGCGTGTGACATAGTGCTTGTTGTGCACACCTGTACTTAGGGGATACCCTGGACTTAATTCCTCCACAGTAGGAGCTCACTCAATAGACCGAAGACCCTGGAGTGAACAGATCCATAATTGAGAGGGAAGGATATGTTTGAGTCTCTGTATGAAGGTACTGCTAGACTGGACTTCAGAACCAATGGGGTTTGCTAGATCACCTATCCAGAGGTCACAGAGGGAATGGGTAGGATGAAGAGAGATGCAGGAAGTTCAGCGGACTACCCAGGTGTGCGGGATAACTGAGGATTAGCCTAGTAAGATGTTACAGACATATTCAGGATATACTGAAACCTGCCAAGCTAGCTGTGAACAGACAGACCAGGTTTTAAGGAAGCTGTGGCAAACAAATGGGGCCAGAAAAATCCAGAGTCCAAAACAGAGCAACAAGGGCTCCCGTGGTAACTGAGAACTGTAACTGTCAGGTCCTGGCTGGACTAAATGCAAATTAAAGGGTAAAGCAGCCAATCACACAGCTCACTCAACCAGGCTCTCTTTTAATGAATAATCATGTACACCTGCAGCACTGCACGTCCCTCCTGCACAGGGCCAAGTTATCCCTGTGGCCGCTAGGTGTCTCCATAGCCTAGCGACCAGAAGGAAGCCACCAGACGGAAATGCTCGGGACTTGAGTAGCAGATAAGCCATGGCGGGTCATGACAATTGTGCCATTTGACTCCACTCAAGCTTCTGTATGCTGCACTATGCTGTTTCCTTACACAAGTGACTGTTGTGTCCACCCACAAGTGACTTCCTCACATATACAGTAAGACAATTTACCACTCCTATCACAATGCCCTGGATACTGCGAAACAAACATATTTCCAAGCTCTCATCTCTGCTCAAGCCTCGTACCCCAAGTATCTTTGTAATACATTTAAATTATTTCTCTATCCCCTCTTACCCTACCCACTACCCAAGTGTCCAAGTTCTTGCTTCCTACTGAAGATGAAGTATAAACACTTTTCTCATTCTGCTACTCTACTAACTCACCTCTTGATCCTGGACCCTCACAAATAAGTAAAGCTCTGTCTCCTCTGCTCATCCCAACCCTAACTAAAATCTGTAATCTCTCTCTCTACTGGTATCTTTCCTTCACTGTTCAATAATTCAGTGATTACTCCCATTCTAAAATTACTAAATTCTGGCCCAAACTATTTCTCAAACTACTGTCCCATCTCTCAGCTCTCATGCCCCTACAAGCTACTTGAGAGTCTTGCCTACACTCACCTCACACACTTTCTTAACTCACACAACCTATTGGACCCACTTCAATCTAACTTTTGTTCCCAACATTCCACAGAGACAGCACTAAATATAGTTGTGATCTGGTCACTGGTAAGTCCAAAGGCCATTACCCACTACTTATTCTTCTAGATCTCTTTGCTGCTTAGACACTTAACCACTCTCTTCTCATAAAAACACTACAATCCCTAGGTCTTAGGGACACAGCCCTTTCTTGGTTGTAATCATACATATCTAATCACTTTTTCAGTGTCCTCTTCTCTGAATCCACCTCCTCTTCGCTACCTCTATCAGTTAGAATAGCGCAAGGATCAGGTCTTTGGGTCTTAGGTCCTCTGCTTTTCTCTATCTATAACACATCTCTTGGCATACTAATCAGGGCTTTTGGATTTCAATATCATCTGTATGTGGATGTTACTAAAATCTACCCATCCTCCACAGATTTGTCACCATCTGTATTAATCCGTATCACTGAAAGCATTTTTGCCATTTCCTCTTGGATGTTGTCTCATCACCTCAAACTTAATATTTTCAAAACAGAATTAATTATTTTTCCACTGATCAATAGTTGTTACCATCCTGATATCTCTATCACTGTTAATAATTCAACAATCAATCAACCACACACACTCACTGCCTAGGTGTCATCTTTGACTCTGAACTGTCCTTTGTTCCCCACATTCAATCTGTCTCTAAATCTTGCTACGTGTATCTAAAAAACATATTCAAAATACATCCATACCTTTCACAAGACACTACAAAAACTCTATCCATGCTCTCATTATCACCCGCATTGAGTATTGCAATAGTTTTCTCACAGGTCTTATTAAAAAGAGACTCTCACCACTACAATCCATTCTGAATGCTGGTGCAAAGCTAATCTTCCTTGCTAGACATTTGTCTGCCAAGCCACTCTGTCAGTCCCTCCATTGGTTACCTGTATTCTACCATATTCAATGTAAAATACTTTTAGTCACACACAAGGCCATTAACCATACTACAGTACATCTCTTCACTTATCTCAAAATATCTCCCAACCCAACCACTTCACTCTGCACAAGATCTATGTCTCTCATCCACACTTATTATTCGCTATCATATCATGAGTGCCTGATTTTCTTTATGCTGCATCTACTCTGTGGAATGCCCTCCCATGCATGAAAAGACTCTAGGCTAGTTCTCTAGTCTCCAAGCCTTCAAGTGTTCCTTGAAAACTCACCTCTTCAGGCAAGCTTATCAAATTCTCTCACATAACCTTCAGAAACTTTCCTACCCAATTACATCCCCACTTTAGAATCCACTCATATGCTTACATATTTTCCCGTTCTTCACTTTCCCATCATCCTGGCCCCAGGCTAACATTGCTGTGTGACCATATCACACAGCGCACCAAGAACCTTTGAAATCTGATGGACCTTTATGCAGTAGATAACACCTATCCTTGTGTATCAATGCCTACCTCCATATAGATTGTAAGGTTGTAAGCAGGGCCTTCCAACCTATATGGCTGTCTGTTATTACCCAGTCTTGTTTTTTCACTGTTGTTTCCAATTGTTTTGTTTTATGTTATCACTGTTTTCAATTGTAAAGCGCAACAGAATTTTCTGCACTATATCATAAACTGGTAATAAATAAATAAATATATATATAATAAGTGCTGTGCTCTACTGTGTCCATCCATTAGTGCCTGCTGTGTCTATCCACAAGCTGTGCTCTGTCTAAGTACAAGTTGTGTTGTTTCCATCTACAAACTTTGCTGTGTCAATCAAGTGGCTGTTCTTTGTCCATCAAGTGGCTGCCCTGTGTTCAGTCCACCTTAGTCTAATTTCTGTCACACAGTGGTGCTGTACTGACTCCACAGCTATACCTCACTGCCTTCACATATAAGAACTGCAGTGTCAGTTGTGAAAAGAGTTTCAAAAAGTTAATAACATTTTTTTTTAAAAGAAAAAAAATAACAACAATGTTTTGTACAACCTGTGTACGCTGTACCCCAGTGTTAGGAACTCCCTTTATGCAAAACAGTACTCCAAGTCACAAACCATAGCAGAAAGCAGGAAGGTTTATTTTATGGTGGTGAAGCACACAGAAAAATGATGTCAGGCACAGCAGACTGAAGTAAATATTTCCAGGGTATCACAGAAACATGAAAAAACTTAACTCGGTGGTGCAAATAAACTGGAATCCAAACATAAACTCAGGAACACTGGAGAACACAGTTTGCAGGCTAGACTTGGACGGTAACAGAGGGCTGGAATACAAGAAACCAAGACTGGCAGGCTTGTTTGGAAAACTGATGTTTAAAAAGGAACTCAGGATACCAAGACTGGCAGGTTTGACAGGCAAACAACATTTATGATCCAGCAATGCATGCTGGATCTTTGGCCAATTATATAGCACAGTCAACAGGTGAATCAAGCTGGAATAGAACCCTAATTAATACACCTGACCACAAAACAGAACAAACCCAAGGTATGGTGACCCCTAGTGGTAAAGAACATATCACCAGAAAATACACAGCACACAGAATATAACACCCAGTGCAACTTTGTTCAAGTACAGTATATAGAAAAACCCTTTGAATCCCTGTGGTGTGAGCTGAGCTGAGAGTTAAAAAAAATGTTCTATTGTTTGTACTATTGTTCCAAGTGCTATACTCCAGTATATTTGTTCAAGTATATATATATATATATATATATATATAGAACCCATTTGAAACCCCACAGTGTGAACTGAGCTATCATCTTGGCACTGAAGAGCTGTTAGCCTAGCTACCCTAATCCCAATGTTAGCTTGCTTTGTGGGGGCCCAAACAAATCAAGCACTTCAGCATAAAAGTGTCCGTCCCTGTTGTTGAAGTGCTTGGTTTGTTAAATTGTGCATGTCCTTTTTAATGTCCAAAATAAGGGTTGGTCAGAGGGCCCAAGGACAATTACATCTTTCATCACTTTTAATTTATGCCATTGCTGTGTGGCAATGTTTCATAGATGTGTTATAAACTTCCATGTGTTTGTGCCGTTGCTCTTTGGATTAGTAATCGGCTAGCTCGCTGCAGACTTTGGCCTAAACTGGATAAAAACAGTATTGTGAGTGGTGAGTTTGTCAAAATGTACTGTAAATGACTGAAAATTAATGTTATTGAGGTTAAATACTGTGGTAAAAAAAGAGGCACAAATTCTGTGATTTTATCTGTTTTTATACATCTTTGAAAAAATACATTCCAAAACCAAAGAGGAGGTTTTAGTAAAACCTAAACCCACTGACAAATTTGAACCAAAGTCAGCAAAAATAGGTCACTACACAGTTTAGTGTGGAGTGGTTACTGGTCACTCTTAAACTATACTTGTTTTACCTCAGGTATGAAACATTTTATAAATTATTTTGATACAAAACAAATATCATCTCATGTTTCCCACTCTTCTAACTAATCACACAACAATATACTACTTTAATATAGAGATGAGTGGGTTCAGTTCCCTGAGAACCGAACCCCCCCCAAACTTCATGCTCTGAGCCCGGATCCGAGACTGACTCGAGACTTCCTGCCAGACTCGAAAACCAGAATGAAGCAAAACGTCATCATCCCGCTGTCAGAATCTCGCGGGTTTTGGATTCCATATAAACAGCCGCGCATCGCTGCCATTTTCACTCTGGAGAGTGAGGGAGACAGACCTCTGTCTCTCTCTGTGGGTGGCAGCATCATGTGGGGTTAGTGTGTGCTCTGTAGGGGTGTTTCTGCAGTCACTGTGGTGTACCTGTGATTTGTTAGAGGTGCTGTCCTGGCTGTCCTGGCTGTCCCTGGCTGTCACTGGTGTTTCATGTGCTGAAGCTGTACATGGTTGTTGCTGTCTTGGCTATCACTGTGTTGTACATGGTGCAGGGGCACTGTCCTCATGTATGCTGGAAAATATAGGGGTGCTGCTGGACATGTATGTTGTCAAAATTCAGAGGTGCAGTTGTTAAAAATTAAAAGCACACTGCTCCTGTATGCTTTAAAATATAATGGTGCTGCTGGCCCTGTATGTTGTAAAAATTCAGGGGTGTAGTTGTTAAAAATTAAAAGCAAACTTCTGTATGCTGTGAAATATAGGGGTGTTGCTGTTCAAATAACATTACACTGGCCATGTATGTTGCAAAAATTCAGGGATGCAGTTGTTAAAAATGTAACGCACACTGCTGTATGCTGTAAAATATAGGGGTGTTGCTGTTCAAATAACATTACACTGGTCGTGTATGCTATAAAAATTCAGGGATGCAATTGTTAAAAAATTATAGCACACTGCTCCTGTATGCTTTAAAATATAGGGGTGCTGCAGGCCCTGTATGTTGTAAAAATTCAGGGTTGCAGTTAAAAACTGAATGCATACTGCTGCATGTTGTAAAATATAGGGGTGTTGCTGTTCAAATAACATTACACTGGCCCTGTATGATATAAAAAAATTTGGGGTGCATTTGGTAAAAATTGAAAGCACACTGCTGTATGCTGTAAAATATAGGGGTGTTGCTGTTCAAATAACATTACACTGGACCTGTATGTTGCAAAAATTCAGTGGTGCAGTTGTTAAAAATTAAAAGCACACTGCTGTATGCTGTAAAATATAGGGATGTTGCTGTTCAAATAACATTACACTGGCCCTGTATGCTATACAAATTCAGGGGTGCAGTTGTTAAAAATTAAAAGCACACCGCTGTATGCTGTAAAATATGGGGGTGCTGCTGGCCCTGTATGTTTAAAAAATTCAGAGGTGCAGTTGTAAAAAATTAAAAGCACGCTGCTCTTGTATGCTGTAAAATATAGGGGTGTTGCTGTTCAAATAACATTACACTGGCCCTGTATGTTGTAAAAATTCAGAAGTGCAGTGAAAATCAATGTACACTGGCCTTGTCTTGTATGCTGTAATTATTCTAGGGTGCAGTGAAAATCAATGTACACTGGCCATGTCTTGTATGCTGTAATTATTCTAGGGTGCAGTTAAAATCAATGTACACTGGCCCTGTCTTGTATGCTGTCATAATTCTAGGGTGCAGTGAAAATCAATGTACACTGGCCCTGTCTTGTATGCTGTAATTGTTCTAGGGTGCAGTGAAAATCAATGTACACTGGTCCTGTCTTGTATGCTGTAATTATTCTAGGGTGCAGTGAAAATCAATGTACACTGATCCTGTCTTGTATGCTGTAATTATTCTAGGGAGCAGTGAAAATCAATGTACACTGGCCCTGTCTTGTATGCTGTAAAATTACAGGGGTGTTGTGAAAATACAAGAGTGCTGGCATTTTCTGCAGTTGCGTTGTCTAGGCCTGACCTTCACAACACTGTATGGGAAAAGTAGGCTCCCTCCACCATTTGCACGCCCCCTGCAAGTGCTGGTAGGAACACCGCCAGTCCAGTAGCTGATATTGAGATTGAGGATGTCACTGTAGAAGTACACCAGGATGAGGAGGATATGGATGTAGCTGGCACTTTGAGGACATTGACGATGAGGATTCTGATGGTGTTGTGGTTTGTTTGAATAAGGCCCCAGTGGAGATGGTTGTTGGCCATGGGATAAAAAAGCCCATTGTCATGCCTAGACAAAATAACAAAAAAGACACCTCTTCAGTGCGGAATTATTTTTCCACAATTTCAGACAACAAGGGGTTTATTTACTAATATTCGTGTTTTTGCTGATTTTAAGGGTGTTTGAACTCGAATGGTATCGGGTGCATTTTACGGCAACTTTTTGAATCCTAATACGATCATTCACTAAGCTGCCGAGATTTGCACATTCATTTTTTCCGATGTCGATATGATTCGTAATGTCAGGCAGTGTTTTACGGGAGTGATGAGTAAAACACTGCCTGACAAAACACAAGGAATCCCGGCCGGATCTGTGAGATCCGTGCAGGGCTTCATTGTGTACCTTAAAAATGTGTTTTAATTGTTTCAACCAGCACCGGGCTCTGCGCCTGGTCCTGGTGCAAAAAATATGGGGGACAAAAAGAGTAGGGGTCCCCCGTATTTTTTGTACCAGCACTGGGCTCCACTAGCTGGACAGATAATGCCACAGCCGGGGGTCACTTTTATACAGCGCCCTGCAGCCGTGGCATTAAATACCCAACCAGTCACCCCTGGCCGGGGTACCCTGGAGCAGTGGGGACCCCTTCAATCAAGGGGTCCCCCCCAGCCACCCAAGGGCCAGGGGTGAAGCCCGAGGCTGTCCCCCCCATCCAAGGGCTGCGAATGGGGGGCTGATAGCCTTGTTGAGAATGTACGAATATTGTTTTTTGCAGAAGTACTACAAGTCCCAGCAAGCCTCCCCTGCAAGCTGGTACTTGGAGAACCACAAGGACCAGCATGCGGGGGGGAAATGGGCCCGCTGGTAGCTGTAGTTCTACTGCAAAAAAAATACCCCCAAAAAAACAGGACACAGACACCGTGAAAGTAGAACTTTATTACATTCATTCCGACACACACATACTTACCTATGTTTACACGCCGACTCTGGCCACGTCTTCGTCTGTCGACGTCTCCAAGTCGAATCCGGAGTACCTGAAAATAAAATTATACTCACCTAAAGCCAGTGTGTCCTGTTCTTTTTTTTGTAATCCACGTACTTGGCAACAAAAAAAAACGAAAACCCGACCACGCACTGAAAGGGGTCCCATGTTTTCACATGGGACCCCTTTCCCCGACTACCAGGACCCCCCTACTGTCAAAGAGGGTCCCTTCTGCCAATCAGGGAGCGCCACGTCGTGGCACCCTCCTGATTGGCTGTGTGCTCCTGTAGTGTCTGTCAGGCAGCACACGGCAGAGATGCTATGTAGCGCCTATGCGCTACATTGTATCCAATGGTGGGAACTTTGCGGTCAGCGGTGAGGTTACTTTCGGTCAACCGCTGACCGCAAAGTTCCCACCATTGGCTACAATGGAGCGCATAGGCGCTACATTGTATCTCTGCCATGTGCTGCCTGACAGACACTACAGGAGCACACAGCCAATCAGGAGGTTGCCACGACGTGGCGCTCCCTGATTGGCAGAAGGGACCCTCTTTGACAGTAGTCAGGGGGGGTCCTGGCAGTCGGGGAAAGGGGTCCCATGTGAAAACATGGGACCCCTTTCAGTGCATGGTCGGGTCAGGGCCGAAACTAGGGAGGGGCTAGGGGGGCATGTGACCCGGGCGCGGGATCGGATAGGGCGCTGGGATCCTGCTGCGTCTGATACAGCAAAAGGAGGAAGTGGAGGAACATGGGATTTGTAGTAAAGTCTGTTACTGGTTATACTTGGAGCTGTAACAGAAAGACTACAAATCCCATGAGGCATTTCACTCACCCTGCAGAGATATGACCGCCGCTGGAGCTGAAGTAGTCGGCTCTTGCTGTGACTCGATGCAAAGTTTTCTCCAGCCCCACGCTGCCCTGCATTCAGCGCTGAGTCGCTGACAGAGACACCATCAGTGATTGATTGCAGCAGCCCAGCACCCTTCACCTCCGTCTGATTAAAGAGTGAGAGGACTGGAGGTAAAACACACACACTCCCTCACTCTGTTGTTAACCCCTGCAGCTCATTTAAACTAGTTATTTAAGTTTATACAGTATATATTGCCTTAGTATATACCAGTGTGACAACTAAAGTTCATATGGATAAATGTATGTATGTATGTATATATGAATGTATATGTTTGTATGTATGTATGTATGTGTGTGTGTGTATATATATATATATATATATATATACATGTACATACTGTGTGTGTTTTACTTGGGGTCTGCTTGTCTGAGGGATATTATGGAGCATATTATTTTTTTTATTCTATTTTAGTGTATTTTTTAATCTATTTTTTCTACTTTTATTATCTTGTTTTATATATATATATATAAAAAAATAATTTTTTTTAATTATTTTCTGTGTGTGTGTGTGTGGGGGGGGGGGGGGGCGCTAACTTACTGCCTTGCCCCGGGTGCCGTAAATCCTAGTTTTGGCCCTGCGAGTTTTCGTTTTTTTTATTCTTCCAAGTACGTGGATTACAAAAAAAAGAACAGGACACACTGGCTTTAGGTGAGTATAATTTTATTTTCAGGTACCCCGGATTCGACTTGGAGACGTCGACAGACGAAGACGTGGCCAGAGTCGGCATGTCAACATAGGTAAGTATGTGTGTGTCGGAATGAATGTAATAAAGTTGTACTTTCACGGTGTCTGTGTCCTGTTTTTTTTGGGGGGTTTTTGCAGTAGAACTACAGGTACCAGCGGGCCCATTTCCCCCCCGCATGCTGGTCCTTGTGGTTCTCCAAGTACCGGCTTGCGGCTTGCTGGGCTTGCTGGGACTTGTAGTACTTCTGCAAAAAACAATATTCGTACATTCTCAACAAGGCTATCAGCCCCCCATCCGCAGCCCTTGGATGGGGGGACAGCCTCGGGCTTCACCCCTTGCCCTTGGGTGGCTCGGGGGGACCCCTTGATTGAAGGGGTCCCCACTTCTCCAGGGTACCCCGGCCAGGGGTGACTAGTTGGGTACTTAATGCCACGGCGCAGGGCGCTGTATAAAAGTGACCCCCGGCTGTGGCATTATCTGTCCAGCTAGTGGAGCCCGGTGCTGGTACAAAAAATACGGGGGACCCCTACTCTTTTTGTCCCCCATATTTTTTGCACCAGGACCAGGCGCAGAGCCCGGTGCTGGTTGATCAAATATGGGGGAACCGCTGACATTTTTTTCCCCATATTTTTTCAACCAGGACCGGCTCAAAGAGCCCGAGGCTGGCTATGCTTTGGAGGGGGGACCCCACGCAATTTTTTTTACTGTTTTTACACTAAACACACCCTTTCCCATAGATAACCATGCACAGATGTCAGTGATCCATGCATGGTTATCCAAACTCGACTGGAAAAAGCAGGTCTATTTTTTTGCTGCTTTTTTTAACGATTCAGAAAAAAATAGACCTGCACTTGAGCCCTCAGAGACTAACACCCACGTACGAATGAATAGTGAATTCCCGTATTCTATGAAATAACAGCCGCGTTTGACCGATGGTCTATTCTTTCGTATTTCTGAACGTTGTCATTCAAACCATTACGAATAGTCCAAACACTGCCGAAATTTGTGCTTAGTGAATTCCCGGATTGGGACTTAGAAAAAAAAACACAAATCGGACAAACTCGGATTCTTAGTAAATACTGGCCCAGGTGTCAAGCCATCTGTTGTCTTTGTCAATCCATAATAAGTAGGAGTAAGGACGTTAACCACCTAGGAATATTCTCTCTTATACGTCACCTGCAGCGCATTCATCATAAGTTAGTGTCAAGTTCAGAAACTTTGGGTAATAGCGTAAGCAGTCCACTGACACCTAAATGATGTGGTTTTGTTTGAATATTAATTCTCTGTGAGGATGTAAATACTGAAGGGGTGGAGGTCTGAGGATGAGGACAACATCCTGCCACTGTAGAACCAGTTTGTGCAAGGAGAGATTTCTTGCTTCTTTTTTGGTGGGGGCCCAAACAAACAATTATTTCAGCCACAATCGTGTAGCAGACCCTGTCGCTGAAATTATTGGTTTGTTAAAGTGTGCATGTCCTGTTTATACAACATACAGTTTCTTTTCTTTGCATTATGTGCTCTTTGGGGCCTAGTTTTTAAAACTGCAACCCTGTCTGCCACTGCAGTACCACTCCTAGATGGGCCAGGTGTTTGTGCTGCCCACCTGTGTGCTTAGCTTAGTCATCCAGCTACCTCGTTGCACCTCTTTTTTTTCTTTGCATTATGTGCTCTTTGGGGCCTAGTTTTTATAACTTCCATCCTGTTGGACACTGCAGTGCCACTGCTAGATTGGCCAGGTGTTTGTGCTGCCCACTTGTGTTGCTTAGCTTAGTCATCCAGCAACCTCAGTGCACCTCTTTTTTTCTTTGCATTATGTGCTCTTTGGGGTCTAGTTTTTAAAACTGCCATCCTGTCTGACACTGCAGTGCCACTCCTAGATGGGCTAGGTGTTTGTGCCACCCACTTGTGTTGCTTAGCTTAGTCATCCAGCGACCTCAGTGCACATATTTTTTTTTCTTTGCATTATGTGCTCTTTGGGGTCTAGTTTTTAAAACTGCCATCCTGTCTGACACTGCAGTGCCACTCCTAAATTGGCCAGGTGTTTGTGCTGCCCACTTGTGTCGCTTAGCTTAGTCATCCAGCGACCTCGTTGCACCTCTTTTTATTCTTTGCATTATGTGCTCTTTGGGGCCTAGTTTTTAAAACTGCAATCCTGTCTGACACTGCAATGTCACTCCTAGATGGGTCAGGTGTTTGTGCCGCCCACTTGTGTTGCTTAGCTTAGTCATACAGCTATCTCTGTGCAACCTTTTGGCCTAAAAACAATATTGTGAGGTGTGAGGTGTTCAGAATAGACTGGAAATTAGTAGAAATTCATGTTATTGAGGTTAGTAACACCGTAGGATCAAAATTACCCCCAAATTCTGTGATTTTAGCTGTTTTTATGTTTTTTTCAAAAATTATCCATTCCTAAAACCAAAACCCGAAAGGGTGGTTTTGGCGAAACCAATCCAGATCCAAAACATGAGCGGGGATCCACATCCAAAACCCAAAACCCAAAACGTGTCCACCGCACATCTCTACTTTAATTCTGTAATACTAATTCACCTTTGAAAACAGTTACCTCAAACATAACATGTGTAAACTCTCCTGTATACTTTTCATGTACTGTATTAAGCCCATACTAATTAATATCTACACCATACTATTAATTCTTTGTGTCAAATTATAAAATAGACAATTAAAATATCAATATATAAAAATGATTTTATCTGAAAAAAATATTCTTATTTAATGAATACAGAAGTGCTTGCTGCAGTACAAATGCAGGTTGCATATTTTTATTAACAACAGAAGTGAACTCAGAAATAGGTCAGGATCTATAATCACCTCAAACTACACCCATGTACTTTTCGCAGCTTGACTGTGAGTTTGACTTGTGAACGGTGTAGGCTGAACTTTACCGTTTAAATTCAGAGTATAAAGTTCAAAATATCATGCAGAGGCTGCTGAACAATATAACATGGTCACAGCACAAAATACATTACTAATTGAATTGCCCCCTTAGTTTATTCAGTTCTTTGAATTTTATTATTTATTATTATTTATTACCAGTTGTTTATATAGCACACACATATTTCGCAGCGCTTTACAGATAATATTTTGGCCATTCACATCAATCCCTGCCCCAGTGGAGCTTACAGTCTATGGGGGTCATTTCGACCTGATCGCACGCTGCCGTTTTTCGCAGTGCAGCGACTAGGACAGAACTGCGCATGCGTATGCACCGCAATGCGCAAGCGTGTCACACGGGTACTAAGCGGATCGTTGCAGAGCGATGGATTAAACGAAGAATCCATTCGCACAACCAATCGCAAGGAGATTGACAGGAAGCAGGCGTTTGTGGGTGGCAACTGACCGTTTTCTGGGAGTGGTTGGAAAAACACAGGTATGTCCAAGCATTTGCAGGGCGGGTGTATGACGTCAATTCCGGACACGAACAGGTGGAAGTGATCGCAGTAGCTGAGTAAGTTCTGGGCAACTCAGAAACTGCACAAAACTGTTCTGTACCGCTCGGCTGCACTAGCATTCGCACACTTGCTAATCTAAAATACACTCCCCTATAGGCAGCGACTATTTGACTGCAGCGCTGCAAAAAGAAGGTAGCGGAATAACCCTCTATATTCTTACCACTTGCTCACACAATCACGCTAGGGTTATTTTTTTATGTTGGAAGCCAATTAACCTGCCAGTATATTTTTGGAGTGTGGGAGGAAACCGGAGTACCCAAAGGAAACCCATGCAAGTACGGGGAAAATATACATACTCCACACAGTTAGGTCCATGGTGGGTATTGAACCCATGACTTCAGTGCTTTGAGGCAGTAATGCTAACCATTACATCATCCGTACTGCCCAAATAAGGGGTACTAAACTTGTGACCCATATGAATCCCTACTTCACTCCATCACTAGTATACATGTAATGGTATGTGGTTAAGATACCGGCTGTATGAATCCTGGCAATCGTAATACTGATGTCGGAATCCTGACACACGTCAGAATGCTGACAACTGAATCTCGATAGGGTCAGGAGACTGATGCCAGAATCCTGATAACTGGCATCTCAACCGTAAGTATAGCTGGCGGGTAAGGGCTGGGGGTGTGGGAGTAGGTTTAGGTGCCATCTGGGCGGGTTAAGGTTAGGATGAGGGGGGTGGTTAAAGTTAGGCTGCAGGGAGTGGGGATTAGGGTTAGGCACCATCGGGGGAAGTTAGGTTTAAGCACTAAGGGGGATGGTTAGGGTTAGGCTGCTGGGAGGGGAGTTTAGGCACCACAGGGGGGAGGTTAGGCTTAGGCACTAAAGAGGGAGGTTAGGGTTAAGGTGTGGAAAGGGTGAGTTAGGATTAGGCAGTAGGGAAGAGGGGATAGCATACTTAACTAGACCCTGTGGGGACTTCAAAGATCGGGATGCCGGCGTCTGTATTTTGACCACCGGCATCTTGTCTGCTGGTAACACATATCGAACCCCATGTAACAGTGAGTATGGCTGTACCTGCTATCGATCAATAAACTAACACCACTTGTTAAGTAACTGGGCTGTACAAAGTTTGAGTCATCCACTGGTGTGAGCCTATATAACTCTGCAATATCAACACCGGCATACAAATAATTTCCAACACTGGGAACACAGCGGCCTTGGCCCTGTCTGTGAGAGGAGGCTTTCCCCACTTCAACATTCGGTCAAGTAGGCTCTGACAGCGGCAATTACACCAGCTGTGACCTGCCTTCAGGGACATGCTGGCCCACAGGGGCACAAGGGAAACTCCCGGTGGACCCCACTACCTGGGATGCGCCCACATCCTCTGCTATGGATTAGGTTCCAGACTGAGCACTTCAGTTATGCATTATACATACTGTATATTACATTGTACTACACAGGGCTGTGGTGTATCTAACCATACAATCCTTTTATTAACCTGGCACCAGGGGAGGAACTGCCGAAAACAATGGAGTCGGATGCCGTTGGGCTCCTGTCTTGAAGAGGGCACCTGCTTCGTTGTCCCCCGTTCCGTCCAGAGTACCCATTTTACACCTGTCCTGCAGCCGCTGGAGGACCCGCCAAGCACTTCGCCTATCAATCTCAGCGGCGCTCGCTCGCTCCTCCCCTGATGTGTTTATATATATTAATACACACAGCGCACGCAGTGATAGCCATGGCACGCACGTTGGGTCTGCCATGCGACTCAGAGCATGATCAAATTTAGGTAACGTTTGCTTGATAACTTAGGCCCTTATTCCGAGTTGATCACTCGCTAGCTGCTTTTAGCAGCAGTGCAAACGCTAAGCCGCCTCCCTCTGGGAGTGTATCTTAGCTTAGCAGTAGTGCGAACGAAAGATTAGCAGTTAAAAAATTTCATGCAGTTTCAGAGTGGCTCAATATTTACTCCTAGCTTGCGATGACTGCAGTCTGTTTAGTTCCTGGTTTGACGTCACAAACACGCCCTGCGTTCGGCCAGCCACTCCCCCGTTTCTCCAGCCACTCCTGCATTTTTACCTGGCACACCTGCGTTTTTAAGCACACTCCCTGAAAATGCTGAGTTGCCGCCCAGAAACATCCACTTCCTGTCAATCAAACAACGAACACTCGAGCGACTGAAAAGCAACGCTCGAGCTTGTGTAAAACTACAAAGTTTTGGGTGACAGTACTTAGCACATGCACGCTGCGTACCATGCACATGCGCATAAATGCCATTTTTTCACCTGATCGCTGCGAAATTCGGCAGCGAGCGATCAACTCGGAATGAGGGCCTTAATTTTGATCAGGGAATGATTTCTATCTAGCTACAGTATCTATCTATCTATCTATCTATCTATCTATCTATCTATCTATCTATCTATCTATCTATCTATCGTATCTATCTATCTATCTATCTATCTATCTATCTATCTATCTATCTATCTACAGGGCCAGATTAAGCCTTGGGGGTGCCCGGGGTACTTTAGACGGAGGGGCACTGGTGGAGTAGGGGGGCTGTATATAAGATTGTGCATACCTCCCAACATGACCCATTCCAGGAGGGACAAAATGCTCTTTACATGGACTTCCCTCTTAATATAGGATTAAAGTCACCTGTGTTGAACTAATTAATTGATAATAAAGTTGTTTCAACACAGGTGATTGCAATCATAATTTAAGAAGGAAGTCCAGGTAGAGAGCATTTTGTCCCTCCCGGAATGGGTCATGTTGGGATGTGTATGGATTGTGTATAGTAAATTTAGCCCAATGGTGTATATTAGATTAAAACTAAACACCTACAGTAATTGAAAGACAACTATTTTCTAATATGTTCTTGTAGTGGAATAAAGACAACTTAAACAACCTTAAAATACACATAGAAAAATCAAATCTACAATTTATCTTGTCACATGCACAAATAGCAGCAGCCTCTGTACTACTTACACACTGGGACAGGACTCATGAATACTCTGAGAGTGTGTGTGTGTGTGTGTGTGTGTGTGTGTGTGTGTGTGTGTGTGTGTGTGTGTCTCTCTCTAGACCCTCGGGAGATAACAAGTTACACAGGACTCAGACACCCAGGTGTGGAGAGAGCTGTAAGAGATACAGGGATCCCACTCTGTGGGGGACATTTACTAAACAGTGATAAAAGTGGAGAAGTGAGCCAGTGGAGAAGTTGCCCATAGCAACCAATCAGCTGCTCTGTATATATTTATAGTATGCAAATTATAAATGTTACATCAATGCTGATTGGTTGCCATGGGCAAATTCTCCACTGGCTCACTTCTCCACTTTTATCACTGCTTAGTAAATTTCACCCTGTGTCACTTACAGCTCTCTCCACCCTCCTATCTCTCCTCTGGTTGGGAAGCTCCATCGATAGTTCATGAAATCTGATACTCGGATGTCTCTGGCTGCCTGGTTCTGCTGCATAAGAGGGAAAGCTAGTGATTTTAGTGTGCTCTGGCCGGGGGGGCCCTCTGACAGAGGGGGGTCCGGGGTACAGTATGCCCTGCATCCCTCCCTTAATCTGGCTATGTCTATCTATCTATATCTATCTATCTTTCTATTGTATCTATCTATCTATCTATCTATCTATCTATCTATCTATCTATCTATCTATCTATCTATCTATCTATCTTTCTATCTATCTATCTATCTATCTATCTATCTATCTATCTATCTATACAGTACATCTATCTATCCATCTATCTATCGGGGTGGAGGGGGCACCATCATATATCTTGCCTCCGGGCATCTGGGATAAACTTACGCCACTGCCTGGCACATTATCATTCATGCACTATCAGTATTTACTATATAGATACTCTCTGATTGTGGTTGGCCACACGGCTAAGCTTCGGCCCCTACCACTGCATTTCCTTGGTGGGCCCTTCATGTCCCAGTTCGGCTGCCTTTAAGGCAGTACGCATCTGCAATCACCAGTGCTGACAGGTAGCAGGATTCCCCTATCAGTCTGGCTCAGATAGCTAACTCATGTTGCTGCACACACACAAAGTCAATCCTGCCTCCCTGGTGTGACAGTTCTCACTGTGTGCTCACGCGCAGTGCGGCTTCTGTGCATGCGCACACTGCACAGGGATTCAGCATGGGAACGCTGTCATAGCAGCGTTCCATGCTGAATTAGGCCCTATATAGTAGCAAGGTGGCACTCAGGTCAATAATATACCACACAACAGGGACTTCTCAATTCCAAAGTTTCAGTCTCAGAATGGACATTGTTATTAGGAATATAGAGACAAGTAAAACCAGCTCACCTTATACTGCAGCTCCCTTCTCACCATGAGAAGTGTTGGTTTACGTAACTGCACAGCTCTGTAGCTGGATGACATCAACAAAAAGTGCCCATCACGATGGTAGCAAGCACTAATGCAGCTACAAAACAGAGGGGGTTATTCAACTTGGTACGCAAAGTATCGAAAATTGCAACCGAGCGGCTTTCGGCACATTGTGCATGTGCCACATTCGCACTCAATCAAAGTGTGGAAGGGTGCGACCGCACTTTGATTGACAGCAGCCATTACAGGGGTGGAGTTACGGCATTACGAAGACAGCGCAAGCAAAATGGGGGTAGGGTGGCACCATTTTCGGAGCGGCTGTGTGACGTCACACACAGCCGATTCGATCAAGAAAATGGTGGCGGACCGCCTGTATACGCAGGCTAGCTGCAGCTGCAGGGGTTCATCCACAGTTGCTTTGAGAGCAGTTAAATTGCAGTCACAGCCACTGGGCAGGCTATTCAGCATGCTGGGCAGCCTTGCCCTGCAATGAGCAGCCCCCAGCATGCTATAGAAAGGACTGCAGATTCTGCTTTTTAGCAATATCTGCAATCTTTACTGAATAACTTCCAGAATGTACAGAAATAGAACACAAAGCTGTTTACATATTTGTGTTCTTTTTCTGTATATGCTGTTTTGTATCTCCATTAGTGTTTGTTACCATGGTAATGTTCACTGTCTGATGATGTCATCAAGCTGCCATGCTGCTATTTGCATTTAGGCTCTTGCCATAGAATTCCTCTGGAGGGAATCACTGAGAGCTGCTTTTCTTCTTATGATTTGTATATATATATATATATATATATCCAAAGGTCCGGCACTCTCAATCTCCACAAATGTATACTGTAGCTTGGTCCGGTGCCAGCACAAATGATACTCACAAGTCCTCCCAGGGTGCGGCACTCAGGGGACTTTGAAATAAATAGCAACCACCAGATGTTTATCAGCGTTTCAGTTTTCATCCCAACTGTTTTCAAGATACAAGAAAAACAAATACAGCTCACCCTAATATACCATCACCACCGCCTTGTGAAGACACACTCCAGTTCCCTTCCGGTCCCGGCCGTCCCCTGATGACGTCAGCGCGTCTCCGCTCATCCCAATGACATCATCATGTCTATGCCGCACACCATGTGAACATTGCCAAGCAACCCGTTAATGTATACATGATAATGCATGGAATCCACATTGAATAATCAGCCATTACACAACAGTGATTACTCATTAATACTAGGCACTAAAAAACAGTTAACCCTCCTCCTTACAAGAAAGAACATCAATTATCACAGTTTAGATAACTATATAGCAAAGCCAAAAATATTATATAAAATTGACACCTGGTACCTCTAACAATTACTGTTATGCCAGATATAGTGTTCCATGATCAGAGACTACATCCAGAGGAACCTCTGGTATGTGCCTCCGATGACGGACCACACAACTGTTCAACAAAAGAATTCTAATATATATACATATACTGTAGCTGCAAAGGTCATAAAAAGCAAGCATATGAAACAGATTAATTTAGGCCTTTAAGGGACACAACATCAAGTTTTGAAATCCAATAAGCTTCCCTACGCAGAAGGGCCCTGCCACGGTCACCCCAACGACTATTTTGTGGCACATGGTCTATCATGCTGTATTTTAATGATGCTAAAGGATGTTTCTTTTTGAGTAAATGTTGAGCGACCGGTTGATTGCTAGTACCATTAAGCAATGCTAATTTTATTGCATAACGGTGATTAGCCATTGTTTCTTTGAATTTGCTTTGTGTCTTCCCTATATAGGATAATCCACAAGGGCAGATCAGTTGATAAATCACAAAGTGGCTGTTACATGTCAAACGATAATTAATTTTTAGTTGCTTTCCTGTATGCGGATGGTTGAAAGAGTCCCCAGCAATTAAAAAACTATAGGTCACACATGGCCCTTATTTTTAACCATTTTGGAACTAAACTCTGTTTTAACTAAAATGTTGCGTACATTTTTACCCCTAGAATAACAAGGCATTAAGGTGATATTATTAAGTCCTATATCAGTATCCGAGGTTATTAATGGCCATAATTTATTTGAAGCAGTACGAATTGCAGGCGATGTAGTTGTATATTGTGAAACCCATGGCAACCTCCTATTCTCTTTAACTTTAGGCTTCCGCACAAGCAGCTTGCCCCTATCAATGGCCAAAACACAATTTTTAGTATTAATCAAATGCTGTCTATTATAACCTCTAGCAGTGAATTTATCAATCATTTGGTCCAATTGAATATTGGTATTCATCAATTTGCTATTCAATCTGTGTACCCTAAGCATCTGTTATGAGCCACGGCTGTGGCTCATTCCTGTTTTGCATTTTTGTTCTGAATTTTATGTTATACTTCTGTTTATGTTCCCCGTGGGTGTCATGGGGTGCTCGGAGCTCACCCTTAAGGAGGGGATACTGTTATGAACCACAGGTAGTGGTTCATTCCTATTTTATGTTTATAAAGTTGTCTTGCATGCCAGGATTTCCCGTTGCTCTGTTTTAGAATACTCTTGTCTGCTGCCGCTGGTGAGTCTGTGTAATTGCAGCTTGTTCCCATGTGTTCAGCCTCACCTGGCTGCTAATTGCATCTTGTCAGTTTAGAGTCATGCAACAAGGCAGCTGCATGGGATTATTAATTAGGCCTCTCTGTTATATGCTGGCTGTCTGCAATTCACAGATGCTGGTGATATTTCTTGGTTTTCAGTCTGCTTGAAGTCTGTGCTGGTTCCTGCCTGTCCCTGAGCTCCTGTATAGCAGTATCTGACTAGCTGCTTCCTGTGTTGATTCCTGTGTCAGTCCCTGTGTCGATTCCTGGGTCTGAGCCCGTGTCCTGCTGTGAGGCGTTCCTGCCCTGATGTCCAGTGGCTTTGCCTATCCCTGGTCAAGTTCCTGGTTTCCTGGTGTCCACCGGTCTGTCGTTTTGGATTCTGCCTGTCCTCCAGTTCTGAGAGTGTGTGTCGGCATCATTGAGGGTTCCTGTCCGTTTGCCAGTATTCGTACCGGTTCCGTGAGTAGCGGCTCTGCCGCGTCCGTTGGCCTAGGCCGCTGTATTCCATTATTGTTTCTGTCCCTGGTGTTTTGCAGAGGGTTCTGCTTATGCTGTCACCGCCGGTACACAAAGGTATTGTGTCGGCGTGTGATCAGCATTTCCTTTGTTGTTCTTTTCCTTTGGCGGTTTCTCCGCACATACTTTAGGTTTTTAGTTAGCTTGTAGCCCCTGGCCTGTTTGCTTAGTTAGAGGGCCTCTTGTTATCATCCTGTCTCGGATTTCCCTTTGTCTCTCACTAAGACCGGGGGGCATCGGAGTTGGGCAGACATAATCCGCCCTTCAAACGCGGCTGCCAAGGGCTCAAGAAACCATAGTCTCGCAAGGGATTTCTGACAGCACGGGTGAGACAACAGAGTTAGGGCGCCAGGGGCTATTCCCTTTCCATTCCCCTTTCCCAGCGTTACGTCCTGGTGCTCTGGACTCACTTCATGAACATCTCCCTTGTTCTGAGCACCAGGAACCTAACATTATCACCAGCCATACCACAAAAAAGAATTAAAACTTTTTTTTTTCTTTTTTGGCCCAGTCCAGTGTCTAGTCTAGAATCCAGTCCTGTCTAGAATTCAGTGTGCAGAATCCAATTCGGTGTTTAGAATCCAGTCTTGTCTAGAATTCAGTGTGCAGAATCCAATCCGGTGTTTAGAATCCAGTCCTGCCTAGAATTCAGTGTTTAGAATCCAGTCTGGTGTTTAGAATCCAGTCCGGTGGTTAGAATCCAGTCCGGTGTTAGAATCCAGTCCGGTGTTAGAATCCAGTCCGGTGTTTAGAATCCAGTCCGGTGTTTAAAAAAAAAAAATCTTGTTTTGTTTAGCAAAAATTTAGTCCTGCCTTGTCTAGTCCTGCCTTGTCTAGTCCTGCCTTGTCTAGTCCTGCCTTGTCTAGTCCTGCCTTGTTTAGTCCTGCCTTGTCTAGTCCTGCCTTGTCTAGTCTAGTTTTAAATCCTCCTATGTCTACTATGCAAGCCCTGCAGGCATCTCTCGCAGCCCTGAACTCTGTTTTCAGTGCTTTGAGACCAGAGCGACTAGAAGTTTTGCAGCAATCCCTAAAGCAACTGCAAAACCTTCTGACTAAAATCTTGCTCATCTTGCCAGAAGTCGTTGAGAGTACATCTATCTCTAAAGAGACTCTTGTTCACAGTATGGTGACAAGAGAATCCTCTGGTTTAATTGAAGAGAAAAGGTTTAAAAATTTTCTGTGACTCAGGCTCTCAGAAAAGGAGCGTCTGCGTCGCAGAAACTTAAACTTATGCCTATATTGTGGGGGTTTAGGCCACTATCTGCAGACCTGTGAGTTGCGCAAGCCAAAGTGTGGTGACGAGTCTTGCCCTCTGGCCAAGTTGAGTCAGGATACAAGACCTACTCCTGTCTCTACTGTGGCAGAGGTACTTGTCACACAA
This sequence comes from Pseudophryne corroboree, assembly GCF_028390025.1. NCBI lineage: Eukaryota > Metazoa > Chordata > Amphibia > Anura > Myobatrachidae > Pseudophryne > Pseudophryne corroboree. Next base: position 148,541,957 of record NC_086447.1, read on the forward strand.
CCCACACTAAAAAGCTGTCTGTCCTATAATTGGGGTCCTTGGGCAAGGGAGCCCCATTATAGATTTAGGAATCAAAAGAGAATGTTTCTCTCCTCTCTTGAGGTTCCTGTTGAAGCAGAGTTGCAAGCCCCTGGAGTGGTGCCCGTTGCCCAGGTTCCTGGAGTGGTGCCCGTTGCCCAGGTTCCTGGAGTGGTGCCCGTTGCCCAGGTTCCTGGAGTGGTGCCCGTTGCCCAGGTTCCTGGAGTGGTGCCCGATGCCCAGGGTCCTGGAGTGGTGCCCGTAGCCCAGGGTCCTGGAGTGGTGCCCGTAGCTCAGGATCTTGGTGCGGTACCCGATGCCCAGAGTGCTGGTGCGGTACCCGATGCCCAGAGTGCTGGTGCGGTACCCGATGCCCAGAGTGCTGGTGCGGTACCCGATGCCCAGAGTGCTGGTGCGGTACCCGATGCCCAAGCTTATAGAGGGACATCAAATATTGTAGTTCAGGTGTCCATACCAGAAGGGGTCTAAGAAGCTGTTACCCCAGGTAGGGACTTGAAGAGCGCAACCCTAGAAAGGGTCTCTAAAGCCATAGTTCTTGAAGGGAACTCGAGAAGCAAAACCCCAGAAGGGATCTTTGAAGTAATATCCCCAAGTGGGGTCTCGAGAGATGCAGCCCCAAAGAAGGGTCTAGAAGTCGCTTCCCCAGGAAAGAACTTAAGAAGCATAGCATTAGTAGAGGATCTGAACGTTATTGCTTCAGCAAAAGTCCCGGAAGTCATAGTCCCGGGAGAACTTTCGATAATTATCGACTCAGAGAGGGAGGCCGATGGCCCGATCCCAGTCAGGGAGGCCAACGGCCCGGTCCCAGCAAAAGAATCCGAGGTGCTGACCCCAGCGGGGTTCCCGGAGGCCACTGCCCCAGCGGGGTTCCCGGAGGCCACTGCCCCAGTGGGGTTCCCGGAAGTCACTGCCCCGGGTTGGGTTCAGAAAGTCACTGCCCCGGGTGGGGTTCAGAAAGTCACTGCCCCGGGTGGGATTCAGAAAGTCACTGCCCCGGGTGGGGTTCAGAAAGTCACTGCCCCGGGTGGGGTTCAGAAAGTCACTGCCCCGGGTGGGGTTCAGAAAGTCTCAGCCCCAGGTGGGGTTCAGAAAGCAACTGCCCCGGGTAGGGTTCAGAGAGTCTCAGCCTCGAGTAAGGTCAATAGTGACCAGGTCCTAGCAAAGCACTCCAGTCAGTCAGATGAGAAGGAAACAGATCCTGACTCTGATATCTCAACATCCATAACCTTTGATGGGGACTTAGCCCAATTTCTGGCGCTTTTCAAACACTATTACACTATTATGTTGTCTAGACCATTTCTGGGCATCACTTCAGAAAACTTTGGGCTCTATCTGATTTATTCTTTTAGAGGAGAGCCTTTTGAGTGGGCGACCAGCCTAATGAAAGCTGAAGATCCCATTCTTTAGGATCCCCTAGCATTCTGTGATGCAATTATTAAAAGATATGGTTCCAAAGAAATTGGTTCAGGTTCCTCTAAGTCACCCGTCTTGTCTGCTGAGAGTCCACCAAATACTGTAAACTCGGCACAAGAGTCCCAGCCCGTTGTTTTGACTGCAGGATGTGCTTTTCTGACAACTTCTTCTAATAATAGTACTTTACCAGAAAGTTCAGCTCCCAAGGGTAAGAGACCTGTCTCTGATTTGAACACAGCCTTGCTGGGTGGTACCATCAGTTCAGACAATGTTTGGGGAATTACCTTGGTCAGACCTAAAGAGCTTTGTAAAAAGAAGAAGAAGAAGAAAAAGAAATAATTTTTGACTCTTGCCTTGCTAAAAAAAAAAAAAAAAAGATTTTTTTTCCTTGTCTTGTGTCCAGTGGCCACCATCAAGGGGAGGGCACTGTTACAAGTTGTTGCTACAGCTTGTTTTTTGTTTTCTTGTCTGGTAGACCAGTGTGTCAGGTTTTTTTTTTTTTGTATCCCTTGTTCTGGATAGTCTGAATTTTGGGGTCTTTTGACCCCTCCTCAAGGGGGGGGGGTAATGTTATGAGCCACGGCTGTGGCTCATTCCTGTTTTGCATTTTTGTTCTGTATTTTATGTTATACTTCTGTTTATGTTCCCCGTGGGTGTCATGGGGTGCTCGGAGCTCACCCTTAAGGAGGGGATACTGTTATGAACCACAGGTAGTGGCTCCTATTTTATGTTTATAAAGTTGTCTTGCATGCCAGGATTTCCCGTTGCTCTGTTTTAGAATACTCTTGTCTGCTGCCGCTGGTGAGTCTGTGTAATTGCAGCTTGTTCCCATGTGTTCAGCCTCACCTTGCTGCTAATTGCATCTTGTCAGTTTAGAGTCATGCAACAAGGCAGCTGCATGGGATTATTAATTAGGCCTCTCTGTTATATGCTGGCTGTCTGCAATTCACAGATGCTGGTGATATTTCTTGGTTTTCAGTCTGCTTGAAGTCTGTGCTGGTTCCTGCCTGTCCCTGAGCTCCTGTATAGCAGTATCTGACTAGCTGCTTCCTGTGTTGATTCCTGTGTCAGTCCCTGTGTCGATTCCTGGGTCTGAGCCCGTGTCCTGCTGTGAGGCATTCCTGCCCTGATGTCCAGTGGCTTTGCCTATCCCTGGTCAAGTTCCTGGTTTCCTGGTGTCCACCGGTCTGTTGTTTGGGATTCTGCCTGTCCTCCAGTTCTGAGAGTGTGTGTCGGCATCATTGAGGGTTCCTGTCCGTTTGCCAGTATTCGTACCGGTTCCGTGAGTAGCGGCTCTGCCGAGTCCGTTGGCCTAGGCCGCTGTATTCCATTATTGTTTCTGTCCCTGGTGTTTTGCAGAGGGTTCTGCTTATGCTGTCACCGCCGGTACACAAAGGTATTGTGTCGGCGTGTGATCAGCATTTCCTTTGTTGTTCTTTTCCTTTGGCGGTTTCTCCGCACATACTTTAGGTTTTTAGTTAGCTTGTAGCCCCTGGCCTGTTTGCTTAGTTAGAGGGCCTCTTGTTATCATCCTGTCTCGGATTTCCCTTTGTCTCTCACTAAGACCGGGGGGCATCGGAGTTGGGCAGACATAATCCGCCCTTCAAACGCGGCTGCCAAGGGCTCAAGAAACCATAGTCTCGCAAGGGATTTCTGACAGCACGGGTGAGACAACAGAGTTAGGGCGCCAGGGGCTATTCCCTTTCCATTCCCCTTTCCCAGCATTACGTCCTGGTGCTCTGGACTCACTTCATGAACATCTCCCTTGTTCTGAGCACCAGGAACCAAACAGCATCTGGGAATAGGGAACGCCAAGTTTAAGATTTTTAGGGTGACAACTATAATATTCTAATAGGGAATTTATGTCAGTAGGTTTTGAAAACAATGTTGTAAAAAGAATATTCCCTTCTTTAAAAATGTGTACATCAAGAAAGTCAATAACCTCTTGGCTCATAGTATAAGTTAATTTTACAGGGCTATCAGTAAGGTTATGTGTTTCAATAAGGGATATCATTGTCTCCTTAGGACCACTCCAAAAAATCAAAAGATCATCTATAAACTGAGTGTAAAATATTATTTTAGATGAGATCTCATTGTTGTTGAAGAATAATGAATCTTCATCTTGGAACATATATGTGTTCGCATATGCCGGGGCTACTGAAAAGCCCATGGCACAGCCAGATAACTGTTGATAAAAGGTCTCATTGAACATAAAATAATTCTTCCTAAGTATGTGAAAAGATCACTACTTGTCTCAATTAGTCTAGGACCCGAATAGGGGCAAAACTACTCTAGATCTAGTAATTACTAATAATGTGGACATCATATCAAATACTAAAGTTGGGGAGACTTTGGGTAACAGTGATCACTATATGATCACATTCGACATCAGTTTCAGGAAACATAGCTATAAGGGTTAAACAAAAACATTTAACTTTAGGAAGGCTAACTTCAGTATGCTGAGATGTGCATTAAACAACATTGAGTGGGTAGTTTTGATTCATGGTAAGAACACTTCGGAAATGTGGGATGCTTTAAAAGGGTTGCTAGATAGCAATATTCACAAATTTATTCCCGTGGTCAGTAAGCGCAGGAGTACCAAACTCAATGCGATGTGGCTTAACAAAAAGGTCAAAGCCGAAATCGATAAAAAGAAATGTGCTTTCAAAGCATTTAAATCTAATGGAAAGGAGGATTCATTCCAGTACTACAAGGAATGCAATAAAAGATGCAAAAATGTAATAAGCGCAGCTAAAATTGAAAATGAAAAGCAAATTGCTATAGAGAGTAAAACCAATCTTAATTTTTTTTTAAATACATAAACAGTAAACGGTTAAAAAAGGAAAACATAGGTCCAATAAAAGAGGAATTTGGAGTATTGTTAAATGATGACGAATCAAAAGCAGAAATATTGAACTATTTTTTTTCATCAGTATTCACCAGAGAAGAACTGACGGTGGGAGTAGTGCATAGCGATAGTGACAGTAAGGATTCGTGGTTAGATACTTGTTTAAGTGAAGAAGTAGTCAGGGAGAGGTTACGCAAAATAAAGATTAATAAATCACCTGGCCTGGACGGACTTCATCCAAGGGTTCTTATGGAGCTTAGGTCAGAACTAGCAAGACCCCTACACTTGATTTTCAATAGTTCAATTAGATCTGGCATGGTAACGAAGGATTGGCGTATAGCAGGGGTAGTGCCATTTAAAAAAAGATCCAAAAATCATCTGGGTAACTACAGACCAGTTAGTTTGACATCTACAGTGGGGAAAATATTGGAAGGAATTCTAAGAGATAGCATACAGGAGTATCTGCAGACCACTAAGATTATTAGCAAGAACCAGCATGGGTTTTGTGAGGGACAGATCATGACAAACTAGCTTAACTACTACGAGGAATTGAGCGATAATCTTGACCAAAGAAAATCAGTGGATGTGGTCTACTTAGATTTTGCAAAAGCCTTTGATACAGTTCCTCACAGGAAACTAATCATCAAATTAAAAAAGCTTGGTCTAGGAAACACTGTATGTACATGGATAAGTAACTGGCTGGACAACAGGGTACAGCGAGTAGTGGTCAATGGAAAGTCCTCAAGCTGGACACCAGTAGTCAGCAGAATACCACAAGGACCATACTCGGGCCACAACTGTTCAACATATTGTGACAAGAACACTGGAATAGTGTTTGAGGGCAGGTATGTTTGTCCCAGGTTCTTGTGTTACATGTATTAGAAAAATGAAAACTTCTAGGAAATTGTTTTGTTTTGTTAGAACCTTTTCAGTTTGTTGGAAAAGCTGGATAAGGGCCCTGAAAGAGAGATAGGGCAAGTTCCAGACATTGGGCCCAGTTCGGGTCTTTGGCCTCACAGAGGGCTAATCAGGGTTTCAGCTGAGTAAGAGTGTTATAGGGCTGCTAGCTTGATTAGTGTGTGCAGACTGCCTGAGGAGACTGGAGAACCTCTGTGAGAGAAACACGCTTCCTTATACAAGTGATCCATACAGTGTTGACTGGAAAACTTTGTGTTTTTGTTTAGAGACAGTTAGGAACGTCTTGTGTTTAGTTAGTGCCGGACAGGCAAGGTATTTTCTTTTGGTGTTTATTTTATTTTCTGTTTAATAAAGCTAGTTGTGGCCAGTTGCACCACAAACTGGACTTGTGTGATTCCTCAGCTGCTGCTTGCTGCCATTTACCCCAGGAAATGGCACCTTGTTCTCTTACAGTGGTACAACTTTTATCAATGACCTAGAAATAGGCCTGGAAAGCACAGTGTCAATCTTTGAAAATTATACTAAACTGTGTAGGGTAATTAATTCAGAAATAGATGTGGAGTCTCTGCAGAATGACTTATCTAAACTTGAAATCTCGGCTTCTAAATGGAGAATGAGGTTCAATATAGAAAAATGCAAGGTTATGCATTTCGGGACTGAAAGCAAACTTGCATCCTACATATTAAACAGGGAAAGTCTAGGGGTAACAGTTTTGGAAAAAGATTTGGGAGTAATGATTGATAAGCTTAATAACCATATACAATGTCAAAGCACAGTAAAGAAGGCAAGTAAGGTGCTAGCATGCATAAAATGGGGAATTGAGACAAGGAATGAGGATGTAATCCTGCCGCTGTACAAATCATTGGTACGTCCGTACCTGGAATATTGTGTTCAGTTTTGGGCACCACTATATAAAAAGATATCGGTGAACTCGAAAGGGTTCAAAGGCGAGCTACTAAATTGATTAAATGGCTAGAGGGACTGGATTACGAGGAAATTCTTACTAGGTTGCATATGTATACACTGGAAAAGAGACGTCTAAGAGGAGACATTGTCTTCAAATATGTAAAGGGGCACTATAAGAATTATCAGAGAAATTATTTAATAAAATAACTCTGTTTAGGACACGTGGGCACTTGGTGAGGCTGGAGGAGAGAAAATTCCATACACAACGGAGGAAAGGGTTCTTCACTGTTAGGGTAATAAGGATTTGGAATTCCTTGGCAGAGAAGGTGGTAATGGTGGACTCTGTAAATGCATTTAAAAGGAGATTGGATGAATTTCTGATTGAAAAGGATATCCAAGGTTACAACATTTAAAATATTGACATTGTTAATCCAAGTGTAACATGATTTGTAGTTGTTAACTAGTCATAAAACATTCTTCAGCAGGTACAGTAAAATCAACTCAACTTAATACAAAATACAGGTTGAACGCGATGGGAATTTTGCCTCGTTTTAACCTCAATTACTATGTTACTATGTTACTATTAATTCCAAAAACAATAACAAGATTTCAATATGACATTCATCAAACGATCCATCCCTCATACAGTAAGTAAACTTCTCACTGATGCTATTCCCTCATTATGAGGTATAATCGTGTACAAACTATACACACCTATGATTATTAGCCACAGCCCCTCAGGTACGTTATGCAATATGATTGGCATTGCTTAATGGTACTAGCGATCAACCGGTCACTCAACATTTTCTCGAAAAGAAACATCCTTTAGCATCATTCAAATAGAGGATGATAGACCATGTGCCACAAAATAGTCGTGTGGGTGACCGTGGCAGGGTCCTTCTGCGTAGGGAAGCTCATTGGATTTCAAAACTTGATGTTGTGTCCTCTAAAGGCCTAAATGAATCTGTTTCATATGCTTGCTTTTTATGACCCTTGCAGTTATATGTATATATATTAGAATTCTTTTGTTGAACAGTTGTGTGTTCCGTCATCGGAGGCACATACCAGAGGTCCCTCTGGATGTAGTCTCTGATCATGGAACACTGTATCTGGCATAACAGTAATTGTTAGAGGCACTGGGTGTCAATTTTATATAATATTTTTGGTTTAGCTATATATTTATCAAAACTGTGATCATTGATGTTCTCTCTTGTAAGGAGGACGGTTAACTGTTTTTTAGTGCCTAGTATTAAGGAGTATTCTCTGTTGTGTAATAGCTGATTATTCAATGTGGATTCCGTGCATTATCATGTACACCAATGGTGCAAGTAGAAAAAAATTCTTATAGGTACTGTGTGCGCGCAGCGAAGGTGCGCTCACCAAAAATGGGTGTGACCAAATGCCAAATGGGGCATGGCCAATGAAAATGGGGGCATGATACACATATGGGGGAGGGGCAGATACACATATGACCCCAATAGTGCCAGATACACGTTGCCCCACAGTGCCAGATATACATTGCCCCACAGTGCTAGATACACATTGCCTCACTGTGCCAGATACACAAATGCCCCCATAGTGCAAGATATACATTGCCTCACAGTGCCAGATACACATTACCCCACAGTTCCAGATACACAAATGCCCCCATAGTGCCAGATATACATTGCCTCACAGTGCCAGATACACATTGCCCCACAGTGCCAGATACACAAATTCTTCCCAGAGTGCCAGATATAAAATGCCTCACAGTGCCAGATACAGAAATGCCCCCACTGTGTCAGATATACATTGCCCCCCAGTGCCAGATACAGAAATGTCCCCACAGTGCCAGATATGCCCACAGTGCCAGACATTCCCCCAGCGCCAGATACAGAAATGCCCCCAGTGCCAGATACACATGTTCCCCCAGTGCCAGATATGCCCTCAGCATCAGATATGCCCCCAGTGCCAGATATGCTCCTAGTGCCAGATATGCCTCCAGTGCCAGATACACATGTCCTCCCAGTGCCAGATATGCCCCCAGTGGCAGGTATACATGCTCCCCCCCCCCTTCCCCTGCTGCTCACCACTGCTGCTGTCCTGTGTGTGTGTGCGTGTGTGTGAGGGGAGTAGAGCGCAGCCTGCGCCTCTCCTGCCCCTCAGTCTCCAGCGGCGGTGCGGGTGTCTTCCTTCAATTCAGTGCCAATCCGTGAGCCAATCAAAGCTTGCGGTCTGGCAGCCTTGGCTGCCGGTCCGCAAGCTCTGATTGGCTCACGGGCCGGCACTGAATTGAAGGAAGACACTGAGGGGCAGGAGAGGCGAATGCTGCGCTCTCCTCCCCTCACAGTAGCAGCGGCTGTGAGCAGCAGAGGTAGCGGCGAGGAGTGGTGGTCCATCGACGGTGGGTACGGCGTACCCACGGCTAAATTCTTAAGGGTACACCACACCCACCTATACCCGCCCACTTGCACCGCTGATGTATACATTAACGGTTTGCTTGGCAACAGGAGAATGCTGTGTGTTCACGTGGTGTGCGGCATAGACATGATGACATCATTGGGATGCGTGGAGACGTGCTGACGTCATCAGGGGATGGCCGGGACCAGAAGAGAACTGGCGTGGGTCTTAAAGTGCCCTGAGTGCCGCACCCTGGGAGGTGGGAGGAATTATATATATATATATATATATACAGGCAAAAAATGGGAGCACTCACCAGTCTTCATTTAAGCAGAGTTTTAATTTTTAATTTCATACCAGACAGAGTAATCGACGTTTCGGTCCTCACCTGGACCTTTGTCAGGATTAATACATATTGAAAAAGACAGACATATATACCCAGTATGTGCCCACCCACCAATTAACATCAACCAATCACAATAAAAATTTATTTTAACTGTTTGAGTATCACACTAGTGAGTAGTCAAATATTTACATCTGACACATACCTTGACAAAAAAATTTAAGCTCACCTATAGAAGTGTATCTGTTAATGGCATCCCTGTGTCCATAGGATCATATAACTCCACATGCTGGGCGGCGTGCGTTCCACTGCCGCCATCCGTCTCTAATGGAGCACAAGCAGCTAGGAGTATGTGCAGCCCGGCTCACGGCTGCACTTTCCATCGCCGTCATCACTTCCTGTGAATGGAACGCACTTCCGCTCCCGAAACCGGAAGCGAGTGCGTTCCACCATACGCGGGGCATGTGTATAGATAAACTCACAATGATGCGTTTCACCACCACTGTCATATCCTATAGATGGAACGCATTTCCATCACTTAAACCCGGATGCAAGTGCGTTCCAGCCCCCATTTCTATCTTACTGTATGGCCTAAAGTATCTATATCAAAGTATTAAACTTATAGGAGGCTATTTATATAATTATATAAGATAGTGGAAATGGACACAGGGTGCACATACAGTCCCCTCATCTAGGTGGCTCTAAAACCAACTCCATGTTGTGTAATGGGATACACAGCATGGGATCCAATATACATAGTTAATTATTTTATTTTGTTTTTATATAAATTCCCCATATATATTTCTTTCTGAAAACCACAATAGTACTAAAAACAATCCCAATAATATCCTAAAAAAAGCTACAAACCACTCATGGAAGCGGACCTTATTGCACAGAGCCCAAAACAAAAATAAAAATAAAAATAAAAAATAGAAAAAAGCGTGTTTAATTAAAAAAAACACCATATTGAATACCATCATTTAGACCTCTTGGCCGCGTTGTATCCAGTCGGTAAATCCAGCTTGCTTCCCGTTTCAGAAGCATTTTACCACGGTCACCACCCCTTCTCGGTTGGTCCACTCGATCAATGATCATGCTCCTTAATGATGCCAATGAGTGACGAGCTTCCACAAAATGTCTGGCAACTGGTTTATCGGAGCCCCCACTCTCCAGTGCAGATCTAATTGATAGGCGGTGATTCGACATCCTCTCCCGGAATGGGCGAATGGTCTTACCCACATATATCAAAGAACAGGGGCAAGTAAGGATATATATCACAAAGTCAGAAGTACAGGTGACCCTGTGTCGTATATATATCTTTTTTCCGGTATGAGGATGATGGAAGAATTCACCAGTCATCATGCTCCTACATGTAGTGCAGTTGATGCATCTATAGCATCCCATCTTCTTAGGTTGTAACCACATGACTGGGGATTTTGGGGGTACTCTGTCTGGTTGCATTAAATATCCTTCAAGTTTCGTGCTCGTCTGAAACTCATCAAAGGTTTCTCTGGTAATTTCTTAGTGAGCATCGGATCGGTCTTAATTACGGGCCAGACCTCCCTAAGTGCCTTCCGTATACTTGGACCAGCAGTGTCAAATGTGGCGGTGATCACAAACGGATTTTTAACTTTATGTTTGTTGATATTTCCTTTGGTAAAGATTGTCTTTGCTTTTCTCAGACATCTATTTACCGTCTGTAGATTATAACCACGAGCCAAGAAACGATCCTTCATTTCTCTCAGTTGGGTTTGAGCCATATCTTCATCAGAGTTATTCCGTAAAACCCTCAAAAATTGAGAGATTGGCAAATTTTGTTTTAAAGGGCCAGGATGATGGCTCTCAAAGTGCAATAAAGTGTTTCGGTCCGTAACCTTCCTGAATAGTTTATAGCCATATCCCAGTTCAGTGGCGTAGACACTTACATCTAAAAAATCAATAGTCTCCCTATGGTATTGCATTGTTAAACGAATCGGAGAATCTAAATCATTCAGATGTTGTACCATTGTTAGTAAGGACTCCAATATATAAAAAGAAAACCACATATAATATAATCAGTTTCATGAATTTGGTTTAGCTTTTGGACTAAATGCCTCCTTTAGTTCATGCTAATAGATGTTTTTCACATAGATACTTAGTAGTTTTATGTGTATTTAAGTCCGGTCTCCGCTGTGGTCTAACTTTATGTGGATCGTTAATCCTGTCAGCCGTACTGTGTATTTATTTACATTTTGTTACTATGGTGACGGACTTTGTCACATGATGTCGTTTCTTCTGTTTTGCTTCTGTTTCAGAGTGTCATGACGTCATTCTCTATGCGCGGCCACCGGGTGTGCAGTCCCGCGGCGGCATTCGCGCCACAATGGGTGATGCTTTCTATTTAAGGTAAGCTGTTTGTATTGTTTGCATTATGCCTGACGAAAATGCCATTCTATTAAACGGGCATTGAAACGTTGTATTTAAACTTCTGGTTTTATTAATCATTGGAGTGCTGCACCACCCTATGTCTACTATTTGCTTTATTGTGAGGGCACCCAGTGTAATACTTCTACAAGTGGCTGTACCGGACCCCCTCTGTTGTCTATATATATATATATATATATATATATATATGAGGCTGACTATATTATCCCTTTTACCTGGGATGCTCATGGATTACACAGGTTCCGTGGCCGATTAAAACCAGCTGAAAGTAGAAAAAAATCACAGCGCTCAGGAATGAATAAAAAATGTATTAGAATTACAATATTCAAAAATTACACAAAACGACAGGTGGTGTTTGAAAGATAAATTGTCTTTACACATTTCTCCGCCTCCTTGTGGTTTCAGCGGCTTCATCAGAAGTAACTCGCTACTGTCCCTTATCCTGCTTTTAAAGTACGCAGTCATCAGTGCCGCGCATGCGTCCTTTCTGTATTCCAGACCTCGTTTTGGTTTTGGAGCGCATTGTCACGTCCGTTCTGAACGGCTCACACTGCCGCGCATGTGCACAAAATGCGTTCCAGACCTTGGTATAGTCTGGAACACATCACAGCCATCTCTCTTCCTATGTTGTTTTTGGCTATATTCTCGGCTTTAATGATATTTTCTTATACTTTAATGTATCAAGATGCTCCAAATGCTAGTAATAATCTCATATTTCCATTAAAAAAATCACCAAATCCATATCAATCCTACCAGTTAAACAAAGACAAAGATACAGTAGCAGAGTTCAAGAAAGCACGTCATCACTGAGAAAATGCATCGCTATCGGACACTAGTAGTTATTCCAGGCTCTGTGCATATCTCCCTCCAATCTCTGTATCTATTAGCGAACCTTTTTACACACTTTACAAAATATATAAAGGTAAGTATCTATAGAGACCATAAACAACATGCATGTATATAAACCTTCATATTACTACAAAAGAAAGAAACTATGATTACACATAAAAACATAAAGTATAATTCTAAAATATAAGCATAAACAAAAAAACAGGGAAAGAGGTTCATGCTCACTATTCGTATGGAGAATCTCAAAAGAAATCCTGCAGGGGATTTAACAAAACTTCTTATGCATATAATCTTATATATAGAGCTACACTCCATAGTTTATTCATGAATTTTCAACACCAAAACCAAAACGAGGTCTGGAATACAGGAAGGATGCATGCGCGGCACTGACAGCCGTGGACTTTAAAAGGAGGATAAGGGACAGTAGCGAGTTACTTCTGATGAAGCCGCTGAAACTACCAGGAGGAGGAGAAACGTGTTAAGGTGATTTATCTTTCAAACACCACCTGTGCTGGAGCCTGCATCCGCAGCATTTGCATTACCACCGATCATCTAATATCACTCTCCCAGAGATGTCTACATGTAAAGGTTGACAGCACCAGCAGCCGGGGAAACATAGGATTGGTGAGACCAAAGGCTTTTTAATTAAGTGTCTGGCCAGACATATACAAACTGCATAATAAGCCTGTATTTGGATGCTTGGTCTGATACACATCACAGAGGAGTCTGTGAGCTAATTTAATTCAGCTGCAGCAGTCTTCACACAAGCAGCTGATCTAAGTACATTTGAAACAAAGTCTCCACTTGATGAACTCATATGTGTCAATGTTAAGTGGTGTACTATGAGCTAATGGGCTACATAGAGAAAACACCCTTGTTATATTTCATATGAAGTGTTGCATTATGAGCTATTGGGCTATTTGAAGGAAACAAATTTCCCTGCCACATTTTACATGGATGTATAGTGCTTTGTGTTTTAGATCTACTGCAGTTTTAATTACATTTATTAATTATAGAGGACACTTAACCTAATTTGAAAAACCGTCCAGTGGTTTTGTGTAACTTTTGAATATTGTAATTTTAATAAATTGTTTATTAATTCCAGAGCGCTGTAATTTTTTTTTACTTTCAGCTGGTTTTAATCAGCCACAGAACCTGTGTAATCCGTGAGCGTCCCAGGTAAAAGGGATAATATGGTCAGCCTAATATATATATATATATATATATATATATATATATATAAAATATATTATTAGATATTATATGTGGTGTTTGGGGTCCTTTTACTTTTTAGTTACTCCTACCAACACATACCACCAGAACCATCCCTTGCATTGTCTACATTTGAGGTCCATGCTATACGCCTCTTCCAACCAGTCCTTCTTATAGTTGCTGTCATTTACCGCCCCCCTGGTATTGCTTCCAAATTCATCAACAACTTTGCTTCCTGGCTTCCTCTCTTCTGACATTCCCTCCATTATCCTACATGATTTCAACATCCCTATCGATATCCCCACACAATTCCCTGCCTCTAAACTCATTAACCTCACCTCTTCACTTGGTCTCCCCCAGTGGACCTCCTCACCCTCCCATGTGAATGGGAACCAGAGGCGTCACTAGGGTTGGTGTCACCCGGTGTGGTAACTCATGGTGTCACCCCCCACGTACTTCCTCCCATATTATACCACACGGAATCTTGGCGGGGGGTGGTGACGGGGCGTCGATGCACCGTTTCAGGGGCGTGGTCCGGACAACGCAGACGTTTCTGGACCATATGTGGGGCAGGCTGCAGTGGCTGCATGACACCACACGCAGCCGCTGCGACCCAAAAGATGGCGGCCAGGCGACTGCCTTTACAGCTAGGCTGCGGAGGGAGAGGGCTACCCTTAAAATGCGAGCGCATCTATGTATAGCAATGCGCTCGCATATCAGCTGGGGGGGGGGGGCGGACTTGGCATGTGGGGTGCCCTTAACCTGTGCTGGGGAGCCCCCCCACATGCTAGAGAAAGCAGTTGTAGTTTTGCTACTTTTAGCAAAACTACTACTGATGCTGAATTAGGCTCAAAATCCATTGATATGTCAACAGTCATGGATGAGTGCATACACATGCACTAAATACAGGTGATATTCCAGAGGACTGGAAAAGAGCAAATGTAGTTCCACTGCACAAAAGTGGAAGCAAGGAGGAAGCAAGTAACTACAGACCAGTAAGCCTTACATCAGTAATAGGGAAAGTAATGGAAAAACTATTAAAAGAAAGAGTAGTGGAATATCTTAAATCAAACAACTTACAGGATCCAAAACAGCATGGATTTACTGGTGGGAGATCATGCCAAACAAATCTTATTGACTTTTTTGACTCTGTGATGAAAATAATAGATCAAGGGGGAGCTGTAGATGTAGCATATCTAGACTTTAGTAAGGCATTTGACACTGTCCCACATCACAGACTGCTAAATAAACTTGGAAGCCTGGGGGTGGATTATAAATTAGTGAAATGGATAAGAACCTGGTTGCAGGATAGGAAACAGACAGTTGTAGTTAATGGAGTGCAATCTATGGAGGGAAATGTTACCAGTGGAGTACCCCAGGGATCTGTACTTGGTCCAGTTCTCTTTAATATCTTTGTTGGTGACATTGCAGATGGTATTGAAGGGAAGATATGCCTTTTTGCAGATGATACAAAGATATGCAACAGGGTAGACACACCGGGAGGGGTCAAACAAATGATTGATGACCTAGGTAGGCTTGAGAAATGGTCAAGAACATGGCAACTACAGTTTAATGCTAAAAAAATGCAAAATCATGCACTTGGGTCTCAAAAACCCAAAGGCTAAGTATAGTATCAAGGGTACTATAATGGAAACTACTGAGGAGGAAAGAGATTTAGGAGTCACTATTTCAAGTGACTTGAAGGCAGGAAAGCAATGCAACAAAGCAATGAGAAAGGCAAGTCAGATGCTTGGTTGCATAGGGAGAGGAATCACTAGCAGGAAAAAAGAAGTGATAATGCCACTGTATAGGTCATTGGTAAGGCCCCATCTGGAATACTGTGTCCAGTTCTGGAGACCCTATCTCCAGAAGGATATAAATACATTAGAGAGTGTACAAAGAAGGGCAACTAAAATGGTGCATGGCCTACATCACAAAACTTACCCGGAAAGGCTAAAAGATCTTAACATGTATAGTTTGGAGGAGAGAAGGGAAAGGGGAGACATGATAGAAACTTTCAAATATATAAAGGGTCTTAACAAAGTTCAGGAGGGAAACATTCTTCAAAGGAAAAGAAGTATTAGAACTCGAGGGCATACATTGGGACTGGAGGGGGGGAGGTTCAGGGGAAATTTAAGGAAAAATTACTTCACAGAAAGGGTAGTGGATAAGTGGAATAGCCTCCCATCAGAGGTGGTAGAGGCTAAGACTGTAGGGAAATTTAAACATGCTTGGGACAGGCATATGAATATCCTTACAAAGAATCAAGATTAAAAAAGGGTTGAGATTGCCTAAAGGATAAAATAAAAAAGGGGCAGACTAGATGGGCCAAGTGGTTCTTATCTGCCATCAAATTCTATGTTTCTATGTTTCTATGTTACACACGCACCCGCTAGCGACCCAAATATTAAAGCAAAAATTACGGGTAGCTGGAGCACTGCTTCCCACTACCCCTTATTATTCCCCCTTACTGCTCTGGGCAGTGGGAGCATCAATCTCCCGCTGTCTGCGTCCACAATTGAGGCGTTCTATTTCTGTCTGTGTAGTGGGAGCGTGCTACGGTACGCTCTGCTGCTCCAAACTGGCAGCTGAAACGACTGACAGCCAGCCAGGGAGTGACAGCAGCAGCCAGCAGGAGACTCCAAGTTCAATGAACTGCACACTGCTTTACAGGTCCTCCCTATTGTAATGCAGCGGCAGCACTACAGAATGCAGTCTCCTCCCACTTCTCCCTCCCAGTATTGCTAGCGGCGCTGGCGGGCATGGTAACATCACGAAGACTGATGTCATAGCCAGTGCCAGATTAAGGTTCACATGGGCCTGGAGCTGAAATTCATGAAAGGCCTATTGTGTGCTGCCGCAGGGGATGTGACTAGTGATGTGGGGGCATGACCAGTGGTGTGGTGTGGTGGTGTGATCTGCATCATGGGTTGTATCAAGAGCCTTCCTTTAATTGCCCTGCCCCTACACACTTCCATCCTGCAGCTTGGCATATTTGCGTCAATCACGACTAGGGTGCACGTGTGCGTCTAAGTACAAGCACCCATAGGAATACATGAGCAGCGTACTAAACCGCAGCTCAGCTGGTGAAATGTGGTGTCATGTGGTGACATGTGGGGATATGGGGTATCATGTATTGAAATGTGGTGTCATGTGGTGACATGTGGGGATATGGGGTATCATGTATTGAAATGTGGTGTCATGTGGTGACATGTGGGGATATGGGGTATCATGTATTGAAATGTGGTGTCATGTGGTGACATGTGGGGATATGGGGTATCATGTATTGAAATGTGGTGTCATGTGGTGACATGTGGGGATATGGGGTATCATGTATTGAAATGTGGTGTCATGTGGTGACATGGGATATGGGGTATCATGTATTGAAATGTGGTGAATTGTGGTGTTGTGGTGAAATGTGGCATCTTGGTGGTGACATGTGGGGATATGTGGTATCATGTGGTGTCTTAGAGGTGGCATTAGATGTACTTGGTGGTGGCACTGATTAATCTCCCCTACACAGCAACCGCAAACATATCCCTGTCCAAGAACCCATTACTGAAGCACTCCATCCACGTACATCCATTACCCCATCTCTCCCCAATTCATTATCAATCCCTCCTCCCAACACCCATTAGCACATTCATCCACCCACCCTTTCAGCTCCCATAAAGCTTCCCTCACAGCAGCACCCACACTACACTCACACAGCACCCATACTACGCTCACACAGCAGCACCCATACTACGTTCACACAGCACCCATACTACGCTCACACAGCACCCATACTACGCTCACACACATACTACGCTCACACAGCAGCACCCATACTACGCTCACACAGCACCCATACTACGCTCACACAGCAGCACCCATACTACGCTCAAACAGCACCCATACTACGCTCACACACATACTACGCTCACACAGCAGCACCCACTCTATGCTCACACAGCACCCATACTACGCTCACACAGCAGCACCCATACTACACTCACACAGCACCCATACTACGCTCACACAGCAGCACCCATACTACACTCACACAGCACCCATACTACGCTCACACAGCAGCACCCATACTACGCTCACACAGCACCCATACTACGCTCACACAGCAGCACCCATACTACGCTCACACAGCACCCATACTACGCTCACACAGCAGCACCAACTCTACGCTCACACAGCACCCATACTACGCTCACACAGCAGCACCCATACTACGCTCACACAGCACCCATACTACGCTCACACAGCAGCACCAACTCTACGCTCACACAGCACCCATACTACGCTCACACAGCAGCACCCACTCTACGCTCACAGCAGCACTCATACTTCACTCACACAGCAGCACCCATACTACGCTCACACAGCAGCACCCATACTACTCTCACACAGCAGCACCCATACTACACTCACACAGCAGCACCCATACTACGCTCACAGCGGCACCCATACTACACTCACACAGCAGCACCCATACTACGCTCACACGCCAGCACCCATACTACGCTCACAGCAGCACCCATACTACGCTCAAACAGCACCCATACTACGCTCACACACATACTACGCTCACACAGCAGCACCCACTCTATGCTCACACAGCACCCATACTACGCTCACACAGCAGCACCCATACTACACTCACACAGCACCCATACTACGCTCACACAGCAGCACCCATACTACGCTCACACAGCACCCATACTACGCTCACACAGCAGCACCCATACTACACTCACACAGCACCCATACTACGCTCACACAGCAGCACCCATACTACACTCACACAGCACCCATACTACGCTCACACAGCAGCACCCATACTACGCTCACACAGCACCCATACTACGCTCACACAGCAGCACCCATACTACGCTCACACAGCACCCATACTACGCTCACACAGCAGCACCAACTCTACGCTCACACAGCACCCATACTACGCTCACACAGCAGCACCCACTCTACGCTCACAGCAGCACTCATACTTCACTCACACAGCAGCACCCATACTACGCTCACACAGCAGCACCCATACTACTCTCACACAGCAGCACCCATACTACACTCACACAGCAGCACCCATACTACGCTCACACAGCAGCACCCATACTACTCTCACACAGCAGCACCCATACTACGCTCACACAGCAGCACCCATACTACTCTCACACAGCAGCACCCATACTACGCTCACAGCGGCACCCATACTACACTCACACAGCAGCACCCATACTACGCTCACACGCCAGCACCCATACTACGCTCACAGCAGCACCCATACTACACTCACACAGCAGCACCCATACTACGCTCACACACCAGCACCCATACTACGCTCACACAGCGGCACCCATACTACTCACACAGCGGCACCCATACTACACTCACACAGCGGCACCCATACTACGCTCACACAGCGGCACCCATACTACGCTCACACAGCACCCATACTACACTCACACATCGGCACCCATACTACGCTCACACAGCACCCATACTACACTCACACCGGCACCCATACTACGCTCACACAGCACCCATACTACACAGCACCCATACTACTCTTACACAGCACCCACACTTCATTCACACAGCACCCATACTACACTCACACAGCAGCACCCATACTACACAGCACCCATACTACACTCACACATCGGCACCCATACTACATAGCACCCATACTACACTCACACAGCTGCACCCATACTACGCTCACACAGCACCCATACTACACTCACACATTGGCACCCATACTACTCTCACATAGCACCCATACTACATTCACACAGTGGCACCCATACTATGCTCACACAGCACTCATACTACAGTCACAAGCGGCACCCATACTACATTAACACAGCCCCAATTAGCTCCCCCCCCCACCTAACACTCAGTAACCCAACAATTTCTACATCCCAATGCACATTAACACATTCAGCCTCATACACACACACCTCATAAATCGATTCTGCTAATCATGGAGCATTTATAGAAGTTACCTGGCTGGCATCATGCAGCACATCACCAGCAGCTCCTTCCTCCTGTAGTATAGTGTGGCAGGCGGAGCTTGTGTGTGTCAGGCTCAGGACCCGAGTGAGGAGAGAGTGTCCGGACTCTGGAGGAAAGGGGAGGGTCGGCCACTGCACTGCCTGCACGGCTCTGTACTGCGCTGCCTGCTGATCTCACTAAACAGGTGAGAGTGTCGAACTTTAGGAGGCGGGGCCTGGAAGGAGGGGGTATGGTCTCAGCCGTGGACCAGTGTTTCTCATGTCAGGGGATGGGGGTGCGTGTGAGTGCGTGGCTCGTTTTGGTGTCACCCTATTGAAGGGTGACACCCGGGTGCGGGCCGCACCCCCCGCACCCACCTCATGACGCCACTGATGGGAACTCACTGGATCTGGTCTTCACTCACCATTGTGATATTTCTGATTTTTCCAACTCCCCATTTCCCCTCTCTGACCACCACCTACTCTCCTTTAACCTATCTCTCTGTACTTCCCCATCTCTACCTCCTAAAGCTACCATACTAAGTGTAACATTGAGGCTATTGACTCCACATTCCTTTCCTCCCTGTTTGACTCGCTTCTCTCCCCTATTCTCTCTCATGCCCTGAACAAGCCACTTCCATATACAATGCATCCCTTACTTCTGCTCTTGACTCTGCCACTCCACCAACCACTATTCACCCTCGTAAATTAACACCTCAACCCTGGCACACCAAATGCACCAGATATCTGCAAAAATACTCACGTACTGCTGAGCGACACTGGAGGAAATCACGCTCTAAGGCTGACTTACTCCATTTCAAACTTATCCTCTCATCCTTCATTGCTGCCCTTTCTCTTGCTAAACAGTCATACTTCAAAAACCTCATCTCCTCCCAGTCTTCCAACCCCCGGAGCCTCTTTGCCACTCTCAACTCACTCCTCTGCCCACCTCCACCTCGTCTCCCTTCCTCACTCTCTGCTCTTAACTTTGCCACTTACTTCACATCCAAAATTGACTCCATACGTCAGGACATCACATCACACCAGACCATCAGCAACCAGCCTCCTCTCATCCCTTACCACCCCTCTTCATCCCTCTCACCAACTCTGACATCTTTCTCCCATGCATCTGGTGAAGAATTCATGGCCTTTATTTGTTCCTGTCCCGTCACCACCTCCCCACTTGACCCTATCCCCTCCCGCCTCCTCCGCTACTTCTCTCCTTCTGCCTGTTCCCATATTTCCCACCTTCTCAATCTCTCCCTCTTATCGGGCACTGTCCCCTCTGCCTTCAAGCATGCACTCATCTCTCCCATTCTTAAAAAACATACCCCTGATCCAAACACTCTCTCCAACTACCGACCCATCTCTCTCCTCCCTTTTGCATCCAAACTTCTTGAGCGTATTGTCTACAACTGCCTATCTTCCTTTCTTTCCTCACACTCACTGCTTGACCCATTCCAGTCTGGCTTCCATCCTCTCCACTCCACTCCACTCCACTGAAACTACCCTTACAGAAGTATGCAATGACCTCCATGCTGCTTAATCTAAGGGACACTACTCTCTACTTATTCTTCTTGATCTCTCTGCTGCTTTTGACACTGTGGACTACCCTCTCCTAATGCAAATCCTTCAATCCATATGTCTGCGTGATACTGCTGTCTTCCTACCTCTCTGACCATTCATTCTCTGTCTCCTCTCATGACTCCACCTCCCCCTCACTTCCACTAACTGTAGGTGTACCCCAAGGTTCTGTCCTTGGTCCTCTTCTTTTCTATCTCTATACGTCCTCACTAGGTAAGCTCATTAGTTCTTTTGGTTTCCAATATCATCTCTATGCTGATGACACTTAAATCTATCTTTTCTCTCCAGACCTCTCCCCTGCTCTCCTCACTCGTATCTCCAACTGTCTCTCTGCTATCTCTGTTTGGATGTCCCAGCGCTTTCTTAAACTTCACATGTCTAAGACCGAGCTGATCATCTTCCCTCCCTCCCGCATAACTTCACCTCCTACACTCTCATTATCTATTGATGGCACTACTATCTCCTCTAGCCCCCAAGTGCACTGTCTTGGAGTAATCCTTGACTCCTACCTCTCCTTCAAACCACACATTCAGCACCTCTCGCAAACCTGTTGTTTTCATCTAAAAAATATTTCCAGGATCAGACCCTTTCTGACCCAGGATGCTACTAAGACACTTATCCACTCACTGGTCATCTCCAGACTGGACTACTGTAATCTCCTCCTGACTGGCATTCCTGACATATACCTCTCTCCACTCCTATCTATCCTCAATGCTGCTGCTCGGCTCATTTTCCTAACTAAACGCACTACATTCACCTATCCTCTCTTACAAGACCTTCACTGGCTCCCCTTCCCCTTCAGAATCCATTTCAAGCTTCTCACAATCACTTACAAAGCCCTCACCCACTCCTCTCCCATCTATATCTCTGACCTTAGCTCCCTTTACACTCCCACCCATCCTCTTCGCTCTGCTAATGCACGCCGACTCTCCTGTCTTCTGATTACTTCCTCCCACTCCTACCTCCAAGATTTTTCACGTGCTGCTTCCTTTCTCAGGAATTCCCTTCCTCTCCCCCTCAGACTCTCCACCTCAGACTCTCCACCTCTCTACAAAACTTCAAATGGGCTCTCAAGACCCACGTCTTCACCAAACCCAGCCAAATCTAATCCTAACCATCTGTTCCACATTCTCTGTGAACCCCATCTGTGTCACCCCTGTCTGTCTACCCCTCCATTTTAGACTGTAAGCTCTCATGAGTAGGGCCCTCTTCCCTCATGTGCTTATCCTTTTTCTTACTTTAATAATCTTCAACTGCACCAAATCCAGCAGTCTTCTGCCACCTGATACTTATCTTAGTGTCATCTGCTGATGTAGCTATGTTTATTTACCCTGCACTTGTCCTAAATTTTCTTTAACTGTAAGTTGCTGTTTTTTCTGTTTTGATTATTTGTTTATGTACTCTGTAATTGGGCGCTGCGGAACCCTTGTGGCACCATATAAATAAAAGGATAATAATAATAATATACCCAGGTGCGCTGACTGTTACGGTGGCCCCAGGTACAAAGGAGCGGGCATGGCCAAATGGAGGAGGCGTGGCCAGACCCACTCCATTAAAAATATAATAAGAACAAGTTCCATTGAGGGCTGGGGCAGCAGCAGGCAAGGTGTGGAATGCGATTGCTCACTCCCCACCCATGCAGGGAAAGAGAGAGAGAGAGAGAGAGAGAGAGGACAGGCTGCTGATGCAGTTGCTGCTCTCCCCAGCTCAGCACACAGCACTGAGCACGGGTGTGGTATGCAAGTTTGACAGTAACTAGGTCGACCACTATTGGTCGACAGTACCTAGGTCGACAGGATCTCTAGGTACATAGGTCAAAAGGTCGACATGAGTTTTTTATGTTTTTTTGGTGTTGATGTCTCCGTACAGTGGGCTTAATTCAGACCTGGTCACTCGCTAGCTACTCGCTGGTCACCTGCGTTTTTCCAACCACTCCCTGAAAACGGTCAGTTGACACCCATAAACGCCTTCTTCCTGTCACTCTTCTTGTGATCAGCTGTGCAAATGGATTCTTCATTAAATCCATCACCCAGCACCGATCCGCTTTGTACCCCTACGACATGCCTGCGCATTGTGGTGCATACGCATGCGCAGTTTTGCAGAGTTTTGACCTGATCACTGCGCTGTAAAAAATATCTAGCATGCGATCAGGTCGCAATGACCCCCATTACTTCTGCCTCTGGATCCTAGTTACACGCAGGGACTGCTATTTCATTTGGAGTCTTCCTTTGAATCCTAAAAGTTTTATTTTTGTGCTCTCTAGTTCTACTAATAATGATTGTGTATTTTTGTGCAAATAGACTCTGAAATACTGTACAACAAAAGGGTTTCATTAATATTTTGTGATTGTCTGCATACAGTAATTCTAATGGTATTTATTTTTTCTTATAACACTGTTCTATAATAAATGTCATGATGGTTAAGTCAACTCTGTGATAGATATCTAAAATTTTTTAGTGACTATTAATTTATTAATTAAGAGAACTTAAAGTTCCACCCCATCTCCCTTTTCATTTTTTTCACTGAAGTGCATTGTCCGCGCATGGCCAGAGCTCCTACCAGCCGTTAAAACCAGTTTAGGAAAGGTTACTTGTTTTTATTTCTTTTAGTGCTCCAGTGGTTGTGGAAGTGAGGATGAGTGGTGCTTGTTCTCTGCAGCAAAGGGGTTAAGGCTTGGTTCATTTATAAGAAAATGCATTAAAATCATATAACAATTGTCTCCCCACTTTTGCGGTTATGTTTACATAAAGAAATTAAATAATGTGATTTAACATTCGCTCATTTCCTAAACATAGAATAAGTTGCATTCTGAAATATTCAAGAAGCGATAAAGTTTCAGAACACCTTGGTGTGATGTGCTCCACAGACAGTATTGCACAGTATAATATTTATAATGTACTTATTTATACGATTTTTGTCATCTTGCCATTGCCCTATTCTCCTAGAACAAATTTTGGGGAGTCCTAAGCACTCCCAGGAGAGCAAGTCACCCACTTAAATCTCACCCACTTCCTAATGAAATGGGCGGAATATATAGTGTGATGACTTGATCCTCCAAAATCCTCATAGCATCATTCCCTCTGCATGATGGGGGTCATTTGGGTTCCAAGGAAGCAGCAGTGATAGCAAAACCAACGGCACCTGAATTGCACTTCTAAAAATGCAATTATCCCTACCCCCACAGTGGCCACCGGCAAGAAGAACATAGGCAAGTACAGTATAATCCAACTCTACATTTTGCTCCAGATATACAGTTGTCCTTTATAGATGTATCCTGACACACCTAGCTCTTATACTCCATATGGCGCAAGATGTCCACTGTGACTAAGACACTCTGAGACGTGTGGCGTATGTCATTTTACATTTTGAATCTTATTCACGGGTGTGGTATAGAAGACCTGCATGCATTAGGTCTACAGTCGTTAGGTCTACATTCTTAAGTCAACCCCATATGGTCAACAGATGCACAAACAAAATGTCAACATATAAAAGGCCGACACTGGAAAAGGTCAACAGGTACAATGGTCGACATGAAAATGGTCGACACTTTTTGGGGATTTTTGGGGTTAGTGTGGATAGTTTTTTCATTTGGAACCAACATTTGTAGAAACGCATTCCCTCGTGGGCTTGTTTTGCTCGCTACGCTGGCACGGTCTCTTGCTCCACTTTGCTCACCACAAGGTTACTAAAGGTTATGATTTGTGACATGGATAGTCAAGGAATTAATAAATCCAAAAACATGAAAAAAATCTAAAAAACATGTGTTAACCATACTGTATGTGTGTTTCTTCCATTGTCATGTCGACCATATGAACATGTCCACCTTTTGTCCATGTCAACTTTTAGTCCATTTTGACCTTATGTCTGTCGACCATATGGGGGTCAACCTAATGACTGTCGACCAATAGTCCGGATCCCCTTATTCACATAAAAGATGCAGAAAAACACCACTCACAGGAACTAGAGATGCTGGGCTGCGACTTTAACAGGTATTAGTTTTAAGCACGTACAGTAAAAAGTTTTTGAAGCGACAAAACCCATAGGTTTGATTCCACACAGGAAATACATAATCTTAACCAACAAATATATTTGTACACAGTAAGTATTATCTTGACAAATCCAGGGCTGAAAGTGGTCCTGGAGAGATGGTGGAACTCGTTTGTCCCCCCCCCCCCCCCTACCTCACACACACACACATTAAGCGGAGCCAAGGCCAGTGCTAGCGTTTTCCAGACTGTAAATTAGTACCCTACTTCCCATACTTTATAAAGGGACACTGATCTCGTAAAGAAGCAGTGAGGTCACATAATAGTACACCCAATTTAATTTGCACCACAGAGTAGCACAATCTTATTCACATTACACCACATGTAGTGCCCGTGATTCATATTACACCACCTAGTAATGCCCCTTATTCAGTTTACGTCACTTAGTAGTGCCTTTTATTCACATTGCACTACACAATGGTATCCTCTATACATGTTATGCCACACAGTAGTGCCCCTTATACACAATTCCCACAGTACAGTAGTAGTGCCCCTTACACATAATGCACACAGTTGCAGTGCCCCTTACACATAATGCCCACAGTTGTAGTATCCCTTACACATAATGCCCACAATAGTAGTGCCCCTTACACATAAAGACCACAGTAGTGCTGCATATTCACATATTGCCCACAGTAGTGCCCCTGATACACATCACCAGCCCCATCTCATCTTGTCTTCAAGATGCACAGAGCCTGCACCTCTTCATGGCTCTTCTTCACTTCAACAGCGGTGACTGCATGACATAACATACGCCGTGCTGGAAAATGAAGCAACTTAGACCTGAGGAGAGCATGAATGCTGTCCAACAGACACAGCGTCTGTGAGTACCAGGAGGGGTGGGCTGTAAATAGAGGAGGACCATGGAGCCACCAGACCTGAGGAAGAAGGAGGTGGCTGCAGCTCATCAGTAACAATAGCACTGCTTGTATCATCTATTGATGCAGGTGATTGGGCAGGTTTTTCTGTTGGAATTACTGTGCAGGGCAATGGAGGTGGTGGAACTAGTTCCCCCTACCATTACAGGTGGTGGAACTCAGTTCCACCTCGTTACCCCTCCATTTTAACCCCTGAACAAATCTCATATTGGCGGTGCTCCACTGAGTCAGGATATAATGACATGTCAGCTGAATTTTGCAAAAAAAAAAAACAAGGATTCTTCAATAAGCGATTAGTAAACTGTCACATTTGAACCTATCTCATTATTATTAATTGAATACTGAAAATACTGGATGCTATTAGGATTGCATACTTGACTGTTCAGTTTAGTGAGGTTTTATAACTGTTGTGATTCCAATTAACTGGTATAGGTACTGCTGTCTTAGAACCTAATAGGGTGCATTGTTAACATTATTCCACATTAACTGATGTGACTGCTCAGAATTTATGATAGACCATGAATAAGGATTATGTACTTTTCAATGAGCTATTAGCAAACTCTTACACTTATGAATCCACTTTGTTACCTTGTTAAAATAGTTTTCTGCAAATGTGGTGTGTTTGTTTTGATTTTTTACAAGACCAATTAATAAGGGAGTGTACATACGTATAGTTGATTAATTTTGCAAAGTTCTAATGCTTCTTGAGGTCCATAATGCTATTATCTCTCTGTCTAATGGGTATATTCAATTAGGGTCGAAAGCTGCCGTATGTCGAAAAGACTGCAGTTTCCGACTATTCAATCCCAGCTATTTTTATTCGACAAGTCAGGGAATTCGACTTGTCTAATAGTACGTGAATCGGCGGTACAGCTGCCGATTCACGTACTTTTGAGGGAAACTGGGCCAAATTCGACAAGATTTGGCCCCGTTTCTGACCATCTCAGTCCGACATAAAAAAATGTTGGACTGAGATGAGGGACCTTACAGGAGGAGAGGGGGGAGAGCCGCGGGCAGACAGGGGACAGCAGCGCAACAGCACAGCGCTGCAGGAGGATGTGTCACAGCCGCGCCTCTCACGACAGCGTCCACCTAGCTCCAGCAACTGAGGTCAAGCTTGCTGGAGGCGGGTGGACACTGCCATAAGGTCTGGCGGCTGTGAGACATCCTTCTGCAGCGCTGCTGTAGCGCTGCTCTCCTCCGTCTGCCCGCGGCTCTCCCCGCTGGTCTCCCCCCTCTCCTCCGCTCACAGGTCTCATCTCAGTTTGACTTTTTTTAAAGTCGAATTGAGATGGGATTGAATAGGGGTTGTCGGATCCATTCTGAGAAATGCATGTCGGAATGGATCTGACCCTAAAGTATAATATCTAAAACACTGGTAACACTTTTTTCAGCCTACAGATGTTTCATGTGCCGATTTTATTCTTAGTCATATACAGTAGATTCAGAAATCTTGCAGTAAAATAATATCATTATATCTGATAATAAGTTAATTATATCTGAGAGTAAGTTAATAATATTTTCACCTCCTTTACTAAGTGGAGAGATAGGTGTATAAATTACAATACCATATACAAGATAGTCCTAACCTTTTTTCTATTCCTATTGATACTCAAATCAGTATCATATTAGATACAACTATTAATTCTAAGGATATAGGGGTCTATTTACTAAGCCTCGGGGGTGTAGTATGGGTGACCGGCGATCTCCTGACCGCCGGTCACCTTACCGACGCTGGGATACCGGCAGCATACCGACGCCGGGATCCCGGCGGGGAGGGGCGAGTGCAGCAAGCCCCTTGCGGGCTCGCCACGCTGCGGGCTCGGTGGCGACCTGCGGTCGCCACGGGTTCTATTCCCACTCTATGGGTGTCGTGGACACCCACGAGTGGAAATAGTCCCTGTTGGTCGGCATGCCGACCATCGGGATAGTGAGCCGTCGGGCTCACGGAGGAGGTCATGTGACTGTCGGTCAGCCGACCGGCGGTCACATGACTACCACCCAAGCCTCGGATGGAGATAAAGTGGATGGAGATAAAGACCTGATTCAGCATGGGTTGTAGTTGTGCAAAACATCGCACAAATACAACCCTTTACACTAGCATGTGGGGGGATGCCCAGCACAGAGCAAGTCCACCCCGCATGCCGAGCCCTCCCCCCATCCCCGCTAACTCTGCAGTGAAGAGCTCACATGATAAGGGTAGCCCTCTGCCTGCGCAGCCTAGCTGCGAAGGCAGATGGCTACCCGCCATGTTTCGGGTCACATCGGCTGCATGTGACATCATTAAGCTGCGCCCACCCCCAACGTCACCCTCTACATGCTGCATCAATGTCCCCTCCTGCCCCATGAACACCTCTGCCTATCAATCAGGCAAAGGCATTTGCATATGTGAGTTGCCATTGCATCTCACTGTGTGCGCAAGTGCAGTGCATCTTCTGTGCGTGTGCACACTTAAAAAGAGCTTCAGTATGCGAACACATCACAGATGCGTTCCATGCTGAATCGGACCCTAAGTACCAGCCAATCAGCTCCTGTCATTTTTCAAATCCAAGAAAAAAGAAAGACTCTGTGTTGGGGCACGCTTAGAAATTTGAAATAAGTTTATTAAAACTTAACATTTAATTAATAAGTACCTCTACTCCAATTTTGAATTTTGATTAACTCAGGCACCTTAATAATATTAATTTTTTGTAATTTTTTATGTTTTTCAGTATATTTTTCACCACAGGTGCCCATAATTTTGTATCAGGCTTATCCTGATTTCTGTCAATATATATGTTTACTTTGTGTTCTTGAACAATTCTTTTGTATCAAACTCCTCATTACTTTTATTCGTTATTAATTAAATGTTAAGTTTTAATAAACTTATTTCAAATTTCTAAGCGTGCCCCAACACAGAGTCTTTCTTTTTTCTTCTCTTTGCTTAACCATTACTGACTCTGGGAGCACCACCAACTCAAATAATTATTTAGATGTCTTCATTAAGAATCTTTAAATTTAAACTTAGTATCGTTGGTCATTCCCTGAACAGTTTTCTACAATCTGTGTATTAATCTATGTTCATCATTACCACATTTTTCCTGTGCGGAACCAAACCAAATTTCTGTTAATTTTTCAAATCCAGCCTGTAACATGGCAGTTAGGAGTTTATTGGCTAGTACTTTATCTCTGTCCACTTTATCTTCATCCAAAGTTTTGTAAATAAACCCCATAATATTTTAAGGGTAAAAATTAAAGGTTATATTTTTAATTATTAACACAGGCCTGCAATTAAAAAAATGCCTGAAACTGATAGCAACTTTTTTATAGGTTTTTGGGTGATATTATCAGAAAAAATGCAAAAAAAGTTCCATCACGTACCATTTTCCACAAATTAAAATTTTTGTTTACAGTATTTCCAAAATGACTATATTAAGCTTTAAAACAAAAATGACATTATAAATCTTTGAGAACATTTATACTATCATTTTAGCAAGTTCCAAAGAAGAAGCATTCTATAAAGCAAGAGGGGTAATGGGGGCACAGAGAGGAGCAACAAGAAAAAAAGTATAAAAAGCTTTGAGAAGAAAAGGCGGTATGAGGATTTGTAAAAAACGATTTTTATTCTTTTTTATAACATCAGAATCACTGGCGTATCTATAATGGGTGCAGGGTGTGCAGGGCACATGGAGATGCAAAGAAACTGGCACTCCGAAAAAAACAAGCAACCAAATAGACTCTATAAGCTGCTCACCGGAATGGGATGGGCTGGCCCCAAAAGACAGTTTACAGGTGAGAAGAAAAAAGGTGGGAGCGCAGAGAGAGTGTATTGAAAGAGTGATTTTTATTAAAACAATGTGGTATATAATACCATGACACACAAAAACGGAGATTTATGGTAGACTTACCATGGTTAAATCTCTTTCTGCGAGGTACACTGGGTTCCACAGGGAATACATCGGGGGTGTAGAGATGGATCTTGATCCAGAGACACCAACAGGCTAAAGCTTTAGACTGTCCCAGAATGCATTGCAGGGCCTCCTCTATATAACTCCGCCTCCAGGCACTGGAGCTCAGTTTTGTTAACTAGTCCAATGCAGAAGCAGGTAAGAGGGAAGGCAGATGTTAGTGACATACAGTAGGTGACATACAGTAAGTGTGCCAGGGTGGGCGCCCTGTGGAACCCAGTGTACCTCGCAAAAAGAGATTTAACCATGGTAAGTCTACCATAAATCTCCTTTTCTGCAGCGGGGTACACTGTGTTCCACAGGGAATACATCGGGGATGTCCTAAAGCAGTTCCTCAAGGGAGGGGACGCACCTTAGTGGGTATGAGAACCTGGCGTCCAAAGGAAGAATCCTGGGAGGCAGAAGTATCAAAGGCATAGAACCCAATGAACGTGTTCACCTTGCACAATTGTTCTGGGGACACGCCACAGCGGGCCGCCCAAGAAGATCCAACAGACCGAGTAGAATAGGCCTAATAGCAGCAGGAGCTGGGAGCACAGCCTGCGCCTAAGTTTGTGCAATCACCATTCTAATCAATCTGGCCAAGGATTGCTTATTCGCAGGCCAGCCACGTTTGTGGAAACCAAGTAGTACAAAAATGGCACCTTACTCCTAAAAGAGGCAGTCCTCTCCACCTATATACAGAGAGCCATTACCACATCCAAAGACCGTTCTTTGGAGGACAAATCAGAAGAGATGAAGGCCGGAACCACAATCTCTTGGTTAAGGTGAAAAAAATTACACCACCTTAGGCAAATAACCTGGGCGAGTTCTAAGAACTGCTCGGTCATGATGAAATATCAGAAAGGGTGGACGACAGGACAATGCGCCTAAGTCCGATACCCTTCTAGCAGAGGCAATAGTCAGTAAACACAAAACCTTGGCTGTGAGACATTTAAGGTCCACTGTCTCAAGAGGTTCAAATGGAGACTCTTGCAGGGCATTCGGGAACACAGACATCTCCCATTGAGCCACAGGAGGGACATAGGGAGGCTGAATCCGCAGTACGCCCTGAGTGAATGTATGAGCGTCAGGTATAGACGTAATTTTCCTCTGAAACCACACTGACAAGGCAGATATTTGAACCTTGAGGGAGGCCAGATGAAGTCCTAAATCCAGGCCTTGTTGCAAAAAAGCCAGAAGTCTGGAAGTATTAAACTTGTAAGCATGGTAATTCTTAGCAGCACACCAGGTGAAGTAAGAATTCCAGGCCCTATAATAAATCTGTGCAGAAGCCAGTTTGCAGTCCTTTTGCATAGTTTGGATAACCGCCTCGGAAAATCCTTTGGCCCTCAGGAGTGAAGCTTCAAAAGCCACGCTTCCAAATCCAGAAGTGACACTGGAGGGAACACGTAGGGCAGCCGAAAGTTTCATGGAATTGCCAGTGCATCCACGAATGCTGCTTGAGGATCCCTTTTTCTTGAGCCAGAGACCGAAACTTTGTGATTGTGTCGAGACGCCATCAGGTCTACACCTGGTAGGCCCCACTTGTCCACTAGGAGTTACTTCACTCTCTGGCATGCATGTCCTGATGACTGAGTAAATCGTCTTTCCAGTTGAGGACTCTTGGAATGAACACTGCCGATATTGATGGAAGATGGCGTTCCGCCCGACAAAGTATTTTTGACACTTCCATCATTGCCATGCGGCTTCGAGTGCCGCCTTGATGGTTTATATATGCCACCGTGGTGGCATTGTCTGATTGTACTTGGACAGGCCTATTCTGTATCAGAGGCAGGGCAAGAGTCATTGAACACATTGAACAGGGCATTGAACACTGTCCACAGTTGCAGAATGTATATCGGGAGGAGAGTTTCCTCCTTGGTCCACCGACCCTGGAGAGAGTGTTGCTCCAGCACCATGCCCCAACCCCTCAGACTGGCGTCCGTAGTTAGTAGGACCCAGTTGGGGATCCAGAAGGGATGGCCCCTGCTCAACTGCTGGTCCTGTAGCCACCAGCTCAGCGACAGACAAACCTCTGGAATCAAGGAGATCATGCGAGACCCGATCCGATGAGTCATGCCGTCCCACTTGGAAAGGATTAACCTCTGTAGAGGGCGGAAATAAAAGTGAGCATACTCTACCATGTCGAAAGTTGACACCATGAGGCCTAGTACTTGCATCGCCGAGTGTATCGACACTCTTGGGTGAGAGAAGAAGTATCTGATCCTGTCCTGAAGTATCAGCACCTTCTCTGGAGACAGAACAAGTCTTTGGCTGTGTGTGTGTCCAGCAGTGCCTCCAGCTGCACCATGCTCCGAGCAGGGACCAGCGAGGTCTTTTACCAGTGATGAGCCACCCGTGGGCATGTAGGAAGTTTACCGTCAGTTGCAGATGACTGAGGAGGACATCATGGGAGTTCACCAGGATCGGCAAGTCGTCCAGATACGGTAGGATCCTGACTTCCTGGCAACGGAGATGAGCCGTCAGCACGTCCATAACCTTGGTGAAGATCCGAGGGGCCGTGGCTAGTCCAAATAGCAGAGCCTGGAATTGATAGTGAAGGTTGCCAAAAGCAATTCACAGATATTGCTGATGCGATATGGCAATAGGTAAATGCAGGTAAGCATCTCGTATATCCAGGGATACCATATAGTCTCTGGGTTCCATGTCCAGTACAATTGAGCACAGTGTTTCCATATGGAACTTGGACACTCTCACAAACTTGTTCAGTGATTTGAGGTTGGGTATAGGCCAGAAAGACCCATTGGGTTTCAGGACCAGAAACAGGGTCGAGTAGTATCCTCTGCCTCTCTTGGACAGAGGAACCAGCACTACCACTCCTGTATCCATGAGGGAATGCACAACCATTTGTAGAGCTTGCTCCTTTAACGGATCCAAAGGGATAACCATTGTGCAGAACTGGCAAGGGGGATGTCTCTTGAAAGAGACTGTGTACCCGTGACAAACAACTTCTCGCACCCATGCGTCAACCACAGAATACGGCGAGCCAGGACAGACATACTCGATGCCTTGGCATCTAACACACCTGCCTCAAGGGACGCCTCCTGGTGTAAAAAAAGGAGGCGGTGGTATTGTGAGACAAGGAATGTCTGGCATTGTCAGATATATCCTCGGGCAGCTCTTCCTCTAATTTATGATCCAGTCATTAATTTATTGTGTAGCCCCAAGAGGACGCAATCGTGGTCTATATACAACACCTGTAAGGGAGTAATAGACATCAGGCATTCTTCCACACGCTTATCTGTTGGTTGCTACAGTGAGGTGACAGTGGTGACAGGCAGAGTGGACGACACCCGAGATGGGTGACACATGAGTTCACTATCAGTGAATTACCTACTTGTTATATAACTGTGCAGGGAGAGGATATCAAGCTAATGCCCGTCGTAGACAGGGGGAATGTCTTCCCTGGATTAAATCAGGGGTCTTGTCGGATGTACACCTAATGGTTAGATTGTGGTAACAGAGTTTTAATTAGCCTTTGGCGTGTGAACATATCAGTTTGCTTAACCACAGTAGGAGAATCCTCTTATCATCAGTGATTTATAGGATTTGCTTACCAACAACCACAAGGGCAGTGGCATCATTTAGCAATGGAAAATCCTTTTCAGAAACACCTAATATAGGGACTGACAGAACAGCATCTTCCCCCCCTCTTCAGATAAAATATCTGAGAGATTATTCGATAGGGAGGAGGAAGCAGCCCGCTTAGATGATCCAGAGACACAATAGTGACCTGGAATAGGGTTTTGCCTGACCAAGGAATGAGTCATACACTACAACCTGTGAGGCAAACTTTTCCCGCCAAAAGCAGAGTAACCATAGGGACATCAGTGACTTTAATGCTACAGGTGGTCCCATAGGGGGCATAAAGTGTTCAACTAGAGTACCCAGTAGGGAGGAGAATGCAGCCCAATTTGGCTCCAAACTGATTACAGGAGCTGCGGACTGACTGGGAGATGTATGAGACATAGTACACAGACCATTACACAAAACTTCCCCCTCAGTTAAATCCATTGCGCATGCTCTGTATGATGCAGGAGCGTCCCCAGATTTACTGACCTACATGTTAAACATTATACACAAATGCAACAGAGAGTGGCTTAGTACGATTAAGCCAGACAGAGTACAGTGCAAATAAATACGTTAGCATGTGACTGAGACGCACTATATATTGACCCGGACGCACCTAGTCCCCTAGGGTACAGTATACAGTGAGAGACATATCTGCCATACACCGCAGTGAAATCACATAGCAGATACAGGCACACATAGCCACGTTTGCAATGCAGATAATTATTTTCATGACAATAAAATTTCATTGGATTATTATATGAACACACATATATATATATATATATATATATATATATATGTGTATAAAACAAAGCGCGGTCTGAGACCTGATGTTTATATCAGAATACTCGTACAATATATTCTGTCACAGGTACATTTGTTCTTAACTAACGCTGTCTTAATATCGACATGTAGAATACTTAAGTGTTTTTTAAAACCACTGCGTTGATGTACAGGCGGGTTTACAAAGGAGACCTTGCCCTGCAGTCCCGGAGACCAGTCGCAGCTATTCTTATAAAATGGTACCCAGCGTCTCAGTCAGGGAGTGAGGGAGAGTATGAGGCAGCTCCAGGGCGGGAACACCAGCAGTAGATGGCACCCAGAGCTGGGGTAGGGGCTACTGGTCAAGCGCCTTATCCCCTATGCTGGTCCTCACCACCGGGTACTATGGAGCCTTAATAAAATGGATATTTTATGTATCCGACCTGTGCTCCCATGCCCTGGTGGATATAGTGGTGTCCCTGCACAGCCACAGTGTCCACGCCAGCGTCGCGGTCCGTCTCCTTAGACTGTGACCGGAACGCGAATAACTGCGGGTCCCACTGGGGGATCCTCTTACCTCCTCCCATAGTAGCAGCCATGCGATCCAGGAGAGCGTCTGCGGTGGTGTGCCTAGGAACCGGAGCGCCTCCGCCGCAAGTACCCGGGAACAGAGCCAGCGGGAGTATATGACGCCGCTGGGGATGTGATGGAGCCACAGCCCCCCTGTTAAGTGACCTGCTTCATGCAGGCACCAACTTTAAAACTGAGCCCCAGTGCCTGGAGGCGGGGTTATATAAAGGAGGCCCAGCAATACATTCTGGGACAGTCTAAAGCTTTAGCCTGTTGGTGCCTCTGGATCAAGATCCATCTCTACACCCCCAATGTATTCCCTGTGGAACACAGTGTACCCCGCTGCAGAAATGACCAAATATAAAAAACAGGCAATAAATGGTTACCTTGGATTACGATAGGAAAAAATCATGCTGCTAGCAATAATGTAACAAATAGTTTATCGTATTGAACTGTGTAATTGGAAACAGTCAGTAACTCATTGGGTGAATACACAGCAATGCAAGTCTTTGTAGTGTTTAAGCAAATTGGATTCATATATAAAGGGCCTAATTCAGACCTGATCTCTGCTGTGCGTTTTCGCACAGCGGGCGATCAGGTCTGGACTGTGCATGTGTCGGCGCATGCCAGAGATGCAATCGGTATCTCTGCCCAGCGATCGCCTCTGCCTGATTGACAGGCAGAGGCGTTTGCTGGGCAGGAGGGGGCGGGCCGGCGGCATTGAGCCACCGTTTTTGGTGCGCTGTCTGGGCAATGCAGGCATGCCTGGACCATGCAGGGGGCGGGCTGTGGTGGCTGTGTGACATCACATGCAGCCGCTGCGACCTGGAGAGCGACGGGTAGGGAGCTACTCTTCAGGTATAAAAGCATCACTGCCGTGCGATGCTTTTGTACCTGTGCGGCGGGGGGATGGTCAGACATGCAGGGCGGACTAGCCCTGTGCTGGGCATCTCCCCATATGTCAGGGTGGCTGATTGTAGCTGTGCAAAATTTTACTTGTGATTTGAGCATGCGCATTGGAGGTGCTCCCGGGACCTAGGCGCAGGAGCTATGTTCCCGGAAACCTGTGCAATGTGCAGTAGACTGGCACATAGCCAGAGTATACAGCATTGTGAATGCTTAGCCTGCACACAGGCCTCCTCCTCTCTTATTCTGCCCTTGTTCAGAATGGATTTCTGTGCATTACTATGTGCTGAACTTGTAAGGGGCACTACTACTGTGTGACGTAACTTGTAAGGGCACTACTACTGTGTAGCGTAACATGTATAAGGGACACAGCTATGTGGTGCAATGTGTAAAAGGGGCACTACTGTGTGGTGTAATGTGTATACGGGGCACTACTCTGTGGTGTGGAATCTGGTTAGTAAACTGGCAGTTGGGATTCCAGCTGTCAAAATACAGATGTCGCAATCCTGACACGTAATGGGATGCCATTGCCAAAATCCTGACAGGGATCACAGTCCCAGTGCCGGCATCCCAACACCCGAGATCCCGATCGCTACACTGCCAGGCCGCTGGAGAGGTAAGACCAGGGGGGGGGGGTAGGTTTAGGCCGTGGGGGGATGGTTAGGGTTTGGATGTTGCATGGGGGGATTGGATAAGGCACCCTCTGGGAGGGGTAGGGTTAGGCTGTGCAGGGGGGGGGGTTAGGGTTAGGCTGCAGGGGGGTTTAGGTTTAGGATGCAGGGAGGGGGAGTTAAGGTTAGGCACCACCGGGGAGGGTTAGAGTTAGGCTGCAAACAGGGAAGCTTAGGGGAAGTTATGTATACTTATCTTACCCTGTCAGGATTTTGATCATTGGAATGCCGCAGTCGGTATTCTGACCACCGGCTTCCTGTTTACTGGGATATCCATTCCAACATGTGTGGCACTACTGTGTGGCATAACATTTAAGGGGCACTACTACCGTAAGAAAAAAATAGAGGGGAAGGCTGCGCTCCAAGAGGAAAGGACAATATAATTACACTAAAGCTGCATAGAGCTTGCAAAATGCGTCAGGTACTACCCATTGGAACAGGACAATCTCCATTTGGATCCGAACCAGCCCTCACCATCTACCAGCCATCCATAGGCATGCTCAGCTAATTTTATTAGGGGGTGCACCCCTGGGGGGGCATGTCTAGCACTGCCTTTTGAAGGTGTGTCCAGCACCACCCATAGACATGTCTAGAACTATTTTACATTCTCAGTAAAATCGCATGGCTTAATCTAATTTATCCCTAATAATAAAGTAGATATACTGCAATACACCCCAGAGAAAAAATAATGAAATATAATGGTGCGACCACCAGGCAGTACTGATGGTCTACTACGGCATAACCCTGAGTGCTAGCTTCCGCTGTACCCTATTCACTGCTTACACTTCCACAATCTATCCCTGACCCAGTGGCGGAACTAGAGAGTGATGGGCCTAGGTGCATATGCATTCCCCTCCCCAGCCCCACCCACCCCTTGCACCCCCCAGCACTACACCCTAATTTTGAGTGATCCACTCTGAAAAGTACGGGAGATTTATTGAGCCAAATGGGAGGTGATCACAAGATCGCCTGTCAGAAAACCGGCGCCACAGACTTTTCTCCCTCTGTGAGTGTGCACGACACCCATGGAGGGAGAATAGATCCTTCGGCGAGCGTAGCGAGCCTGCAAGGGGCTTTCTAGCGCTCACCCCGCTGCAGGCATACTGGTGGTCGGGATCCCGGCCTCCGGTAAGAGGTATGTATTCTGGGACGAACATTTCCATTCTAATATAACATAAGTAAGTTTATAATGTACACATGTGCCTCTTTCTATGCCAACAGACCCCTCCTCTGCAGGACACCAGCATTTGTCACAAATGTTCCCATGCTCACCAGCTACTAGCCAGTGGTACCCCTTATTCACATTATGAGTCAAAATTCACATTATGCCACACAGCATGAGCCAAAATTCACATGACCCCACACAATATGAGCCAAAATTCACATTATGCCACACAGTATGAGCCAAAATTCACATGACCCCACACAGAATGAGCCGGAATTCACATTACGCCACACAGTATGAGCCGAAATTCACATTACGCCACACAGTATGAGCCGAAATTCACATTGCACCACACAGTATGAGCCGAAATTCACATGACGCCACACAGTATGAGCCGAAATTCACTTTTTGACATACAGTATGAACTGAAATTAACGTTATGCCACACAGTATTATCCAAAACTCACGTATGTCACACAGTATGAGCTGGAATTCACATTATGGCAAACAGTATGCCCCCAGCAGTGCCAGATACACATAATACCCCCATAGTGCTCACCGTTATTATAAAAGTATAACACATTATTAATAATAAATATTTTGAGGGATATAAATAATCCATAGTAATAAAAAAAAAATCCAAATTTAACATATTAAACTATTACACTGACAGATAGCGTGTCTTAAGGCCCATACACACTGGGCGATTTTGAGCTAAGAGCAGGTCACTTTTGGTTTGTTGAGCTGCTTTCAGCTCAAAACCGCCCAGTGTGTATGCCCCGGCGATGAGCGCTGATGCGCGCCTATCAGCAGATGAACAGTGTGGTGGACGGCTTTCCATAGTGTTCTGTTATGGAAAGCCATGCACCCCCACTAACATCGCTGGGCGATTTTCAGCCCAGCGATGTCAGCGATCATCCTTGTGCATACACGCTGGGCAGAAACATCCAGTGTGTATGCACCTTTATACTCTCTGCTGAGTGCTAAACTATCTCAAGCTCGCTCAGCTGTGTCCTCCGCTCCAGCGGCGTCTCCGATTCCTCCTGAGAGGAACGCTACCTGGGCTGGGCCTGTGAAGTTGGCGTGGCTGGCGGCAGCAGTTACAGGACAGTGAGGACACAGCGCAGGGGCAAATGCAGGATTTTTATGGGGGAGGGAGGGGGGGTTCCTATATATATATGCAAAAACAATGGCCGGCACTCCAAGAAGATGTTAATAATTAAACCACATCACAGCATGTCACCAATCACATAGTACACATAAACACACACAGCATACATACACACAGTAAACTCACATAATAGTGTACATACACATAAATTATATACTTACATACATAAACACACATAGCAGTAGTACACGACATGCATACATACAGTAGACACGTACAATAGTAAACAGATACACAGCTGACACCATAGTATACATACTGTAGTGTACACACACATCTCTTTCACAAAAAACACAGCCACCATAATTGCATATAGACGCTGCCAGCCCCTGCCGAGTCAGCGAGAGCCTGCCCGGCTTGCATCTTTAATCAAAGACACCCGCGTACCGATCCCCCCCACACACTGGACCCGCCACTGCCGCCGTCACCCCCTGACATGCCTCTCATACCTGCAGAAAGGAGACGCTGCATCCAACTCAACTAGTCCACCCCCAAGAGAAGGAAGGAGCTGCTCTCCCTTACCCCCTTGCGTGCGCGTTGCCACAGGAGGAGACTGAAGAGCGGGGGCGGGAGGCGGCGCTTGACATCAGTCACCCACTGGGATGCCATTCGTGACACCAGCATATGCCTCTACTATATTGCCCGCGGCGGCGGGCGCAGCGGCAGTTTTCAGTGACAGACTCGCGATTATCACAGGCGTGGAGTGCGGGGGATGCCGGACATTAGGGGGTGCCTGTGCGCACCAGGCACCCCCCGTGCGCACGCCTATGCAGCAATCTAGAGGAGTCACAGAGAGGCACCATCTAAGCACCGCATTGCATGAGGTACTCATCTATACATGGGGCACGCTATTCAATCCTCTAGCGGTGTAAGGAAATATTATTGGACTCTCTAACTTTACACAAAAAAAAGACTCTCTAAATTGGACCTCTATTGGACTTTTACATCATTCAAGGGCACCAGAGCCGGCCTTAGGCATAGGCAAACTAGGCAAATGCCTAGGGCATTTAGTATGCTTAGGGGCACCAGCAGCTTCTGCTGATTAAAATGATATGCGGCATGCCTATATTCTATGTGTGACTCCGGCTGTATCTGCATATAAAATGCTATGTGTATTCCTTGAAATCACTGTAATGTAGCATTTCGTATGCCCGATACAGCTGCAGTGGAACACAGAATATAGGCATGCTGCATATCATTTTAATCAGCAGAAGCTGCTTGTGCACCATAGCCACATAGTAGCGCAAGTAAGTAGCATTTTCATAAACAAAGGCGCCCAACATTAGCTGCCAGCTGACTCATGCCAGGCATCTCCTGCAGAACTAGTGGCGGTGCTAGGGGGCACCAGCCAAAATCTTGCCTAGGGCATCATATTGGTTAGGGCCGGCTCTGAAGGGCACTATTTGGAACGGATCCTCTGTATTACATTACGCCATATGTCCTGACCAAATATACAGGGTAAATTATTTCCTCTATCATATGAATTATGTGGCACAATAATCATTGCATAGAATATTGTTTTTAATGAATTGATTTTTATTAAACTGTTTTAAATTAACACATTTAGTGTAATTATATTGTCCTTTCCTCTTGGAGTGCAGCCTTCCCCTCTATTTTTTTCTTATTGTACATTGGGAGTGACTTCCCTTTATATATATTGGCTGCTGCTTAGCGGAGCAACTCGCCTCATAGCGCCAGAATACCTTTTGGTATTTATTACCTTTCTCTTGCACTACTACCGTGTAGCATAAGATGTATAAGGGACACTATTGTGTAGTCTAACATGTCTAAGGGACACTACTGTGCGGTGTAATGTGTATAAGGGGCACTACTGTGTGACATCATATGAATTGGGGGTACTATTGTGCAGTCATCCCCCTTCTCCCCACAAAACAACACTCTTATCTTGAATGCCCTCCTTACCTATTTCAAATATTGGGGTGTACTAGCCCCTTACATTGCCAGGGCGCTCTGACCCCTAGATACACCCCTGATGACAAAAAACATATGAATCTGTCAACAAATTGCAGACAATTCTCAATGACCCCAAATTTGCAGGTCTGTGCATTTCCTGTATATACAAAGTTGTGAACATCCCCCCACAGTAGTCTACTGGGCTTTTTTTTTTGCACTCTGCAAAATCCATTAGATATAACCCTATGTGGAAACAGGTATCTTTGGGCCCGGTACACTGAAGTCTCTAGGTGCCCCCGTGCCTTGACCCCACCACCTCTGACCCAAACACCCTTGACCAACACACTCACACATCATTCTCCTGTGTGTGCCAATATATGAACCACCACATAGAATGGAAATTAAATAATGTAAACATACACCTATGACTTAGCTCACACTGTGTCACTGACCTGCCCCAGTGCTGACCTGCCTTCAGTGTTAACTTCTTGTTGTAGCATTGTAATGAATTGGCTGCTGTGCTGCTCTCGGGGTAACAAGGGTGTCTGCACAGAGCTGCAGATGATGTTGTTTGCTGCTTGGTCCCGGGACTTGCTTGCTCCTGCTAATTCTAGGTGACAGGGGGCAGACAAGGGAGGCAGGGACACAGAAGAGTGGTATGGCATGGCACAGATTCATGACACGGTTATCACATCATTGGTAACTATGGCGCATGCAGAGCGGACTGGGGGTCCGGACTCCGATAG
This sequence comes from Pseudophryne corroboree, assembly GCF_028390025.1. NCBI lineage: Eukaryota > Metazoa > Chordata > Amphibia > Anura > Myobatrachidae > Pseudophryne > Pseudophryne corroboree. Next base: position 148,583,229 of record NC_086447.1, read on the forward strand.
TAACCTTGGGGTTTACTAATTCATGCCGTTGTGCCGGCCGTGCTGTCCTTACATATAAATATACATTAGGCAGAAATGCAGTAGCTAGGCATTTTAGAGCTATGTGCAAGAAACAGCATCCCCCCCCCCCCCATATACAAAGCAGGGCCAGTGAAAAAATGCAGAGTCCCCTTTTTACACGTTACAGCAACAGAGACCCCCTTTTTTACACATTACGGCAGCACAGTTCCCTTTTTACACATTACGACAACAAAGTCACCCTTTTTCACACATACAGCAGCAGAGCCCTCCTTTTTTACACATTACGTCAGTCAGTCCCGCTCTTTTACACATTATGGCAGGCAGTCCCCCTTTTTTACACATTTCGGCAGTCAGTCCCCCTTTTTTACACATTATGGCAGGCAGTCCCCATTTTTTACGCATTACTGCAGGCAGTCCCCCTTTTTTACGCATTACGGCAGGCAGTCCCTCTTTTTTACGCATTACGACAGGCAGTCCCCCTTTTTTACATACTGTATTACTGCAGGCAGTCCCCCTTTTTTACATATTACTGCAGGCAGTCCCCCTTTTTTACATACTGTATTACTGCAGGCAGTCCCTCTTTTTTACGCATTACGGCAGGCAGTCCCTCTTTTTTACGCATTATGGCAGACAGTCCCCCTTTTTTACGCATTACGGCAGGCAGTCCCCCTTTTTTACCCATTACGGCAGGCAGTCCCCCTTTTTTACGTATTACTGCAGGCAGTCCCCCTTTTTTACGCATTACTGCAGGTAGCCCCCCTTTTTTACATATTACTGCAGGCAGTCCCCCTTTTTTACATACTGTATTACTGCAGGCAGTCCCCCTTTTTTACATATTACTGCAGGCAGTCCCCCTTTTTTACATACTGTATTACTGCAAGCAGTCCCCCTTTTTTACATATTACTGCAGGCAATACCCCTTTTTAACATACTGTATTACTGCAGGCAGTCCCCCTTTTTACACATTATGGGTGGGGAGGGAAAGGAAGGAGAGAGAGAGTTGTGCTCACCACCTGTGACGAGCCGGCATGATAGATGCGCCTCTCCTCTCCACACCTCTTCGATCTTCCGTCTTCCTGCGTCTGCGCTGTGCTCTTGGCAACGCAGGGCATTGTGACTGGGCTGGGGGCGGGCTGGGAGAGACGTCATCTCTCCCAGCACACAGGGGGAGCGGAGAGGGAGCTGTAGTGCTACCCGGCTACCTATGTGAGCGGTAGCCGACCAATGCAGCTGGGGGCGCCGGACGGTGACAGGCAGGGAGGCGCGGCCAGGACACCTCAGCGGCGGCGGAGCGGACAGGCGGGTGTTGCTAGTGGTCCTGCGCCTCCAGCGCATCTGCACTGTGTGCAAGGCACCACTAGCACATACCTAGTTACGGCGCTGAGTAGGCAGATGGTGCCGTAGCCCCAAAGAGTTTTGGGCCCATCCAGTCTTGGGGGCCCCTTGGAACCTCGGGGCCTGGTACAAGTGTACCCTTTGTCCCCCCTGTCGCCGGGCCTGGATATTACAAGTACAAAGGGAAAAATGGAACACAATGGAGATTGGCATGAGAAATAGCCGCTGCATCGGAATACTTCTTACCTAGATTCAGACTCAGTCGCACAGTGTTAACTAGCAATGTATTTTGTCGCTCCTGGTTGTTTTATTTATATGAATATTGTAAGATGCACATTTTCAGCAGCAAAGACGCTTGGTGCGCTCGAGTCGCCCACCTTGCACGCACGGATTGGCTATTTGCTGCGACTTGAGCAACAGTATATAAGGATACATCGGGTGGTCTTCTGTTTACCGGCGGTCGGGCTCCCGGCGCTCAGTATACCGGCGCCGGATGCCCGACAGCCGGAATACCGACAATTATTTTCCGTAGTGAACCCGGATACATCTACACTGTATTTTCAACAACCAAAGACAATTCACAGACTTTTGACAGATGAACCCAGCATAGCCTAAATGCAATCAGACTAAAATGTATCTTAATTAATTATTAGTGTATTACTGGAAATTCAGGTGTCTGCTACGCATGCAAATGTGGAGTAATTGGATGACTAATGTTTGACTTTTAATTTTAATAACATTAGAATGCAGAGAAACTTCAAGATATGCATTACACAGATTACGTTCTGTCTTAAATCCATTACAGTAATTGTTAAATTATAGCCAAGATCAAAGAAACTTGTCTACGGAACATCTATTGTGCATAGGGAAATAATGTTGTTTTTTTTTCCTCACATTCTAATTTTAACTATTTTTTAGCAATTTATTCTCATGGGCCCAGTTAACCTATAAATATGTAAATATTCTTTTTTGGGATAAAGTACTTCTGTCAGATTACTCAGACATAATTTGAAACGGAATCCAGAAAGCACTATTAATAGGAGCAGCAGTATGTGATTGAACTGTGACTCATTGTTGCTGTGTGTGTGCTGCAGGCTTCCTTGATAGCAAACTGACTGTGAGAAAAGCATATCTTTGTAATGCAACGAAAGGAACATTGGTCATATTGTGTCTTGCGATGAAGACTCCTACAGATACACAAAGCAATATACTGTTTTTGCAGATAAGCCAGGCAGATGAGAGAAATAGCTATATGTAAATGTGCTCCCATGGTTTTAAGAAACACAGTGGGAGGAAAGTACTGTACAAATCAACCAAAAGCTTCCGGTAATTTATATTTTTATCGAGCTGAACCAATTGTATGTTTTCAACTGTGGCAAGAACACTGCTTCTGCAAATCTTACTGGCAAAGATTACAGTCTCAATAGTTTATTGCACTAGTGATATAATTACTAGTATTAATATTAGATTTTTTTTTATTTTCAGAGAGTGGTAACAAATTACACAATGCTGTACATTAAATGAAATAGGAATATGACAAATGACAGAGGGGGTAATTCAGACCTGATCACTAGGGTGCATTTTTGCATCTCTGCGATCAGGTTGTCACCGCCTACAGGGAGGGGGAATTTGCTGTGCAGGTGTGCTATCGCATGTGCAGGAGAGCTGCACGAACAGCAGTTTCTGCACAGCCCAGGACTTACTCAGCGGCTGCGTTGATCGTGGCTGGAGCTGACGTCACGAATCCTCCCACAAAACGCCGGGACCCACCTGCGTTTTTCTGGACACTACCTAGAAACGGTCAGTTGCCACCAACAAACGCCCTCTTCCTGTCAATCTTCTTATGATCGCCGGTGCGATCGGATTTTTCGCACCATGCTGTAGCTGCCCGGCGCTCCCCGGTGCTGCAGACCGTCATGCCTGTGCATTACGGTGCATACGCATGCGCAGTTCAGACCTGATTGCCCGCTGTGCGAAAACGCACTGCAGCGATCAGGTCTGAATTAGCCCCACAGAACGGAAGGTAAAGATGGCTTTGCCCAAATTACCACTTTTAGAGAGACGGGGAAGATCACAAATTGTTACCTGCTGGCATGGCTGCAGAGACTTTCAGCGGGCCTGTGTGCTGGGGGTGGCGTAACAACTGGATGGGGTAGAAGCAGCAACACCCCCTTGTTGTAGCCATAACTACAGTGCATGCTTCAAGGTGCATGATTCATGTTGGAGCAGAGTGCACTCAGGCACTGTCTCCCTAGCCATACACTCCGGAAGCTAGGACCGTTTCCAGCCAGAGGCGCAACCTCTGACTTGTGTGTTTCTACTCATGCAGGACCCATGCAATTTACTGTGTAGAGTACTCTGAGAGGGAGGCCTATTACCTGTAATACGCAGTTGTAGCCACCATTGTTGACCACCGCTGTTACAATGCATTAACCAGCAGTATTGCTGAGTGTGTGTGTGTACTGCTGTTTTCTGCATTACAGCTGTTACTGCTGTTACCAATAAATCTGTAAACCTGATTAAGGATATCTGTAAGAGTGTGTACACACGGTGAGATCCTTGCTCTGTTCGATTTTTACTTGCGATTTCCCTTGAACTCCCTGGAGCCCAGATAGCACAGATTTTGACTAACTTTTCTTGAGATATGGACTACGTGTGCTTACGATTTTGGCTTATGTGAGATTTTGGCTTATGTGAGATGTCATTGACATGTGAGATGAACTAGATAGGACACCGATCTAGCAAGGATTGACTTGCCTGCACAGTCTATCTTTTCTTGCGATGCCGACCTGGCGGGACCGCGCATCGGGATCGAATCGGGATCGCAAGGTGACTTTCACCTTGCGATCTGCACTAACTTTTCTTATGATTTTGACTATATAGTCAAAATCTCAAGAAAAAAATCTCACTATGTGTACACACCCTAAGGAATAGCCTCCGGTTCACATTCCACTGTACACCCTATTTGAACCACCTTGGTTCCACCACTTGGTCATTTTGATAATTCTGTCATCCCAGTGCCCTGATTAGATTTGCAGGTAGACAGTGTCGGACTGGGTCATGAAGGACCCCCCGGGGGAAATCCAGTGGTAGGTGGCCCATGTTAAGGGTGTGGCCAGGCTCCCATGGGGATGTGGCCAATCACCACAGAGGTTTGACTAAGCATTACAGAGTGCATGGGCTGGGCCCCTTGATAAATATATTTAGTAAACACTGCTAGTGCAAGCATGATAATGTACCAGATTAATAATTGTAATGCACTGTAGAAAATACACTAAAGTCCTGAGAGCATAATGTAACATATGTATAATGTATAATTAAAATGCACTAGGATAGAGTCTTAAACCTAATCCCTAGGGGAGGGGGTGGGCCCACAGGCAGTGGGGCCCACCAGGGTTTCCCCTGTTCCCCTGTTGGCCAGTCCTACACTGCAGGTAGATGAAGGGTTTTGATGTCTCTAGGATGTCCAGCGCAATTCAATGCTACAATTAAGGGGGAATTCAATTGCCGATGAAGGGTGCAAATTGTTTGAAACCGGCACCGTATCTCGCAGCCCTCACATGAACACCCGATTCCCAGATTTGCACAAAACTGCTTGTAACCCTATTAGGGTGCGAGCAGTTTTGTGGAGATTGGGTTGCCGTAAAATGCTTCTGTTGCTGCGCTAATTCAGTAGGGCAAATACATCTGCCTGTAATTAAATTCCCCCCTCAGTTGTCAATCACTTGGGCACTAAATACTGTTGTTGGAACAGACAGAGTAGTGCTAAGTCGCAATGATTTGAGGTTTGTGAGGATATAACTGAGAAGAAGTAAGTTTGTTTAGCTATGGACACCTTTAAGGTCATGTTGGGCTTTATAGTAAATCTGATTTTAAAACAGATGTGCATTCAGAAGCATATGTGGCTTTTTGCAGAGTTTGTTAAATCATTTTACCTTTGGATTTGGCCAGGTCGGGCACGGGCAATGTAAAGTGGCAGAAGGAACCTTATCCAGAGCCTTACTGGGAGACCACTTGGTCAGGTCAGAAAAGGTAAGAGATTAGTGAAGTAAAAGTGACAAGACAGAGAGGAAATCATGATGAGTCGGTCTGTCTATGCTTCTTGCCAGTGTAACTGAGACACATTGGGTGGGATGTACAAAAGGGAAAATGCGGTAAAATCCCTGTTTTCGGGGGTTTTACTACATTTTCATATGTACTAAGACCCGGCCGCTGGGTTTTCGCCACCAAGGGTATAGCCATCTTTTTATGGCGATACCCTATAGAAGCCTACGGGCTGCTTTCACAACCACCACCGCCAAGCTCCGCACCCGCCGACCAGCGCCGCATCTACCGACCCCCCCCCTCACCTGTGTACAGGTGCCATTGCATGATCCCCCAGCTCCTTCTCCCCCGCAGAACAGCCATTTCTGCTTCCAGCTGCAGGGGGAGGAGGAGGAGCCCGGGAACTCCCTGTACACGTCACCTCCCGGGGCTGGGAGGTGACAGACCCCACAGAGACCCCCTGAACACCATCTGACAGGTATCGCGGGGGGACTCTGTAACTGCATTGTGATGTTAATCACATATATAAGTATATATGCGATTAGCATTGCTGCGGTGGGCGGTAATGTGTTTTAATACATCCTGCCCATTATGACGATCTTCAGCAAATTGGCTACAAACTTTCACTTTCTGCAAATCCTTAAATATTCTTCAGTGGCTTTTATGTTCAGACAATCTGACTTTCCTACTACATGTCCTCTGCACACAAAACAACAACAACAACAACAACAGGCATTTGAGTAGCTTAATTAATTATTTACCGTTACAGGTAAAACATCTGTTCCTTGGAAACATCTGTGTAGTTCTATGGTGTGTTATTTATTCACCAGGTATAATTGCATTGTATAATGAGCATTTTTTTTTTCATTGTCAGGTGTGTCTGCTTATTCTTTTTTCTCATTTAAATGAAAGTCAGTCTTCCTAAAGCAGCCTATTTATGTAGTGTTTCCCAGGGGTCTATTCATGAAGCAGTGAAAAGGGTGGAGAAGTGAGCCAGTGGAGAAGTTGCCCATGGCAACCAATCAACATTGAAGTAACATTTATCATTTGCATACTATACAATTGTATGGAGCAGCTAATTGGTTGCCATGGGCAACTTCTCCACAGGCTCACTTCTCCACTCTCTTCATTGCTTCATCATTATACCCCCCATTGTTTAGAGGAAGACCAGAGAGCAAATGTATATATATATATATATATATATATATAGTAGAAAGAGAATGGCCGGCACTCATAGAGACGGAAAAAAACTTGACACAGCACTGCAGCTATAGTCAACGTTTCAGGACAGAATCTTTTTATCAAGACCAACTGCATAATACAAATATAAACATATAAATACGTTACCAAACACCACGTGCAATACGCCGTCCTCCACTCTCCGGGACTCGCAGTGACGTCATGGGCGCGCGCCGGCGACCTGCATCCACGGGGGGCGGAGCCGTTGTGAAGTGTACCCATCACCATGGAAACCGGGCTGTGTAATGCCTAACAAGAAAGACCCAGTGTATATGAATATAACACTAATGCGGCTACATGAGGCTACAAGTACAGAAACAGACTAATGAGGCTGGTCTTAATATAACAAAGGACTGCACTTGAAGTATGTAACAAGAATACAATGTAACACTCTAAATAGGGAATCTAGAGCCCTATATCATAGACAGAGAACATTTATAGGCACTACGAAAGATACTTAAAAAAGAGTAAATATAAATAACCATCACTGCCACTATAGCAGCGTAAAAGGTGTAGTCTGACGTCACAGAAAACAGGTGTATGAAAGGATCTCATTCAAACCCGATGGTTTAACGGTTTGTAAAGTGTAATCCAGTATGCTTCTTTCTGTAACAAGGTTTTACCCCGATCATCGCCCCTTTTGGATTCTGACACCCCATCAATGATTTTGTACCGAATTGATGCAAGGTTATGGTGGCAGTTCTTAAAGTGGCGAGCCACTGGCTGATCGGAGCCTTTACCATCCAAGGCTGCTCTAATACTAGAGCGATGGAGGGCTATCCTCTCCTTGAACTGGCGGATAGTTTTGCCAACGTAAAGAAGACCGCATGGGCATTTGATGTAGTAGATGACAAAGCGGCTGGAACACGTATAGAGGGCTTTGATTGTAAACTTCTTGCCCGATCTTGGGTGATAGAAAAACTGTCCCATTTCCAGACAGCTGCAAGTAGTGCAGCCCAAGCATCTATAGTTGCCCGGTTTACGAGTAAGAAAATGCGTTGTGATCGTCTTGTTAAAGTTGGAAATATCATTGTGTACGATAACGTCCTTGATATTTCTGCCCCGGCGGAAGGATGCAAGAATGGACGCATCCTTGAATGTTGGAAGAGCTTTATCATTGGATATAATGGGCCAAATACGCTTAGCTGAGCTAACCGTATGCAGGCTGTTAGTGGAAAAGTCCTGCGGCCACACTATACGATCCCTAGATACTGTAGGGTTTCTTTTTTGAAGAAGGTCATTGCGATTCATGGAAAGTACCTTTTTCTTGGCTTGTTTAAGATACTGAAGTTTGTAACCCCTGATCAGAAACTTGCGAATCATGGCATCAATCTGATTGCTTGCATCCAAACTGTCACTACAGATGCAGTAAATCCTGAGAAATTGGGAATAAGGTAAACCCCACTTCATAGCCGGAGGATGATGACTATTGGCGTGCAGGGTAGTGTTCCTGTCTGTTTCTTTTTTTTTTTTTTTTTTTTATATTACGTTTTTATTATTGAGTTTTCAAACACATTACAATTACAAATAAATTGGCAAATGTAATCTGAAAAAGGGGGAGAAGACATATACATAACAGAACTAATAAAGACAAGGGGAAGGGAAAGTAGATATCAGGGGGATCATAATACAGCAATGATATTATATTGTGATGAAAGGCAGAAGGTCTGGATCGCGTAACAAGCTAGTGTCCAATATGGATCGGGGAGTGAAGCACAGAGAGGTTAGGTATGTCAGCTGGTGTACCAGAGGTACCGATTTGGCCCGATCTCTCCCTATATAGGGACCATTTAAGCCATTTCTTTCTAATAGAGATAGTCTCCGAAGAGTGGGTGCCCTCAGCTGTTTCGAACAGATAATGTTGATGTACCTTTTGCACTATCATTGATAAAGTGGGGACGACTGCTGACTTCCATTTGGAGGCTATAACGGCCTTGGACGCTATGAGAATGTGTCCTAAAAGATACCTATCCTGACTAGACATTTCACCGTAATAATAGTGAAAGAGTGCCAACAGGGGGTCAGGTGTAAGGGTTACTCCCAATATGTGGGAAATGAAAAGGAATACCTCCCTCCAGAGCGACCGAATTGCTGGACATAACCAAAATATATGAAGGATATCTCCCACCATCCCACAGTTCCTCCAACAGCCAGCGGAGACATCAGGCCAAATCTTGTGTAACCTCTCTGATGTAAAATATACCCTATGGACCAATTTATAATATATTTCGCAGTGATTTACACATTTGGAAATATTGAAACAAGATTTAAAGATCGCTTTCCATATATCTTCGGTGAAGACCATAGGGAGGTCTTTCTCCCATTTAATCTGCGAGGGGAAAGTCCCATGCCGGGATTCAGTCACTAGATATTGGTACCATCTGGAGATTCCCCCCCTATTACCGCTAGGCAATAAAAGGGAGATCAGCAATTTAGGGAGACCGATATAGCGGGCTCGGTTGGGGGAGCAGCTTTGGAGCCAATGTCTCAGTTGCAGGTACTTATGGAAATCTTGTTTAGGCATCTGAAATTGTTCCTGGAGTAAGGAAAAGGGGACTAAAACACCGTCTAGTAGGACATCCTGTAGGGTGGATATACCCATGTCCCTCCAACGGTGCAAGTGCAAATCTGGGATCAATAGGGCTATAGTGTGGAGAGATAACTGGGGGGAGGGCAGAGCGCCAGCAGGGAGAGATTTAAGTACCGTTCTCCATATCTGCATCGTTACTTGGACCGCGGAGCATTCAGCTGCCCCAGTGGGGGTTGAGGTGGTAGGCAACCAGAACAAGTCTGGTAATGTGAAGGGGGATACAGCATTCTGTTCTAAGGATACCCATGGTTTAGGAGTGCTCTGGGAGAACCAATCACTGGCCTGGGCGAGTAAACACGCACTATGGTATCTTTCTAAATCTGGGTATGCAACTCCACCGGCACATTTTGGTGCAATTAAAGTGGATTTCGCTATTCTCGGCTTTGAGCCTCCCCAGACGTAGTTGGTTATCAATCGGTTAAACTTATTGCAAATATCTTTAGGGAACGTTCTGGGGATGGTTCGGAAAAGATACATCAATTTAGGTAGGAGGACCATCTTTACGGCTGCCACTCGTCCAACCCAGGAAACCTCCTGCATCATCCAGTCTTTGATAAATAGTTAAAATGCCCGATAGAGAGGGTCGTAGTTACACCCCATTAGATCCCGCCCCCTAGATATGTGGACGCCTAAATATTTAAGTGATCTGAGTTGCCACGCGTACTTGTAATCGTTTTTTAGACGTCAGAGTATTATCAGGCACATTCAGAGGGAGGGCCTCAGTCTTAGTAGTATTTAACTTGTAGTAGGAGACAGCTGCGTAAGAGTTTAAGAGGGAATGTAAATGTGGCAGCGACGATTCAGGCTCTCTAAGGCATACTAAAATATCGTTGGCAAAGAGACAGATTTTGTGGGGCATTCCCCCTATCACTGGACCAACAATGGAGTCTAACATCCTGATCCGCTCTGCCAGAGGCTCGACAGCCAGCACAAAAACAAGGGGTGACAGGGGGCAACCCTGGCGAGTCCCATTAGTTATATTAAATGTAGAGGAGATGCACCCATTAGTGAAAACCGAAGCCGAGGGTGAGGAATATAAAGCCAGTATGGAGTCTAGTATTTTGCCCGCAAATCCAAAACAGCCCAGGGTGGCCCTTAGATAGTCCCAGTGGAGTCTATCGAATGCCTTCTCTGCTTCCAGAGAAAGGAACAAGAGAGGTTCGTCTCGGGCCTGGCAGCGTTCAATCAAATGTATTACTCTGCGTGTGTTGTCTGACGCTTGCCGGCCCATTACAAAGCCCACCTGGTCCGGTTTAATCAAGCCGGGCAAAAGGGGGGATATCCTATTTGCGACCATCTTAGCGAATAATTTAAGGTCGGTGTTCAGCAGTGCTATCGGACGATAATTCTGAACCACCGTAGGAGATTTACCCGGTTTAGGGATGGTAACTATTCGGGCCTCCAACATTTCCTTCAGGAAATATGTAGAGTCAGAGGCTTCATTGAAAACCGACAGTAAAAGTGGGGCAAGAGTTGTTTTATATGCTTTGTAAAAGTTAGATGGGTATCCATCTGGACCGGGGGCCTTATTTACTGGACAGGAATCTATGACTGCTTCGACTTCCTCGAGTACCCAGGGTGAGCTAATGGACTCGCGGGTCTGAGAATCAATAGTGGGGAGCGACAACCCATCTAATAACTTAGCTATGTCTGCCGAAGTGGGCTGAGGGGTACTAGGGTCTTTTCTAAGGTTATACAGCTGCGAATAATATTCAGCAAACGTATTAGCTATCTCACCCGGATCAGTTACTTTAACTCCCGAGGATGTATGGATTGCTTGTATGCGTTCTTTCGCTCTGCGCCCCCTCAGTTTACGCGCCAGCAGACGTCCCGCTCTGTTACCGAGCCTATAGTATTGTTGGTTGAGCCGCTGCAAATTGCGGTGAACTTCCGCCAAGGCAAATGTATTTACCTTTTCGCGAGCGACAAGTAGTTGCTGAAAGAGGGCTTTATTATCGGGGGTTAATTTTATGCGCAGATGCCAGACGGGCAGCCTCCCTTTCAGCCAAGGCGTGTCTGTTTCTATATTCACGTTTAAGTCTAGATGCTATCTGGATTGCGGAGCCTCTAACCACGGCTTTCAGAGAACACCAATGGGTGAAGATGGATGTATCCTTGGGGCAATTTGTCTCCAAATAAAGATCTAGGGATTGCTGGATGGCCTGGCGGGCCTCAGGGCGGGCAAGAAGGTATGAACCCAGTCTCCATGGACCATGTGGGACCACCCTCTTACTGATATCCCAAACTACAACAAGTGGTGAGTGGTCTGACCAAGTCATAGGTAATATATCCGCTTTACTTATGGCCGCTAGGGTCCATTTATCCGCTAAGGCTAGGTCTATTCTAGAGTATGAACTGTGTACGTGGGAATAAAAAGTGTAATCTCGTTCTGCAGGGTGTTTGGCTCTCCAGATATCATACAACTCATACTCAGCTAGGAGTTGACCAAATCTGCCTGAGGGGTCCTGGGACGGACTGCTACGCAAGGTTCGGGTTGGACGGGAACGGTCTATAATGGGGTCCAGCACCATGTTGAAGTCTCCAAGGATCAAGAGGGCTCCCCTAGTATGCTCCTGGAGCACTCTACAAAAGGTTCTAAGAAATTAGATTTGTTTGGTATTAGGGGCGTAGCAAGAGACCAAAGTGGTCTCTACATTTTCTAGTTGACCCACTAAGATTAGATATCTCCCGTTAGGGTCTTCATATTTAGAGGACAGAATGAATGAACAATGTTGTGCTATAAGAAGAGCCACACCAGCTCTCTTAGTGGGTCCGTTTGCAGTATAGCAAAGGGGGTATCGTGAATTAGTGAAGAGGGGGGGGGTTTGGCTCTGGAAATGTGTCTCCTGCACCGCCACCACCTGTGCCTTAAGCTTCTGAAAATAATTCAAGGCCACTCTTCGCTTTTGGGGAGAATTAAGGCCTTTGGCATTAATAGAAACTATCTTAACCATAATCTGCTTCTGATGGGGCTAGTGGTTTCGTTAACTCATTTCTGCGTTTAAGCTGATCTACCTGAGAAGGGGGGGGGGGAAACATAACAGAAGACATGAGGGAAAACATAAGAAAAATAAAAAAAAGAAACTAAATTGATCTCTCTTGAGATCACATCCAGTCGCCATACTGTGGCGGCTGTGTAGGCTAAAGGGGGGGTTAGTGGCAGCACTCCCACCTGCCGCCATACTTTTATATTGTAACCTAAAGAAATTACGAACATCTCGATATTATATGAGCAAATTAATGCACAAATGTGCAATCAAAATCTTCAGAGCAAATAAAGCAAAACAACAACTTTCTAACAAGGGAACAGAACATATAAATCTAACATTAGACTCAGTCCAGCGACTCTTTCTGTATATCAAGCACTAAAGCTAGACCAACATGCCCACAATGAAAAATACAATAAAGAAGAAAAGAGAAAAATCGCTATGTCAGGGTAGGCGCCAGGCACAATGCCCCTATCGAGAGAGTCACTGGAGTCACAACAGTAGGAACACAGTAGCTATGGAAACATTCCGACCCAGAGCGGGCATCCTCACTTCACCGAGGACCAGTCCTGCTGAAGTCGACGGGGGGAGGAGTCCGCCACGAGATCCACAACGTTCCATGACCTCAGAAATTTCGTTCCTTCATCTATGGAAGAAATAGAGACAGTGGAGCCATCTCGGGAGACCAGCAACTTGGTAGGGAAACCCCAACGATATGGGATGTCCGCCTTCCTGAGGGCCATAGTGATCGGGTGAAATGACCGCCTTTTGAAAAGGGTGGCAGCAGATAGGTCACCGAAGAGTTGAAGTCCTTGAAGGGCTGAGGATGTGTCAGACGACGGTCTAGACGCTTTCAATAAGGCCTCTTTAACGTGGAAGTAGTGCAGTTTCATTAGGACATCTCTAGGGGCCTCTCCTGGGGCCGCTCTGGCCTTTGGCAACCGATGTATCCGATCAATTAGGAAGTCTGCAGATGGGGACTTAGGTAAGAGAGCCTTAAACAAGGCCACGGCGTAGTCGTGTAAACTGCTGTGTGACACCGATTCGGGGACACCACGTAGTTTGAGATTACTGCGACGCGACCTGTCCTCCAAATCCGTGACTTTGTCTCGCAAAAGCTTCACCTCCGCCTCCAGTGCATCATGAGAGTCCAATAGGCCGTTATGAGACCCCACAACTTCCTCCATTTTAGTTTCCAAATGGTCTGTGCGAACGCCTAGGTCGTCAATAGATTGTTGACACGCCGTTGATGTGGTACGGAACTCAGCCGCAACCTCCTCCTTAAATCGGGACAGAAGTAGCTTCATAGTACCGACCGTAAGGGCCTCTCCATCTCCCACCTTGTCCAGACCCGCAGACGTTCCGGCTGTGGGAAGGGGCACCTCCAATTGTGGAGAAGTCTGAGGGACTGCAGCCTTTGTGGAGGTCCCGACGACTTTGGAGCCAGGCATTTTCGGAGACGACTTGAAAAATGACAGCTGTTGCGCAGGTTTTGACGGTTTGTTACGTCTCGTAGGCATAATAAGGCCCCGAGGATGAAAGCTCAGCGGTTTCAAACACAGGACTGTAAAGATCAGAAGGCTCCACTGTCTCAGGGACTATCGAGACATCACGTAGATAAAGGCAGGGGTGGGAGAGTCCTCTTGTATTACATTGGTATAAGCAGGGCTGTCATAGGTGTTAAGTTATCCATACTCTTTGCACACAGAGGAGATACTGGGGAGAACTCCAATCTCCACCTTTCAAACAGGGAGACTCGGGTTAGGACCGCCGATTCTATAGGATCTGGGGTTATTGTAGCTTAAGGGGGAATAATTCCCGATATAATCAGGCGCTGGTATAAGGGTGCAGCCTTTCTCCAGGGGAGGGATACAGGCAGAGAGGGGGATGCGTTGGTAGTGCTGGGGTCTGGGTCCACTGATTTAGCCCCTGCGGCCTTATAATAGTGGGCTTCTACCTCCAGCCTCGGTGTCCAACTCGTCTTGGGAGAAGGTCTCAGGAGGTCGTGCAGGCTTCACTGTCTGCCCCCGCGTGGTACCCACAGCCGTGGGTGGACTCGCGGGGGGGGGGGGGGGCGGGGTGCCCTCCAAGTGACCCAGGGCGAGCCGGGTGGGGGGTGGGGAGGGGGGTCTACGTTGTCTCCTCGGGCCGCTCTCACCCCTGGGCACAGGAGCACGCTGAGGATGGGTCTCTGGATTGCTAGGGCGTACCTGCAGGAGTAGATGTTGATCCTCCGGCAGACAGGGGGGAGGTCACGGGTGGGTCAGCGGTCCGTCTGTCACTATGTCAGATGGGTGTTCAGGAGGGACTCCCCAGCGGTAGTTATTGTGATCCTCTCTCCGGGCCAGGGCCGCCAGCCGCGTCCTCCCGGGGGCCGCCGGCTGCCTCCTTCGTGCCGCCGCCCGCCGCTGTATATCCTCTCGTCCCCAGCAGTTAAGATGGCCGCCGCCCGGGCTCCGGAGCGCGAGGTCCGGCTATTCTTCTGTCCCGGAGTAAGTCTGTCAGGCGGGAAGGCGTCTCGGGTGGTGTTGACCGCTGTAGCAGCGGTAGCAGGTTTCCGGAGGGTACCGCGGGCGTTCCCGGGGGGGAGGCCCACACGGCCGGGGATGATCCGAGAAATTGAGGCGCCGGCTTTAGGGCAAGGAGCAGGCCACAGGCCGCAGGAGCAAGAAAACCGGCTCCCCGACTCTGCAGTACTGACTCCCCGCTTGCACCATCAGGGTAGAGCTATGATCTGATCTCCCAGACCAAAGATTATGTGAATGGAGGTTCTTTTTTAAACAATTAAGTCCCAGATCTCTGGGAGCTCATATGCAATGCAGCCTATTCATTCAGCCTCCAGGCCACGCCCCCCTGTCTGTTTCTTTGACAAAGAGAGATGTATGTAGGCAATGGTTGTGATCTTGTCTAACTGTCACATCTAGGAAGTGAATGGTATCAAAATTGGAGGAAAAAGTAAATTTAATAGAGGTGTCTTGTAAATTAACCTGGCACATAGCTCTACCAAACTCCTCTTCTGTACCTTCCCACAGGATAAAGATATATCGTCGATGTAACGATAAAATGCCTTAATTTTGCTCGACATCTCTGGATTAGTGAGAAACAGCTCCTTTTCTACCTCACACATGAATAGGTTAGCCAGGCTCGGAGCTACACAAGAACCCATAGCACACCCTGACTGTTGTTGATACAGTTTGCCATCAAAAATGAAATAGTTGCGTGTCAAAGTGAGCTCTAAAAGTTGAATGAAAAACTTAATGTCTGGCCCAATGTAACTCGTGTTGCCAGTGATGCAACGTCTGATAGCCTCTACACCCCGATGATGCGGGATGTTGGTGTATAGGCTAACGACATCTACCGTACACATCAGGTATCGATCCGACAATGGAGTAAGAGCCAGAATTTGAGTAAAAAAGGCAGTAGTGTCTTTCAGACAAGTCACTTGTTCACTGACGATCGGCTGAAGAAACATGTCTAAATATTTAGAGATCGTATAATATAGTGATTCACGTGCCGCAATGATGGGACGTCCGGGAGGGTGTGTAGGGTTCTTGTGTAGCTTCGGAATAGTATAGAGCACTGGAATAACCAGCCAATCCTGAGTCAAGGCCGCTTGAGTCTTAGGGTCAATCACATTGGTTGCTACCGCCTCACTCAATAATGCATTTATTTCAGCTTTATACTGGGCAGTTGGGTCTGCAAGCAACAGATGATACGTATGGGTATCCGCAAGCTGTGTATAGACCTCGGATTTATAGGCCATGAGATCTTGTACCACAATACCGCCACCCTTATCCGCAGGGCGGATGACTATATCAGAATATGAACCCAAAGCATTGAGAGCTTTCTGCTCTGCTACAGATAAATTAACACCACTTGTAGTGTTGGAGGATTGAAATTCATCATAGGTATTGTTCATAAAATTGATAAAGCATTTACTATTCGGATTGTGGGAAACCGGATCCACCTTTGGGTTCATATTCTGATATAGTCATCCGCCCTGCGGATAAGTGTGGTGGTATTGTGGTACAAGATCTCATGGCCTATAAATCCGAGGTCTATACACAGCTTGCGGATACCCATACGTATCATCTGTTGCTTGCAGACCCAACTGCCCAGTATAAAGCTGAAATAGATGCATTATTGAGTGAGGCGATAGCAACCAATGTGATTGACCCTAAGACTCAAGCGGCCTTGACTCAGGATTGGTCGGTTATTCCAGTGCTCTATACTATTCCGAAGCTACACAAGAACCCTACACACCCTCCCGGACGTCCCATCATTGAATCACTATATTATACGATCTCTAAATATTTAGACATGTTTCTTCAGCCGATCGTCAGTGAACAAGTGACTTGTCTGAAAGACACTACTGCCTTTCTGACTCACATTCTGGCTCTTACTCCATTGCCGGATCGATACCTGATGTGTACGGTAGATGTTGTTAGCCTATACACCAACATCCCGCATCATCGGGGTGTAGAGGCTATCAGACGTTGCATCACTGGCAACACGAGTTACATTGGGCCAGACATTAAGTTTTTCATTCAACTTTTAGAGCTCACTTTGACACGCAACTATTTCATTTTTGATGGCAAACTGTATCAACAACAGTCAGGGTGTGCTATGGGTTCTTGTGTAGCTCCGAGCCTTGCTAAATTATTCATGTGTGAGGTAGAAATGGACCTGTTTCTCACTAATCCAGAGATGTCGAGCAAAATTAAGGCATTTTATCGTTACATCGACGATATCTTTATCCTGTGGGAAGGTACAGAAGAGGAGTTTAGTAGAGCTATGTGCCAGGTTAATTTACAAGACACCTCTATTAAATTTACTTTTTCCTCCAATTTTGATACCATTCACTTCCTAGATGTGACAGTTAGACAAGATCACAACCATTGCTACATACATCTCTCTATGTCAAAGAAACAGACAGGAACACTACCCTGCACGCCAATAGTCATCATCCTCCGGCTATGAAGTGGGGTTTACCTTATTCCCAATTTCTCAGGATTTACCGCATCTGTAGTGACAGTTTGGATGCAAGCAATCAGATTGATGCCATGATTCCCAAGTTTCTGATCAGGGGTTACAAACTTCAGTATCTTAAACAAGCCAAGAAAAAGGTACTTTCCATGAATCGCAATGACCGTCTTCAAAAAAGAAACCCTACAGTATCTAGGGATCGTATAGTGTGGCCGCAGGACTTTTCCACTAACAGCCTGCATACGGTTAGCTCAGCTAAGCGTATTTGGCCCATTATATCCAATGATAAAGCTCTTCCGACATTCAAGGATGCGTCCATTCTTCCATCCTTCCGCCGGGGCAGAAATATCAAGGACATTATCGTACACAATGATATTTCCAACTTTAACAAGACAATCACAACGCATTTTCTTACTCGTAAACCGGGCAACTATAGATGCTTGGGCTGCACTACTTGCAGCTGTCTGGAAATGGGACAGTTTTTCTATCACCCAAGATCGGGCAAGAAGTTTACAATCAAAGCCCCCTATACGTGTTCCAGCCGCTTTGTCATCTACTACATCAAATGCCCATGCGGTCTTCTTTACGTTGGCAAAACTATCCGCCAGTTCAAGGAGAGGATAGCCCTCCATCGCTCTAGTATTAGAGCAGCCTTGGATGGTAAAGGCTCCGATCAGCCAGTGGCTCGCCACTTTAAGGACTGCCACCATAACCTTGCATCAATTCGGTACAAAATCATTGATGGGGTGTCAGAATCCAAAAGGGGCGGTGATCGGGGTAAAACCTTGTTACAGAAAGAAGCATACTGGATTTACACTTTACAAACCGTTAAACCATCGGGTTTGAATGAGATCCTTTCATACACCTGTTTTCTGTGAGGTCAGACTACACCTTTTACGCTGCTATAGTGGCAGTGATGGTTATTTATATTTACTCTTTTTTAAGTATATTTCGTAGTGCCTATAAATGTTCTCTGTCTATGATATAGGGCTCTAGATTCCCTATTTAGAGTGTTGCATTGTATTCTTGTTACATACTTCAAGTGCAGTCCTTTGTTATATTTAGACCAGCCTCATTAGTCTGTTTCTGTACTTGTAGCCTCATGTACCCGCATTAGTGTTATATTCATATACACTGCGTCTTTCTTGTTAGGCATTACACAGCCCGGTTTCCATGGTGATGGGTACACTTCACAACGGCTCCGCCCCCCGTGGATGCAGGTCGCCGGCGCGCGCCCATGACGTCACTGCGAGTCCCGGAGAGCGGAGGACGGCGTATTGCACGTGGTGTTTGGTAACGTATTTATATGTTTATATTTGTATTATGCAGTTGGTCTTGATAAAAGGATTCTGTCCTGAAACGTTGACTATAGCTGCAGTGCTGTGTCAAGTTTTTTTTCCGTCTCTATGAGTGCCGGCCATTCTCTTTCTACTATATGCTATTAGCTAGCAGGGCACCGGAGCAAGCTGGTTTTCTCTATATTATACTGGAGTGCCGAATATCTCTTTGTTTCACTATATATATATATATATATATATATATACATACATCCACTATACAGTATGCACTGGTGTATTTACAATGGGTGCAGTGTGTGTGGTGCACATAGGCCCCTGGGATCCGCTAAGCAAATCTCCGGTATATGGCATGGTAGCCATTTTTCCAGAGATTTGCGCATGCGCAGTAAGGAAATCTCGGGGGGAAATGGCCATCGTGCCATTTTCCTGGAGATCTGCGCATGCGCTGTAGACTCTGGGACAGCGCAAGGGTCCCCTAGTGGCCCTAGTGCCCAGAGTCTACAGTGCTGCCGAGGCCCAGATGGGGGGGGGGGGGGGGGGCAGATGGAGTCTTGCGAATGGGCCTCCTTCTCTCTGGAAGCGCCCCTGACAGTATGCATCTATTTCGCTGGACCTCCCCTTCCTTCATGGTTTTATACCCATCATCATAAAGTCCACAACCACCCAAAAGCTTCAGTGAATTTTGCGTATGTGAGATAGCGCAATTACAGCACAGTTATGTACCTTCAGTTGTAAGTAGAGACTCCGCCGAGTTGCGTGTGACTCTGCATAGCCCCTACTTGTGTACTCTTAGGGGTATATTTATTAAAGATTTTTAAAATTAAAAGAAGTGATGTTGTCTATAGAAACCAATCAGATTGTGTCTAGCATGTTCTAGAATGCAATAGAGATATGATCGCTAGAATGCGATTGGTTGCTATGGGCAGCACCACCACTTTTCATTTTTAGCAGAGTTAGTTTTGGGGGTTTAACCACAAATATTAAGTATCCCCTTAATATATGTATGAGGGACCACAGCAGATATCTCCATTCCCACTGGCAGTCGCATAGATTTCTATGGGGTATGCGATGCAACGCTGCCAGATTTGCCAATTTCCAGAATGTGAAGCATTCCGGGGATTGTCCCGCGCAGCTACTGCCATCTGTAGCCTATGGGTCAATGCATACCTCCCAACATGACCCTCTCCAGGAGGGACACAATGCTCTGCTTCTGGACATTTCTCTTAATTTATGATTGCCGGCACCTGTTTTGAACAGGTTAGTTGATAAGAAAGGTGTTTCAGCACAGGTGATGGGAATCATAAATTAAGAGGGAAGTCCAGGAGCAGAGCATTGTGTTCCTTCTGAGACAAAAAAATTAACTGATAATAAAGTCTTCATCTTACAGTACATAGTATACTGACAGAGACCAAACAGAAATCTTTGCAAAAAGAGCTAGGGTTTACACCCACAGACTGTGGAGACAATTTACGCTCTAAAATGAAATTAGCTGCTAAATTTAAACCTGTCATAAGAAAATGTTTTTTTTTTTTTTTTTTTGCTGCTAGAACTAATGTGAATTTATTGACACAGATGAATGCAGGTGTTTATAATGAGATTAGTACTGACATAAATGGTTTAGCAGCCGAAGAAGATGTACTGTACATTAACAGCAGAGAGAGGTTCCTCACAGCCAACACAAACGGTATGCGTGCACATGATGTCAATTATAGCAATGATGTGATGATTAGCCTTAATCATGTTACTACATTTGATTAGTGCAGCTGAAGAATGAGAGAGGAACCTCTCTCTCTAAAATAAAATGATGTGCATCATGATGCCCACCTGTCTCACAATAAACCAGCTCCGATTAGCCACACAATGATGTCATCTTTTAGGTCTTTTAAGCTACAGTATTATTGGATATATGTTTGAGAAGTGAAGAATCCCACAGAGTATATTTGGAGCAGGTCCAGGGAGAGGATGAAAGCTGCTGCTGCCACCGGCCACAGTTTCGGAAGCGGCACGTGAGCAGTCAAGCGGCAGCTTGACTACGGGATCCGGTCTGAAGATCGACAGTCACTAGGTCGACATGGATGGAAGGTCGACAGGGTTTCTAGGTCGACATGTGCTAGGTCGACAGGTCTAAAGGTCGACATGAGTTTTTCACATTTTTTTTTTGTGGATTTTTTCATACTTAACGATCCACGTGGACTACGATTGAAACGGTAAAGTGTGCCGAGCGAAGCGGTAGCGGAGCGAAGGCACCATGCCCGAAGCATGGCGAGCGAAGCGAGCCATGCGAGGGGACGCGGTGCACTAATTTGGGATCCCGGTCACTCTACGAAGAAAACGACACAAAAAAAATAAAAAAATCCTCATGTCGACCTTTAGACCTGTCGACCTAGCACATGTCGACCTAGAAACCCTGTCGACCTTCCATCCATGTAGACCTAGTGACTGTCGACCTATAGTGGTTGACCTAAACATTGTCGACCTAGATACTGTTGATAAAACGAACCACACCCCTTGACTACGTATGGGCAACCCCCTGGCATCTATGGACTGTATCGGGATTTGTGCATGCTCAGTCAGGATTGCTAAATTGCAAAAGCGTAAATCATCCGATTATCCGCAGACTGCGCTTGCACAGCAAACACATTGCACGTGTGTGAAGACCAAAGTGCGAATGCTCTGCAATAGCATGCCCAGTGAAATGCAACTGCAAAGTGATGACAGGAAGGGAACGTTTGTGGGAGGCAACATGGCGTTTGTGGGGAGTGGTTGGAAAAACGCAGGCGTGTCATGGACATTTTCGGTGCATACATCTGCATTTCAGCTGCGATGAAAAACATGGCAGCCGGTGTGACTACAATTGTATTATTTTGAGTAAGCATGATGGTGCTCAATTTCTGCAGCAGTTGTGCGACTGCATACACGAATCTGCGAATGCAGCAGTGGGCATCTTTTTCTTTCTGGGCGGCTCTGAACTTGCGATTTTTAGCAGTAGCCATTCTGAGGCAATCACTATTTTAGCCTCAATAGTGATCCTTACTGAATTAGGCCCAGTGTCATTAGCAATGGAGTTGAGGTTCTGTAAAAAAAACAAAAAAAAAACCTTTCAGAAGGGTAAAATAACCCTTAAACCACTACAGAATTAGCCTTAATACACCATGCAGTGTAATTAACCTGGTACAAGTGAGCTAACAGGTCCTGAGCAACTCTGATAGAGGCCCTCATTCCGAGTTGTTCGCTCGTTGCCGAGTTTCGCTATATTGCGATTAGTCGCTTACTGCGCATGCGCAAGGTTCGCAGAGCGCATGCGCTTAGTTATTTTACTCAAAAGTTAGGTATTTTACTCACGGCATAACGAGGATTTTTCATCGTTCTGGTGATCGGAGTGTGATTGACAGGAAGTGGGTGTTTCTGGGTGGAAACTGGCCGTTTTATGGGTGTGTGCTGAAAAACGCTGCAGTTTCTGGGAAAAACGCGGGAGTGGCTGGAGAAACGGGGGAGTGGCTGGGCGAACGCTGGGTGTGTTTGTGACGTCAAACCAGGAACGAAACTGACTGAACTGATCGCAGTGGCAGAGTAAGTCCCGAGCTACTCAGAAACTGCAAAGAAATTTCTATTAGCAATTATGCGAATCTTTCGTTCGCAATTCTGCAAAGCTAAGATTCACTCCCAGTAGGCGGCGGCTTAGCGTGTGCAATGCTGCTAAAAGCAGCTAGCGAGCAAACAACTGGGAATGAGGGCCAGTGTCGGGATGCACCAGGAGACTGCTGATTTATGATATATGACACTTGTATATTGTATGTGACTGAGGTCCTAATTCACTCAGGATTGCAATTGCAATTCATTAGCAATGCATATGCAGGAGGAGGTGCATACCACCTCCTGCCTCCATACCACCTCCTCCTGCATTTGTGATGCAATAGCATCTGAGATGAACATTGCGACCACCGGTTGCCATGTTCTTCTGCGACTGCAGGCTGAGTAAGCTTAAGGTTTCTCATACTTTCCATCACATTGCGGCATTCAAGGCCAAGGAAGCTGTAGCTCGCTCCTTGGCCTTGCCACTCCCGGAAAATGGGGGCAACATGCTCCTGTTTTTCTGAACACCAGCTGCCCCCGCCTCTCCCTTTGAATGCCTTTGCCTGTTAATCAAGCAGAGGTATTTGCATACCTGCACTGTGATTGCAGGACCCGTTCTGCACATGCACAGAACGGACCTCACCATCAGTGAAATGCATCTCTCTCTAAGTATTGGGACAGGGGTCCCTTCAAAGTGTTACTATGGGCACCACAATGTTCTGGCTATGCCCCTGAGTGGATGGCTCCTGCATTCATGTGTGATCCAATGCTACATCTTAGGATGCAGCATTGGGTCACTTGTGACACCATCGGCCGGCAAAGTGACCAATGAGGCATGTGCTGCATATGTGCAGTATGGGTCTGGCGCTTGGGCAAAGTACAGCCCAGCAGTACTTTTTGTCTGCTGCAACAGTTGCATCGGGATCTCAGTCGGGCCCATAATGCAACAGGTGCTAGATTACCAAATAGGCAGAGTAGGCATCTGCCTATGGACCCCACACCTTTTAGGGACCCTGCACCAATAATATAGATTTGATATTGAACTAAAATTACAATCAAGCTTTTTTACATTGTTCCCAAAAGACAGAAAAAATGAATCAAGGTTTACATTAAATACTTTACAGAGAAAATACTGTGTCAATGTATTGTACCCATTATCAGCTTAAAGCATATACTGTAAACCATAGGCATCAAATTCACATTACAGTTTCCAGATTGTAGACTGGTGGTTGGTAGAATTAAATATGTTGGTGGTTGATTCAGAGTTGATCATAGATGTGCTACATCTCCGATCAGTTACTCTGACATGCTAGTCCGCCCCGCATGTCAGGACCTACCCCCCCCCCCCCCCCCCGCACAAGTACAAAAGCATCACACAGCTTTTGTACTTGACAAGTATCTCCCTCTCCCTACCTGCACAGCTCCTGCGCCACTGGCAGGGAGCTACTTGTCGCATCCCGAGTCACAACGCCTACGTTGCCCAGACTGCATCCCCAAAATGGCGGCCAAATGCCGCCGGCCCACCCCCTACTACCCAGTTTATGCCTCTGCCTGTCAATCAGGAAGAGGCGATCGCTGGGCTGAGATGTCGATAGCATCTCTGGCATGCGCCGTCGCACTTCGGCAGCAGCGATCAGGTCTGAATTAGCCCCATTGTATTTAGAGCACACGTGTGTACAAATACATGCCAAGCCTGGTGCACCATTTACACCACTCACAATCATCTTCAGTGTCTATGTTTATTCATAAGCTGTCACAAGGTCCACAGCCACAGACAGTCAAGGAGTAATGATCAGTAAAGAATCGGATCCAGATCTTGTGCCTTCAAAAAGCTTGGCACCTATAAGTTTGCACAGTTAGATATCCAATTAGTTACTTAAAATACTGGACTCCTAACAGCCATTTTCTGTACATTGCATCCATCTAGTTATGTATATAAGCCACGTCCGATCTACCCTACGTCCATAAGGACAGTGCTCCATCCCCACAGAGTTGCAGAGAAGTCATCTTAGAATGCAGAAACATGTTCAATGACTTAACAATTCAGCTGTCGCACTAAGCTGGGCTACATTTGCCTGTGATAATTGACCCACAACGTATTTTCATATTAATTCCAGCATTAGTATGCATAGGGACTGAAAATCTCAATTAATTTATGAAATCATGTGGAAAAATGAGGACACTGCACACAATAGTTCTATGTCCTTGAAGTTATAGCTTGAAATGGTCTAAAACCTGCTGTGAACATATTATAGTAAAGTCAGAGATGTGACAATCCAACAGCAACATAGTAAACATAAAAACAAATAAATTGCTGTGCACTAGGTCACATTTTAATAGAAAAACTCATAGACACTATAATGTAATGGCCATGAAGCAAATCCAATAAAATCATAATACCGCAAAAACAATTCACTACACTGAATTAGGCCATTTACAAAAGAATTAAACCAAATATAATGTTAATTAGGTTTAAATTCATTTAAACATTTACATTCATTTATTTCTCAATGTAGCATCATTAAATGTATGTCTGCAATGCATAATTAAAAATGTGAAAGGTATACATTTGTATAAAAATGGAATATGAACAGTTACACATTTCTGTCAAACAGTATTTTAGCTAACTTTGAGTGGGTGCGGTACAGAAGATAGACATTAAAAAGAAAGACAGTCATTAGGTCTACACCATAAGGTTGACAGGCAAAAGATAGGGTCAAAAGGTCGACAGTCAAAAGTTAGACAGGGTCAAAAGTTTGACAATGTCAAAAGGTCAACATTCAAACGTTAGCCAGGGTGAAAATTTTGAGAGTGTCAAAAGGTCGACACAAAATATAATAACTTTTGTGGGTGCTATTTTGTGTTTTTAAACATTTTTTACCCACATTTGTTGAAATGCATCCCCTCGCGGGCTAACTTTGCTCACCACGTTTCGGGGCAAGGTTACTAAAGGTAATAGTTTGTGACATGAATAGTAAATGTAGCAAAAGTTGTAAAAACAGAAAAATCCTTCAAAAAATGTGGCAACATATTCTCAACCATATGTCTGTCGACAATTTTCATGTCAACCCTGTTATGCACACCAGTGCCTGCAGGAATGTACTGGTGTCAGAACTGTTATGCACTCCAGTGCCTGCAGGAATGTACTGGTGTTTGAACTGGTGTTTGAACTGTTATGCACACCAGTGCCTGCAGGAATGTACTGGTGTCTGAACGGATAGGTATGCAAAACAAATGAACTCACAGACAGACTGGGGAATATGATATTACGTACACAGAAGGTGATAGGGTAACAAAATACACACAAAGTGAACAGAGAAGCCCAGAGGCTAAGGAACTGGGTCTCTCCCTAGTATTAGTAATGCTCAGATGGGAAAAACAAGATGTTGTGTTTTAATATGTAGAGAACCCGAAATGCTGTTGCTAAGGGCAACAGCAAAACCCTAAAGGGTTACCAACGGGTGTGGCAGTAAACTCCTTGGTCAGAGATGGAATGATAGACACAAGGAGAGTCTCCATAATCCTAATTCTTACTTGCAGTGCACAGGTTCAGCTTACTGCCACTAAACTGACACCTGACACCTTGCACAGTGAGACAGGATTTAGGCAGGCAAGTCTTAGAATACAGCCGCAAACTTGCTAAGTTCACAGAGTAGTAAAAGAACCCCAGCAAGCTAAACGACTGACTCCAGTCTTACTGCTAGGTCTGGATTGAGTGTAGTACCAAATCCCCAGGCCTATTTGCAGTAAGCAACAACAAATACAAAGCTACACAGTACTGGCTAACTTTCAGGAACTGACTAACCAACAAAGATTCAGCAGCATCTGCTTAACCTGAGAAGAGGCCTTATAAAGCAGGTGCTGTCCACGCCCCACTCAGACCTCACAGACTGTGAGCACAAAAACCAGCACCGGATCCCCTGCCGTGCACAGAGCCTGTAACCACTGCACAGCAAAAGACCCGAACCAGAGTATCAGCTGCGCTCAGGTAACTCCGCTAGCACTTGTCTCCCGGTTGCCATGACGACGTGGCAGCACAGCGCAGGAGACCCTAACAAACCCTTTGACCGTGCCAATTTTTTTGACTGTCAACCTTTTGATCCTGTCTATTTTTTTACTCTGTCTAACTTGTGACTGTCTGACTTTTGACTGTCTAACTTTTGACCCTGTCTAACTTTTGACTGTCTATCTAGACACTGTCTATCTTTACATTGGAACCCACTTTGAGTATACCAGTCATTAGTTTCTTATTTGCAGATGTTTTCCCAATTTTGTAAAATAATGGATTCAAGTAACTTGTGGAATCATGGTGGCACAGTGGTTAGCATACCTACCTTACAGCACTGGGGTTCTGAGCTAATTTCCCTCCCAGAGCCCTGCCTGCAGTATGTGAAGTTTCCATATTCTACTTGAGTTTGTGTGGTCTTCCACTAGTTGTTCTATACTCCATAACATTAACATATATTAGGTTAATTGGGTTAAATAAAAGCACTAAATAGAGTGGGTATGTAAGCATTGCCAGAGTCTTTGCTTGGAATGTGCAGGGACATCTTCCCGAAGATATCAAAAGGAAGATGGCGTCGGACACAGGTATACTCTGGGGGTGGGGGGCTGCTGGAGGGGCCCCTGCCAGGCTCCTCCAGCAGCCTGGGCCCAGGTAATTAGTACCAGCTCCCCCTTATTCAGTGCCACTGACTGCATATTAAGTTCTCATTTTACTTTTTGCATAAAAGAACCACTACGACCATTGACATGATGTCTGACCAGCCATTACTCTCCAATGATCATTTTTGGGACAATTTTTCAACTTGCAGCTGCTACATATAAAATTATTTTATATTATGTAATTGTAGCTAGCACTTTCATCCAGTCTACAGAGACCAGACCCCACCGAGAACTGACAGGGCTCCAGCTATGCTGTCTGACAATGGCTGGTAGGTTAGGGTCAGACTCACAAGATTCATAATTCTGCATCATGCAGAATCAGCCTTCACTGGTGGGTCCCACCTCACAGTCCAGCAGTAGTGGCAGGTAGGCTGAGAGGTACAGTACTAGCAGGAGCTGTCCTGTCCCCAATTGCAGGTGCTGGCAGGGCTCCTGGTACAAAACCAATGAACTCTGCAGCAGCAGCAGCGAGTGTACAGCAGAGCTCTATGTGGAAGAGCAGCGCTCACACTTGGATCCTGCTGTAAACCACACAGGTGCTGCTGTATATGCAGGTGCCCCTTAAGAGCTTGGAGACCATAGGCAGGCATCTATAATGCCTCTGGGAGTTCCGCCCCATGTACGTATCTTATACATGAGAAAATATATAGTTCATACATGTGTAGTGCGTTCAAGTCAGAAAAATCCAGACACACCCTCTCCATAAATCACAGCCACTAACTTGAATAGCTGCACTACTTTATTTTTACTTTATTTCCCAAGAGAAGCACAGTGCACTCCCCTCCCAAGGGGAAGATGTATCAAACATTGGAAATAGATAGAGGGGTCTATTTACTAAGCCTTGGATGGAGATAAAGTCACTGGAGATAAAGTACCAGCCAATCGGCTCCTAAATGTCATGCTACAGGCTGTGTTTAAAAAATGACAGTTAGGAGCTGATTGGCTGGTACTTTATCTCCAGCGACTTTATCTCCATCCAAGGCTTAGTAAATAGACCCCAAAGTACCAACCAATCAGCTTATAACTGCCATTTTACAGACTGTTGGGTAGATGCATTAAAATACATGCTTTGACTGTTCTGTGTAAGGAGCAGCTTCACCACCAGATTGCGGGGAAGCGGGTCCATATATTGGTAGCATGTATTAATAACAAGTGTTCCAAAGAGGGAGAGAGTTAAACTACCTTCCACATGTGCCACTCAGACATCCACCAGCGGCACCCACGGCTTTATTGAAACCCCCCCCAAAAAAAAAAAAACTTTATTGTTTTGATTATGCACAGTCCCTGGCTGTGGGAGACGACAGCCAGGAACATTGCTATGTGCCAGTGCCGGGCAACAACAGCTGCAGCTGTCACAATCTATAACTGCAGGTGTTGGAACGGGTAGTGCCACTGACCATTCATACATTGCCCGGCATATAGGTGCACTATCTTAATGATAGCAACACTGATGATGACAGGGGCTAATGCCCTGATACCATTTCTCTCCTATAACGACTGTTACATCTGCCCCTGTGTTTGAAAAATTACAGTAGTTGATTATTTGGTACTTTCTCTCCACTGTATCTCTCTCCAAGGTTTGATACATCTCTGTTCAGGTCTGTTATTTTTCTGGGCACGATCGGGAAAGCTTAACCAGAACATATGACATAAGTTTTGAACAAAATGTAAAAAGAAAGCAATTTTATCAATACAAAATGAATTCTGAACGGATCACCAGTGCCGTCTTCTTATTCATCAGGTCATCCACATACAGTATATTGGTATGTCCAATACTACAGCTGCCATCTGCTTGATAAATGCTCGTTGATAAGCTTACACTTTTCAGTGGGAAGCAGTTAGCTTCCCAATGGACGGGATCCCGGCCGTTGATATACCGATGGCGGGATCCTGAAGGATGCCTCAAGCCCGGCGTCTAAATACCAACGCTAATCGGGACACCTGCGTCACAATACCGACAGCCAGAATCCCAAACGTCCATCCAGCGGGATGCACTGGCATGCAGGGGAGGTTAATTTTAGGTGGGAGAAGGGGAGTTAGGGTTAGGGTGCAGGGCCGGGAAGGTTAGGGTTAGACAACAAGTGAGGAGGTTTAGGCAGTGGGGAAGAGAGGGATAGGGTTAGGCACCACCAGGGAGGGTTAGGCACCACCAGGGAGGGTTAGGGTTAGGCACCACCAGTGACAGTTAGGGTTAAGCACCATCAGGGAGGGTTAGGTTTAGGCACCACTAGGGAGGGTTAGGTTTAGGCACCACTAGGGAGGGTTAGGTTTAGGCACCACCAGGGAGGGTTAGGTTTAGGCACCACCAGGGATGGTTAGGGTAGGGCTCAGGGGATGGTTAGGGTACTTTAGAGAGGGTTGATGGGATTCTGATGAATGGCATCCCGTTCATTGGGAAATCATGCTGAACCCCTTTCCATATATGGTATTGATTTTTTTAATGTAAATATGAACTCTGGAGTCGTCAATGCAGTCCATACCCTATATTAATGAATATGTTACACACGGTAAGAAATGTGTTCATTACAGTATCTTCATATAATTTAGTTTTGATGCACTGATGATTAATTGCATTTGTTATTATTTTATTTTGTATATTAGCTGGCTTATAGTATAAATAACTCTGGTACCTAGAACTGAACCTTCTGAAGCTGGATGACAAGAACAAAGTATCATTGAAGCCAGAAGCACACCTAGAGAAACAGAGATTACTCAGTGCCTAGATACAACACATGGACACAGAAAACCACAGTGTATGAATAAAAATGAAGAGATTGGAAGGTCGATAGAGAGCAGTCGCAGAAACTAACTGTTTGCTTACAAATTCAAGACAAGAAAAAATAATTGAAAGGTTTATTGAACATGAATAAGGTTAGAACAAGGTATTAAAGAAGAAGAATCCACTTTCATTTATAGACTGAGTTCCTGTAAGGCTAGAGTTACTTGCTTTACCACCAATGCTCCAGTAAAAAAAGCAAAGACCATGGGGGTAATTCTGAGTTGATCGCAGCAGGAATTTTGTTAGCAGTTGGGCAAAACCATGGCCCTCATTCCAAGTTGTTCGCTCGCAAGCTGCCTTTAGCAGCATTGCACACACTAAGCCGCCGCCTACTGGGAGTGAATCTTAGCTTAGCAAAATTGCGAACGAAAGATTCTCAAAATTGCGATTAGAAATTTCTTTGCAGTTTCTGAGTAGCTCAACACTTACTCTGCCACTGCGATCAGTTCAGTCAGTTTCGTTCCTGGTTTGACGTCACAAACACACCCAGTGTTCGCCCAGACACTCCCCCGTTTCTCCAGCCACTCCTGCGTTTTTTTCGCAGAAACGGCAGCGTTTTTTCACACACTCCCATAAAACGGCAAGTTTCCGCCAAGAAGCACCCATTTCCTGTCAATCACATTACAATAACCAGAACGAAGAAAAAACCTTGTAATGCCGTGAGTAAAATACCAAACTTCTTAGCAAATTTACTTAGCGCAGTCGCAGTGCGAACATTGCGCATGCGCAATTAGCGGAAAATCGCTGCGATGCGTAGAAAATTACTGAGCGAACAACTCGGAAAGAGGGCCCATGTGCACTGCAGGAGAGGCAGATATAACATTTGCAGAAAGAGTTAGATTTGGGTGGGTTATTTTGTTTCTGTGCAGGGTAAATACTAGCTGCTTTATTTTTACACTGCAAATTAGATTGCAGATTGAACACACCACACCCAAATCTAACTCTCTCTGCAAATGTTATATCTGCCCCTCCATACTGCTCTCAGTACAATGTGACTATACCCATGATATACTATGATAATCAGTTACAGATTAAAACAGAGAAACCATGGCAGACAGTCTTCATTAGAACACACTGTTTCACTGTAATGTGGACAGCATATTTGTATACACAGATATGTTCACAATGCAAAATGCATTTACACTACACTATGGGGTATATTTACTAAGCTCCCGATTTTGACCGAGATGCCGTTTTTTCTTCAAAGTGTCATCTCGGTTAATCTCGGTCATTTACTAAACACTAATCACGGCAGTGATGAGGGCATTCGTAATTTTTTGCAAGTTCAGGTAAAAAATTACGAATGAATACACCATCGGTCAAAACGCGGCTGTTTAAGTATGAATCTCGGTCATTTACTAAGAAGTGCAAAGCCAAAAAAGAACAAACACTGCCGTGAAAAATTACAACTCGTAAAAAAGTGCTAAAAAAAAACAGACCTTTTTTTTTTATTCGTGATTGGATAGGCATGCACGGATCCATGAGATCCGTGCATGTATATCAGTGGGAAGGGGTGGGAAAGTGCTTATTTTTTCAAAAAAAATTGCGTGGGGTCCCCCCTCCTAAGCATAACCAGCCTCGGGCTCTTTGAGCCGATCCTGGTTGCAGAAATATGGTGAAAAAAATGACAGGGGTTCCCCCATATTTAAGCAACCAGCATCGGGCTCTGCGCCTGGTCCTGGTCCCAAAAATACGGGGGGAAAAAAGAGTAGGGGTCCCCCGTATTTTTAAAACCAGCACCGGGCTCCACTAGCTGGACAGATAATGCCACAGCCGGGGGTCACTTTTATACAGCGCCCTGCGGCCGTGGCATCAAAAATCCAACTAGTCACCCCTGGCCG
The DNA here is from genome assembly GCF_028390025.1 of Pseudophryne corroboree. Lineage (NCBI taxonomy): Eukaryota > Metazoa > Chordata > Amphibia > Anura > Myobatrachidae > Pseudophryne > Pseudophryne corroboree. Next base: position 148,614,587 of record NC_086447.1, read on the forward strand.
GGGTACCCTGGGGGAGTGGGAACCCCTTCAATCAAGGGGTCCCCCCCCCCAGCCACCCAAGGGCCAGGGGTGAAGCCCGAGGCTGTCCCCCCCCCATCCAATGGGCTGCGGATGGGAGGGCTGATAGCCTTTGTTGTAAAATAAAAGATATTGTTTTTAGTAGCAGTACTACAAGTCCCAGCAAGCCTCCCCCGCATGCTGGTACTTGGAGAACCACAAGTACCAGCATGCGGCGGAAAAACGGGCCCGCTGGTACCTGTAGTACTACCACTAAAAAAATACCCAAAAAAACACAAGACACACACACCGTGAAAGTATAATTTTATTACATACATACACACATACATACATACTTACCTTATGTTCCCACGCAGGTCGGTCCTCTTCTCCAGTAGAATCCAAGGGGTACCTGTTGAATAAATTCTACTCACGAGATCCAGGCTCCTCGGCAAATCCAGGGATAATCCACGTACTTGAATAAAACAAAAAAACGGTTGCCCGACCACGAACTGAAAGGTGACCCATGTTTGCACATGGGTCACCTTCCCACGAATGCCAGAAACCCACTTTGCCTTCTGGCTAAGTGGGTTTCTTCAGCCAATCAGGGAGTGCCACGTTGTAGCACCCTCCTGATCGGCTGTGTGCTCTTGTCCTCACTGACAGGCAGCACACGGCAGTGTTACAATGTAGCGCCTATGCGCTACATTGTAACCAATGGTGGGAACTTTCTGCCCTGCGGTTGACCTAAAGTGACGTCACCGCTGAGCAGAAAGTTCCCACCATTGGTTACAATGTAGCGCATAGGCGCAACATTGTAACACTGCCGCGTGCTGCCTGTCAGTGAGGACAGCAGCACACAGCTGATCAGGAGAGTGCTACTCCCTGATTGGGCCCGTTTTTCCGCCGCATGCTGGTACTTGTGGTTCTCCAAGTACCAGCATGCGGGGGAGGCTTGCTGGGACTTGTAGTACTGCTACTAAAAACAATATCTTTTATTTTACAACAAAGGCTATCAGCCCTCCCATCCGCAGCCCATTGGATGGGGGGGGACAGCCTCGGGCTTCACCCCTGGCCCTTGGGTGGCTGGGGGGGGGGGACCCCTTGATTGAAGGGGTTCCCACTCCCCCAGGGTACCCCGGCCAGGGGTGACTAGTTGGATTTTTGATGCCACGGCCGCAGGGCGCTGTATAAAAGTGACCCCCGGCTGTGGCATTATCTGTCCAGCTAGTGGAGCCCGGTGCTGGTTTTAAAAATACGGGGGACCCCTACTCTTTTTGTCCCCCGTATTTTTGGGACCAGGACCAGGCGCAGAGCCCGATGCTGGTTGCTTAAATATGGGGGAACCCCTGTCATTTTTTTCCCCATATTTCTGCAACCAGGATCGGCTCAAAGAGCCCGAGGCTGGTTATGCTTAGGAGGGGGGACCCCACGCATTTTTTTTGGGGATTTTACATTGTTTAATTAAAAATAAAAAATAAAAAGAACCCCAGCACGGATCACACAGATCCGGCCGAGATTGATTGTAAAAAAAAAACGGCAGTGTTTTGCTAATCACTGCCGTAAAATTAGGTAAAAAAAACCGAATGACATCGACATCGGAAGAAAAGAAAAACACGAATACGACAGCTTAGTAAATCCATCGTAATAAATTCAAAAAGTTGCAGTTTTACACTGTCGATGTCATTCGTGATTGAACTTTGACCTATTTTCGGAAATTACGAATGTTAGTAAATGTACCCCTATATATGGGGCTCTATTTTTCACAATTTAGTAGTGATGAGCGGGTTCGGTTCCTCGGAATCCGAACCCCCCCGAACTTCAGCCTTTTTACACGGGTCCGAGGCAGACTCGGATCTTCTCGCCTTGCTCGGTTAACCCGAGCGCGCCCGAACGTCATCATCCCGCTGTCGGATTCTCGCGAGGCTCGGATTCTATCGCGAGACTCGGATTCTATATAAGGAGCCGCGCGTCGCCGCCATTTTCACACGTGCATTGAGATTCATAGGGAGAGGACGTGGCTGGCGTCCTCTCCATTTAGAATAGAAGAGAGAGAGAGTGAGAGTGAGACACTTGATTTACTGGAGCTTAGGAGTACTACTCAGAGAGTGCAGAGTTTACTAGTGACTGACCAGTGACCACCAGTGCAGTTTTATTATATTATTATTTATATAATCCGTTCTCTGCCTGAAAAAAAACGATACACAGTGACACAGTAACAGTATACCATATCTGTGCTCAGCCTCAGTGTGCTGCATCATCTATGTATATCTGACTGTGCTGAGTGCTCAGTGCTCACACAGCTTAATTGTGGGGGAGACTGGGGAGCAGTAGCAGGAGTACATATTATTTAACAGTGCACACTTTTGCTGCCAGAGTGCCACTGCCAGTGTGACTGACCAGTGACCACTGACCACCAGTATAATTATATTGTGATTGTCTGCCTGAAAAAGTTAAACACTCGTCGTGTGGTGTTTTTATTCTATAAACGCATTCTGCTGACAGTGTCCAGCAGGTCCGTCATTAATTATATAATATATACCTGTCCGGCTGCAGTAGTGATATATATATATATTTTTATATCATTATCATCCAGTCTATATTTGCAGCAGACGCAGTACGGTAGTCCACGGCTGGAACTACCTCTGTGTCGGCAGTCGCTCGTCCATCCATAATTGTATACCACCTACCTGTGGTGTTTTTTTTTTTTCTATCTTCTTGATACTAGTAGCTTACTTTAGGAGTCTGCAGTGCTGCTGACAGTGTCCAGCAGGTCCGTCATTATAATATATACCTGTCCGGCTGCAGTAGTGATATATATATATATATTTTTTTTTATATCATTATCATCCAGTCTATATAAGCAGCAGACGCAGTACGGTAGTCCACGGCTGTAGCTACCTCTGTGTCGGCAGTCGCTCGTCCATCCATAATTGTATACCACCTACCTGTGGTGTTTTTTTTTTTTTCTATCTTCTTGATACTAGTAGCTTACTTTAGGAGTCTGCAGTGCTGCTGACAGTGTCCAGCAGGTCCGTCATTATAATATATACCTGTCCGGCTGCAGTAGTGATATATATATATTTTTTATATCATTATCATCCAGTCTATATTAGCAGCAGACGCAGTACGGTAGTCCACGGCTGTAGCTACCTCTGTGTCGGCAGTCGCTCGTCCATCCATAATTGTATACCACCTACCTGTGGTGTTTTTTTTTTTTCTATCTTCTTGATACTACTAGTAGCTTACTTTAGGAGTCTGCAGTGCTGCTGACAGTGTCCAGCAGGTCCGTCATTATATAATATATACCTGTCCGGCTGCAGTAGTGATATATATATATTTTTTATATCATTATCATCCAGTCTATATTAGCAGCAGACGCAGTACGGTAGTCCACGGCTGTAGCTACCTCTGTGTCGGCAGTCGCTCGTGCATCCATAATTGTATACCACCTACCTGTGGTGTTTTTTTTTTTCTATCTTCTTGATACTACTAGTAGCTTACTTTAGGAGTCTGCAGTGCTGCTGACAGTGTCCAGCAGGTCCGTCATTATATAATATATACCTGTCCGGCTGCAGTAGTGATATATATATATTTTTTATATTATTATCATCCAGTCTATATTAGCAGCAGACGCAGTACGGTAGTCCACGGCTGTAGCTACCTCTGTGTCGGCAGTCGCTCGTCCATCCATAAGTATACTAGTATCCATCCATCTCCATTGTTTACCTGAGGTGCCTTTTAGTTGTGCCTATTAAAATATGGAGAACAAAAATGTTGAGGTTCCAAAAATAGGGAAAGATCAAGATCGACTTCCACCTCGTGCTGAAGCTGCTGCCACTAGTCATGGCCAAGACGATGAAATGCCATCAACGTCGTCTGCCAAGGCCGATGCCCAATGTCATAGTACAGAGCATGTAAAATCCAAAACACCAAATATCAGTAAAGAAAGGACTCAAAAATCTAAAATAAAATTGTCGGAGGAGAAGCGTAAACTTGCCAATATGCCATTTACCACACGGAGTGGCAAGGAACGGCTGAGGCCCTGGCCTATGTTCATGGCTAGTGGTTCAGCTTCACATGAGGATGGAAGCACTCAGCCTCTCGCTAGAAAAATGAAAAGACTCAAGCTGGCAAAAGCACAGCAAAGAACTGTGCGTTCTTCGAAATCCCAAATCCACAAGGAGAGTCCAATTGTGTCGGTTGCGATGCCTGACCTTCCCAACACTGGACGTGAAGAGCATGCACCTTCCACCATTTGCACGCCCCCTGCAAGTGCTGGAAGGAGCACCCGCAGTCCAGTTCCTGATAGTCAGATTGAAGATGTCAGTGTTGAAGTACACCAGGATGAGGAGGATATGGGTGTTGCTGGCGCTGGGGAGGAAATTGACTAGGAGGATTCTGATGGTGAGGTGGTTTGTTTAAGTCAGGCACCCGGGGAGACACCTGTTGTCCGTGGGAGGAATAGGGCCATTGACATGCCTGGTGAAAATACCAAAAAAATCAGCTCTTCGGTGTGGAAGTATTTCACCAGAAATGCGGACAACAGGTTTCAAGCCATGTGTTGCCTTTGTCAAGCTGTAATAAGTAGGGGTAAGGACGTTAACCACCTCGGAACATCCTCCCTTATACGTCACCTGCAGCGCATTCATCATAAGTCAGTGACAAGTTCAAAAACTTTGGGCGACAGCGGAAGCAGTCCACTGACCAGTAAATCCCTTCCTCTTGTAACCAAGCTCACACAAACCACCCCACCAACTCCCTCAGTGTCAATTTCCTCCTTACCCAGGAAAGCCAATAGTCCTGCAGGCCATGTCACTGTCAAGTCTGACGAGTCCTCTCCTGCCTGGGATTCCTCCAATGCATCCTTGAGTGTAATGCCTACTGCTGCTGGCGCTGCTGTTGTTGCTGCTGGGAGTCGATCTTCATCCCAGAGGGGAAGTCGGAAGACCACTTGTACTACTTCCAGTAAGCAATTGACTGTCCAACAGTCCTTTGCGAGGAAGATGAAATATCACAGCAGTCATCCTGTTGCAAAGCGGATAACTGAGGCCTTGACAACTATGTTGGTGTTAGACGTGCGTCCGGTATCCGCCGTTAGTTCACAGGGAACTAGACAATTTCTTGAGGTAGTGTGCCCCCGTTACCAAATACCATCTAGGTTCCACTTCTCTAGGCAGGCGATACCGAGAATGTACACGGACGTCAGAAAAAGACTCACCAGTGTCCTAAAAATTGCAGTTGTACCCAATGTCCACTTAACCATGGACATGTGGACAAGTGGAGCAGGGCAGACTCAGGACTACATGACTGTGACAGCCCACTGGGTAGATGTATTGCCTCCCGCCGCAAGAACAGCAGCGGCGGCACCAGTAGCAGGATCTCTCAAACGCCAGCTCGTTCCTAGGCAGGCTACGCTTTGTATCACCGCTTTCCAGAATACGCACACAGCTGAAAACCTCTTACGGCAACTGAGGAAGATCATAGCAGAATGGCTTACCCCAAATGGACTCTCCTGTGGATTTGTGGCATCGGACAATGCCAGCAATATTGTGTGTGCATTAAATCTGGGCAAATTCCAGCACGTCCCATGTTTTGCACATACCTTGAATTTGGTGGTGCAGAATTATTTAAAAAACGACAGGGGCGTGCAAGAGATGCAGTCGGTGGCCAGAAGAATTGCGGGCCACTTTCGGCGTGCAGGCACCGCGTACAGAAGACTGGAGCACCACCAAAAAAACCTGAACCTGCCCTGCCATCATCTGAAGCAAGAGGTGGTAACGAGGTGGAATTCAACCCTCTATATGCTTCAGAGGATGGAGGAGCAGCAAAAGGCCATTCAAGCCTATACATCTGGCCACGATATAGGCAAAGGAGGTGGAATGCACCTGTCTCAAGCGCAGTGGAGAATGATTTCAATGTTGTGCAAGGTTCTGCAACCTTTTGAACTTGCCACACGTGAAGTCAGTTCAGACACTGCCAGCCTGAGTCAGGTCATTCCCCTCATCAGGCTTTTGCAGAAGAAGCTGGAGACATTGAAGGAGGAGCTAACACAGAGCGATTCCGCTAGGCATGTGGGACTTGTGGATGGAGCCCTTAATTCGCTTAACAAGGATTCACGGGTGGTCAATCTGTTGAAATCAGAGCACTACATTTTGGCCACCGTGCTCGATCCTAGATTTAAAACCTACCTTGGATCTCTCTTTCCGGCAGACACAAGTCTGCAGGGGTTCAAAGAAATGCTGGTGAGAAAATTGTCAAGTCAAGCGGAACGCGACCTGTCAACATCTCCTCCTTCACATTCTCCCGCAATTGGGGGTGCGAGGAAAAGGCTCAGAATTCCGAGCCCACCCGCTGGCGGTGATGCAGGGCAGTCTGATGCTGACATCTGGTCCGGACTGAAGGACCTGCCAACGATTACTGACATGTCGTCTACTGTCACTGCATATGATTCTGTCACCATTGAAAGAATGGTGGAGGATTATATGAGTGACCGCATCCAAGTAGGCACGTCAGACAGTCCGTACGTATACTGGCAGGGAAAAGAGGCAATTTGGAGGCCCTTGCACAAACTGGCTTTATTCTACCTAAGTTGCCCTCCCTCCAGTGTGTACTCCGAAAGAGTGTTTAGTGCCGCCGCTCACCTTGTCAGCAATCGGCGTACGAGGCTACTTCCAGAAAATGTGGAGAAGATGATGTTCATTAAAATAAATTATAATCAATTACTCCTTGGAGACATTCACCAGCAGCAATTGCCTCCAGAAAGTACACGGGGATCTGAGATGGTGGATTCCAGTGGGGACGAATTAATAATCTGTGAGGAGGGGGATGTACACAGTGAAAGGGGTGATGAATCGGAGGATGATGATGAGGTGGACATCTTGCCTCTGTAGAGCCAGTTTGTGCAAGGGGAGATTGATTGCTTCTTTTTTGGTGGGGGTCCAAAACCAACCCGTCATTTCAGTCACAGTCGTGTGGCAGACCCTGTCACTGAAATGATGGGTTGGTTAAAGTGTGCATGTCCTGTTTATACAACATAAGGGTGGGTGGGAGGGCCCAAGGACAATTCCATCTTGCACCTCTTTTTTCTTTTTTTCTTCTTTGCATCATGTGCTGTTTGGGGAGTGTTTTTTTGAAGGGCCAGCCTGCGTGACACTGCAGTGCCACTCCTAGATGGGCCAGGTGTTTGTGTCGGCCACTTGGGTCGCTGAGCTTAGTCATCCAGCGACCTCGGTGCAAATTTTAGGACTAAAAATAATATTGTGAGGTGTGAGGTGTTCAGAATAGACTGAAAATGAGTGGAAATTATGGTTATTGAGGTTAATAATACTTTGGGATCAAAATGACCCCCAAATTCTATGATTTAAGCTGTTTTTTAGGGTTTTTAAAAAAAAAAACCGAATCCAAAACACACCCGAATCCGACAAAAAAAATTCGGTGAGGTTTTGCCAAAACGCGTTCGAACCCAAAACACGGCCGCGGAACCGAACCCAAAACCAAAACACAAAACCCGAAAAATTTCAAGTGCACATCCCTACAATTTAGTATACATAAGAGATTCGGTTTTACTGAAAACTGAACACACCTAAACTTTGGGATTCATGCCGAATTACCGCACTCTCATTAACCTGTTCATTGCATATTGCTGCACACGTGCTGACAGTAAAAGTGGCTCTGCCATCAGACTAAGGATTACCTTTTCCTTCTTAGGGGTCAATTCTATTACCCGCGAAGGGTGCAATGTGCTATTGCTGCAGCATTTAAATGTCGGCAACGGTCCCCGAACTCGAGCCCTTCGCGGGCTGGTTTCTGCCCAAACTCGGGCTGCCGTAAAGTGTGGCCGCTGCCGTGATGATTCGCACCCACAATATCATCGTGGATAACAGGATCAACCCCTTAGATCAGGCATGTCCAAACTGCGGCCCTCCAGCTGTTGAGAAACTACATATCCCAGCATGCTCTGACACAGTTTTGCTGTCAGAGAATGCTAAAGCTGTGTCAGGGCATGCTGGGATGTGTAGTTTCTCACCAGGGCCGCAGTTTGGACATTCCTGCCTTAGATTCTACTATACAATTTTTTGTGCACATTTTTCATCATTGCCTTATTAACCCCGTCAGCTCAGGTTTCAGATATAAAGACCTGAGAATCTATAAGTTTATTATAAGTGAATGAAAATAAGATGAAAACTCCTGTTCCAGTACCCTGATGCCTATTGATAATTAGCAAACAAATGCTTGTTGCTGCCAAATTGCGGAAAGGTTGTTTTGGGTAGTTTGTTTTGAATTTAAATTTGATATTTTCCCCATAATGTTCAATTCTGGTCACCTGTAAAAACAATGGGCCTAATTCTAAGTTGATCGCAGCAGCAAATTTGTTAGCAGTTGGGCAAAACCATGGTGGTTAGTTATTCCGAGTTGTTCGCTCGCTAGCTACTTTTAGCAGCAATGCAAACGCAAAGCCGCCGCCCTCTGGGAGTGTATCTTAGCATAGCAGAATTGCTAACGAAAGATTAGCAATTCTGCTATTAAGCATTTCCTTGCAGTTTCTGAGTAGCTCCAGACCTACTCCTAGATTGCGATCACCTCAGTCCGTTTAGTTCCTGCTTTGATGTCACAAACACGCCCAGCGGCCGGCCAGCCACTCCTGCGTTTCCTGCTGGCACGCCTGCGTTTTTTAGCACACTCCCGGAAAACGCTCAGTTACCACCCAGAAACACCCACTTCCTGTCAATCATTCTCCGATCAACAGAGCGACTTAAAAGCTTAGTTCGCCCGTGAGTAAAATTGCATAGTTTTGTGTGAAATTGCTTAGCGCGTGCGCCCTGCGGTGCATACGCATGCGCAGAACTGCCGGATTTTAGCTTATTAGCAATTCCGCTAAAAATAGCAGCGAGCGAACAACTCGGAATGACCACCCATGTGCACAGCAGGTGGGGCAGATATAACATGTGCAGAGAGAGTTAGATTTGGGTGGGGTGTGTTCAATCTGAAATCTAAATTGCAGTGTAAAAATAAAGCACCCAGTATTTACCCTGCACAGAAACGAAGTAACCCACCCAAATCTAATTCTCTCTGCACATGTTATATCTGCCCCCCCCCCCTCCCCCTGCAGTGCACAAGGTTTTGCCCAATTGCTAACAAACTTGCTGTTGCGATCAACTCAGAATTACCCCATTGAACATATTGCTATTTTGGTTTCTGATGCTATATTTTGAAATTTAGTTAGAACCGTGATATTGGTCTAATTAAACACACAGACGTGTGCTCACAGGTTATGCCAAACTTAAAAGCTGTATTTTTGTTAATATAGGAATTTACTGGTTATACTGAAGTTAACTCTATTTAATTATATTTTTTATCATTCGAAGGCAACCATTTGACCATAATACATAACATATTGTTATGTATTAATAATTAAGACAAATCAATTTAATAGTGCACCAAAAGGAGTCTAGCTTGGGACCACTCCCTTAGTGTATATATGTATTCTACTCCTTGGTGCACTGAAAACTTTTGAAAATACCTATCCTGTTTTGGATGCATTCTTGCATGATTCTTTATCATAATTTTTACTATGCTCTATGCAGAACAGAGTATGTTAATTTTGACAGACGGGGTTAGGGTTAGGTCGGGAAGGGAGGGTTATTGTTAGAGGGGGAAGGGGGTGGTTAGGCATACTCGGATTCTGTACATCGAGAAGCCGGAGTCGATCTTTTGACTACCAGCATCGCATCCACCAGGATTTCATATGTATTCACTTCTTTGTACTTTGGGGGTCATTCCGAGTTGATAATTCGCTGCCGCTTTTCACAGCGCAGCGAACAGGTTACTACTGCGAATGCGTATTCACCACAATGCGCAGGCGCATCATACAGGTACAAAGCGGATTATTGCTGGGCGATGGATTTAACGAAGAATCCACTCGCACAGCCGATCGCAAGGAGATTGACAGGAAGAAGGCGTTTGTGGGTGGCAACTGACCGTTTTCTGGGAGTGTTTGGAAAAACGCAGACATGTCCAAGCATTTGCAGGGCTGGTGTCTGATGTCAATTCCGGGACCAAAAAGACTGAAGTGATCGCAAGGGCTGAGTAAGTCCAGAACTACTCAGAAACTGTAAAAAACTTTTTCGTACCGCTCGGCTGCTCACGCGTTCGCACACTTGCAAATCGAAAATACACTCCCCCGTGGGCGTCGACTATGCGTTTGCACGGCTGCGAAAAGTAGCTAGCGAGCGATCAACTCAGAATGAGGGCCTATATGTTGTGCTTCATCTGCCCAGGATGGCACCAAGTGAAAAATATGTCTTGTGGTTAAGTATAAGACAAAAATATACACCTTGTCTACACATGATTACTATAAATGGCATGCTAGCTTTTATTCTTTTTTAATTTTCTTTTTCAAGTTTAACTTTTTTTTTATTTTGTTTTGGCAATACATTAATCTTTAACACTGTTTTTTTTTTCATAATACAGGTTTGTCATGAATTGTGCTAGTCCTTTGATAATTTTTCTTTTGCTTTTTTCCTAGCTGTCATTATTTTTGTTCAGCTTGGAAAACGCTACAGTCTACACGCTCAGCTCCTACAGGTTCCCAAGTTCATCTCGGGTCAAAGAATCTGTTCTCAGACACACTTCCAATTTACTCTACTAATAATAATGTATCTCAATTGCTTTCTTAATTAGCTGTGAGAACTTCAAGGCAGTTGGTGAAAGTATAGAAGCTATAAACTACAATCTAAATGGCTATGAATATTAGACTGATATTGAGACATGGCAATAAAATAAAGAAATGTGTATATTTATAGGTTAGCATGTATATGTTATATAATGGCATAAATATAACAAATAATACACTGACATTTTAATTTACTGCCATTAAAACAACAGCTACTGTATAAGCATATAAATGTTCTTCAAGAATAGCTATGTATTATTCAAGTAAAAAAAATCGCCAACTAAGGGAAATTAGATTATGAGTTTCTGATTTTCAAAATCAATATACTATAAATGCAACATACCTTTTAAATAATATAATTCCTTCAAAACCTATCAGGGCATCCTTATAGTTGAGACAATTTATATTCTTTTTCTTATCCTGCCCTTTTTATTTTCTTTACATAAATCTTTTTTTTTTTTTTTAAACATTATTATTGGAGTTTTCAGTGGTACATGAATTTCAATAACACGCATATATAGAAATATTCAATAAGCAGATATTCAAAATGCGTGAGAACATGCGATGCAGAGATAATCAAATACAGGGTCCTGGGATGTGCATTATATTACTTAATACATTTTACTTCTGTGTGACTCTTTACATAAATCTTAATTAAAATAAAACCCTGTAAAAATTATTATGGAAAAGAAAAAGACAGTTTAAATTGTAACAAGAAAATTACCTTTGCCTTGGAGATTGTGGAAATACTTACAGTATTTTAGAATTTTTACTATAAAAATGTTTAGAATAATACAAAGAAGATATTTATAATTTATATTATATAATAATGTATTCTTTGCATTATTCCATTTTTATAGGCAAAACAAGCTCATCACTAGTATACACTGCCTGGAGCTTGGGGTGGAGCCACACAGCTGCCAGTAATACCACAGAGAATAAGAGCAAGGGGAGGCATGCCTCACTGTGTGTATGGATGGGGGTGCCGAGCCATGAGCTCTGATACTCACATGGTCACCTCTGACGATCAGTCCAGGAAGTGCTCAGACACTCAGCAGCAGCACTGAGGAGGGCACCACAAGCAGAAAAAATATGGGGGTAAATTTACTAAGACGGGAGTTCTATTTAAGATGGGATGTTGCCCATAGCAACCAATCAGATTCTACTTCTCATTAATCTAGCACCTTCTAGAAGATAATACCTGGAATCTGATTGGTAACATCCCATCTTAAATAGAACTCGCATCTTAGTAAATTTACCCCTTGCAGAGAAACACAACTGTCTGGGTGCTTGTAAATCACTGTAACAAGATAGGGGGTTTCCGTAGCTTGCACCTTGTCACTATGCAGAGACTGGCAACTTCTGAGTAAGGAGTGGGGATCTTCTGTACACGGGGGAGATCCATGTGAGGGGGGGGGGGGTCTTCTCTGCTAGGGGGAGATATGTGTGTGCTGGAGAAAATACTCCACTTATTCCAGCTGTGCCGTTCTGGTGCCCTTCTTTGGGGTATGGCAGCTCCAAAATATAACCTACAATTATAGGCAGCACTGAAGCTGAAAAAAATCCAATCATGCTTTATTGGAACATCAAAGTTTTGGGGGACGCACCCCCTTCCTAAGTTTACAACAAACACATATATTGTATTATAGCTACCAAATCTAGGCTTCTTTAGACTTGCCAGTTAAGTAAATAATCTTATAACAACAAAACAAGAGACTACATTAAAGGACCATGAGAGTACCACAGCAGTCTCAGGGGGCCCTGTACCTAGCAGGAGAGAGTATCCCATGTTTAGACCATAGGAGACACTGTAAAAAAACACCTCAGAAGACCAGGAGGTAGAAGTGATTTTTTGTTTTAAACATTATCTATTTCACCTAACTTCCTTGCAAAATAAGGGGGTCATGTTGAACAAAATACAAGGTATGCTTTACTACGTACATAAAGTACACAGTTTACATTCACATACGTGTACAAAGCACATCCTACAGTTGGTGATATTTGAACAGTTTTGTGCTTACAACCAAACCTCATGATTGAAGATTCAGATTGGTGGAAGGCAGTTAATAGATGAGTAATTTGTGGCTTCACAAGCCCTTGTGCAAATTGCTAAATAATGATGATGATACTATATGCTAGCCTTAAAGACCTGGCCACATCTTATGACTTTGCCATCACATCACAGCTGGCAAGTTGAATCTTACAGTTGTATACAATGTACATTTAAGTACAAACTGCATACACTTAAGTATAGCCACTAAGGGCTTAATTCAAGGGTGATTGCAAAAGCAAAATCTTCCTCTAATGGGCAAAACCATGTGCACTGCAGGTGGGGCAGATATAACGTGCAGAGAGAGTTAGATTTGAGTGGGTTATAATTGTTTCTATGTAGGGTAAATACTGACTGCTTTATTTTTACACTATGATTTAGATTTCAGTTTGAACACACCTTACCCAAATCTAACTCTCTCTGCACATGTTACATCTGCCCCCACCTGCAGTGCACATGGTTTTACCCATTAGAGGAAGATTTAGCTTTTGCGATCAACCTTGAATTAGGCGCTAAATCTGTCATCTTTAAATTCCTTCATTGCACAATGTTTCAATTTCGTCTTCTCTGAGAGATTAATATCATTCATAAAGTTTAATGGGGGTGGTCAATAAATTATTAATACCAGAGATAGAGAACATGGGAGTTTTTTTGTTTGGATTGGTTAATTAGCTTCATGAGATCAATTACATTGATTCAGTAAAACTGTCACAAATAATTGAGAAGTTAAATAACTGTTTTGATTTGTCAATATGTTCAACTTTGCATCAGTCCCATTATTTAAAACCAATCAAACAAAAACACTGCAATTTGTACCAGAAGATTAAAGTATAAATTGTTTGTTTAACCTATATAACATTAATGTTAAGAAATATCCAGTTACAAACAAAAGGTATCATTTAAATAAGCTGTGTATGCTTTCTGTCATCCATACTGTAGAATCCATTCTAAAAGTAAGATTTTATTTCTCAGTCTGATGAAAACTGATGCCTGATTGGTTGCTTACTCGTTATTCAATGAGCACCAAATCAAACTTAGTGTTACAAAAGTGGTTTTCACTCAGCAGTCACTGGACAGTGGCCCAATCAGAGATGGGGGTGGGACTTTGTGGGTCACTTTGTGGGGCAAGGACAGGCTCTGTATCCTAGCTCCAAGGAGAATAAAATACCATTGGGTTCTTTGTGCCATCAATGGCAAAATCATCTACCATCAGCGATTAACAATCAATGGTTGTTAGCCATCGACGGTCGATGGACATCCCTACTGCACACTGCAATTACCAGAGCCAGTCAGTCATCAAACCTGGGGCAGCTCTCCTGTAAACTACAGTCCTTACTATCTAGCCAAAAGCCACCCAGTTCTTTACACCTAGAGCTGTTCTCACTAGAGCTACAAGGAGTTCACCTACAGTAGCTGCTGGGAGGAGCTTATTAGGATGCTAACCATGCTGTCCTCCTGTGGGCTACATAATAGGTCTACCAGCAGGCAGGAGTTAAGAGATACAGTGGTTTTGGAGTTATTTATAAATATCAATAATAACACATGTAAAAGAACTTAATTTGCTGGCCTACTGTTCAAGTTCATATAAGAAACATTAACAATTCTCACTAATACAGATTGAAATATATATATGGAATACTAGCAATCCATGCTAATGCAGGTTTTGATTATTTTTGGTTGTGACAATATATATCAACTATTATTGCATATTACTGACTGTTTCATAACAAGTATTCACATGATTAACTAAAGAACTTTTTCCTACATATGGACTTGTTACTAACAAAATGTAGCTAACAAAGTGTCCTAACTAGGTTATTATATAATTTTATGACATGAGATAATACATTTTTAATTGAATCACCATCTGTTTACAGTTTACATTATTGTAATATCAAATTGTTATCCAGATTCAGTGCTTCTATGTGTATGCTTTTTTTTATACCCACTCAGGTGTCCACGGAGGCCGCAATGAGTACATGGCCACGGTTCCCACCCCCTCCCCCAACAGCTTCACAGCCAGAGTTAAGGTGTTTGTCTGATGCCACTACAAACTGCCGCTATTTTGTACTTGTCTGAGTCAATTCCCTGCACAGCAAAGAGGTACTTCTACTCGGCCGCATTAAGCCTGTGTCCTGTGGGGGAAATAACAATCAGAGGTACCTGACAAAGAGCTCAAAACATTAACCAGGGCTGCCATTATTAACCCCTGATTGTTGATTAGATATTTTACATTGAAAATAACTTATTACAGTGACTAAGCTCCCCCTGCTGGTCAGGATCCAATATTACTGGCATTGCATAGCTGATTTCCACTGTTGAAAGGAGCCATATTACTAAAGCCTTTTTCTTTTGTCTCTTTCTTTTGTCTTCAATATATATTATTTCTAATCCAAATGGAAGAATTCATTGCAAAATCTCAGAGAGGTGGCAAGGATGGTATGGGTCTCAAACAAAAGGAGATAAGAGCTACAAACACACCATCGACAAGCCCACCATACTCTCCTGCTGGGGAAAACACACTACAGGATGTCTCTGACCCTACTGCTTATAGTGCTGCGTCTGTATCCAAGGCACAGGAAAAATCCAATTTATTGTCACCTTTATTAAACAATTTTTAAAAATTTGCAAGCCTGAAAGAAGCTATTGAATCTGCACAACTCAAGGAACATAGTGCTCACTTTGATGAGGCAGAACAGTGCATTTCCAATGTGGAGGACGACCTAATTACGGCAAAAGCCCCTATTGCCTCCCAAGAAGCCATACAAGACAAATTGGAGGATCTCGAGAATCGCAATCGCCATAACAACCTTCGGCGGATATGCCTATCCGAGTCCATCAAACAAAGAGATTTGATGGACCTGGTCTCTACTTGGCTTCTGATGGAATTGGATTGTTTGCCCATGGCAGGCACAATGCTTATAGAATGAACACATCACATTGGCCCGGATCGTAAAACAGATCACAGATAAGATTTGCTTAATGGATGCCTATAGGAAATCTCAAGGTCTGAATTATCAAGGGAATAAACTTCTCTTATTTCAAGACTTTTCATATTAAATGGCGATGAGAAGAAGAGAGTTTTCACCTATTTGCAAATCACTCTTTGATGCTGGAATTCGATTTGCCTTCCTCTATCCTGCAAAATTAAGAGTACAACATGATGGCAAGCAATACTTCTTTGACTCCATGCTGCCTGCAAAATCATTTGTTTCCTCTCTTTCGGAACCGCCACCCAATCTATCTGACAACGCAGACTGAATTTGTGAATACTCCACAAGTATAATGCCTATTTTGTAATATGCATTATTTTGATTGTTGGCCATATTGATGTTTTTTAATGTGATAGTCTTATTACCTTCTTATTGCATATTTAGCCTGATATTGCTCATTTGGTGTCATATCTTCCTTTTCCCTCCTCAATTTATGCTTCCCTCTCTTACCTATCAATTTGAAAGAGTTTATGATGATTCTGATTGGCCATACTGGCTTTTTGCTTGGGTTCAAAAAATTCTGAAAATAGTCAAGGCTGCATTGTGTAATTGTTGTTCTAAGTTATTGATATTGTTAACTAAGGTGTTCAGAGAGCGCACATTCTCTCCCCACCATGCTAGCTGGGATGAGGGGGCCCATTTTATTTTTATTTAAGTTGAATTGTCTGTTTCCAAGATCAGGTATAGGCTGACATGACCCACTCCCAGGCCACACTCCTTAATAAGTGGTAACACATAAAATTCTTAACTTGGAATGTAGAAGGCCTCAATACACATTGGCGAGATGGGGATTTTAACACCCTGAGGGACACATGGTTCACGGATAATATTTCAGCCTCATATCGCACCAAACAAAGAGGCTTGATTCTTCTCATTAACAAACCTCTCCACTACTCTGTCATGGTTAAATTACTGTATGTGACAAGGAGTGATGATTTGTTTTTATTAAAGTGAACCTGGAAGGGGAACTATACACGATAACCACACTTTATGCACCACAGGCCCCAATAATGCCTTTTTTACTGATATATATGTCAAATTGCAAGACTGGGCTGCAGGGCACATCATTTTGGGGGGAGACTTTAATATCACTCTAATCCATTATTGGATAAATCCTGAAACGCCACTCTTAACACTCTGATCCACGCTCTTGCCATATTGATATCATCATTAAGTCTATCTTATCCCTGGAGATTTCAACATCTGGCGGATGGAGACTACACTTTTTATTCCTACCCCCACCACACCTAAACTAGAATTAATTATTGGCTCTTTACCACCTCTCTCCTATCTAGGGTATATCATACAAAGATAGAAAATATTGCTATCTTGGTTCATGCGCCGACATGGTTCACACTGACACTCTCATCCCCTAGATCGCTTTCCTAGTAGACTCTCCAGACTTTAAATTGTCCCTGGAACAACATTGTTTAAATTACGTAGATGACAATATACAACACACGGAGGACATAAATTTGTTTTGGGCTGCATCTAAACCGGTGCTGCGGAGCTGTGTTATTGCATAAGTCACCGCCAAACTTAAAAGCTAAATAAGAGGCTGCAGGAACTTAGTTTAGCTGTCTCAAATTCTTACTCTATTATGCTAAACAGCAACTCAACAGAAAACCGCCATGTATACACAGACACTAAATCACTGTATGATACTCTACGTACAGTGAAGGCCCAATATTCCACGAACTATAAAAAACAAACATTACTTTAGATGTGGCAACAAACCTGACAAGTTATTAGCCTCCATAGTTCGCAGTCAACAACCCCTGGTAAACATTTTAAAAATCACCTAAGACACCGGGCAATTGACCCCTGACATTGCTGACTCATTTTTAGACTATTACACATGCTTGTATACTGCTTCCCCTGACAACCCGTCCCTAGGCATTGGTTTTATCAGACAGGCAGGAGCCCTGAGGTTAACAGAGGATGAAAATTAGGCTTTGGTAGACCCCATTTCAGAACAAGAAATACGCTCTGCCATCAGCACACACCTATTACCACATCTCTTAAAATTATTCAACTCCATATTGTCAGGTGAAAGCCCACCTCCTGACTTTAACCAGGAGAGGATCAATATATTACCAAAACCAGGTAAAGATCCCACATTGGTGTAATAATATCTGCCTATATCTTTATTAAATCAGGATCTCAAATTGCTATTGTGGCACAGCATCTATAGGTTATATTGCCATAATTACTTCATGCCTCCCACATCGGTTTCGTGAAAGGCCAATCGTCAGTGCACAATATTCGACAGGTAGTGGCAGCGCTAACTCAGTTATTGACTGAACCCACGGGCATGTCTCTCCTAGTTAGCTGTGAAGCGGACAAAGTGATTGACAGGGTATCCTGGGCACACATACTGTACTTCGATTATTGCATATACAAAACTTTGCCACGAGCTTCATTAACCTGTTCCGCAAATTGTATGACCCCCCTAAAGCTTTTCTCACCATTAATGGCTTGAACACCACTATTTTTACTCTGTATCATGGAACCAGACAAGGCTGTCATCTATCTCCCCTACTTTTCAACCTGGCACTGGACCCCTTGACTAGGCAATTTTATCTACATACCCCTTGGCATGGAATAATGGTAGGCCCACATACTCTGAAAGTCTCTGCCTATGTGGACAACCTATTGTTATTCTTTACTAATCCCCAGGAAGCATTTCAAGGCTTTTTGCAGCTTTTGTACGACTTTGGAAATATTTTGGGATTTTTGATTAATAAGTCGAAAACTAAAACATTGGCTCTACACACAGGTGGTTTAGAGGACTGGACAGAAGGCTTCCCTTTCACATGGGCAGATTCCTCCCTACTATATCTCGTCCCTAATATACCAGTCAATAATGCTGATTTGTATATGGCTAACTTTCCCGGGGTATTTGCACGGACTTTGACAGATTTCCAGTCTTGGTGCTACTTGCCATTATATTATATCAGCAGGTTCCATATAAGTAAGATGATCTTGTTTCCATGACTGCTATATATAGTCCAAATGCTTCCTTTATTATTGACGTAATTGGATTTGAAAGTATTGAATAAATCTATTCGCATTTTTATCTGGGAAGGAAAGAAGCCCAGTATATCCATGTTTAAACTTTACCAGCCCACTACATTTGGGGGCATAAATTTGCCTTGTATACAGAGCTATTCCTTGGTGGCGAACTATCGGTAAGCGGTAGATTGGGTTGGTGCGACAAGCAATTATGCAAACACAGCTTTAGAACAAGCTTTTTGTCCCAATGTGGCTTCAACTAGTTTATTACACATGAGGCCCTCCAGGTTCCCCCAACTTTAACCTACAATTTATTAAACACTACTACTTGTACAGCCTGGCCACTTTCCCGCTCAAAACTGGGTGTTTCCGCAAATAACACTGTATTTCTTCCACTCCCTCATAATGCCAGCGTTTGTAATTCTTTAACACAATGCTCTATTTTATACACTACCTGGAATAGGGCTGGTCTTAGTTTTATTTTTCATACCTCAGATGAGGATTGTTTCGAAAGTATTGCACCTTCCTCAATTGCAAGAAAATTACCCAGACTTGACTGTCCCATTATTCGCGTACTACCAAGCATGCAGTTATATTTCCAGTGTACAGTACTTTCCAAATTGCCTGATATTGACATCTCAAATGGGCTAGATGCCATGATTAGACGCAGTGGTCGAAGTGGAAATTTTGAAGTGAGGGTATGGAAAACAGAAAAGCCCAGTGTGCGCTAAAGGCATGCATCAAAAAATGGGGGACTGGCTTCATTGGGAAGAGGCATGGCCACAGAATAGTATCAATTCAAATTACACCACACAGTAGTACCCCTTATACACATTAAGCCAGATAGAGCCCCTTATACAACACAGGAAAAAACAAAACACAGGAAAATAATTATTCATGCCCCTTACATTATTTGTCATTTTTGCCCCTTACACATTATGCCATACACCATAATTCCCATTACACAATATGTCACACACTGTAATTCCCATTACACATTATGCCACACACTGTAATGCCCATTCCACATTATTCCACACACTGTAATGCCCATTCCACATTATTCCACGCACCGTAATGCCCATTCCACATTATTTCACACACCATTATGCCCATTCCCACACCCAAAATGGACATCCAGCGGCGGCAGGGAGGAGAGCTGGACACCTGGCAGGGATCCAGCGGTGTTAAGGACAGGACAAGCAAGACTGCATTGGACCAACGGCAAAGGTGGCAAGGATGGGATGGGACCAACAGAACCTCCATGCCTTCTGCTGCACAGGGCTGCATCTGCACATGTGACAAATAATCACTTCCTATTCAGTGGGAAGAAAATGCCGGTATGTCATACCGCCGCATCTTGGCCCACATCAACCACTGATTAAACGCTCCAGTAATAGGGTGTGCTCCACTTCTTTTTTATATGTAGACATAAAAAGACAAATTAATTTCGATGACCTACAGGCAGGAATGGTGAAATGGACCACAGATGTACCCAATGTCTCTCTTAAATCAGTTCTTACAGCATTTACCTGTGTCAATAAAACTCTAGTGTCAGCTTCCTAAATTGAGATGCAATATAAATTGTTGCATAGGGCATACTACACTCCGAAATGACGACTGTTAATGGGCACTTCCTCAGACTCAAGGTGTTTTAAATGTGCTGCGCCAGACACAGATTTGTACCACTGTATGTGGAGCTGCCCTGAGGTCAATACATTTTGGATGACAACATGTAAGTACATAAAATGTGCTTATAGTATCATCATCACTCCTACTCCAGAATGGGCCCTTTGGGATGTATACTCATCCCTGGTATGAAACAGACCCTCAGTAGGGCAAAGATTATTGCTGACTAAATTGGCAGCAGCAGCGAGGTAAACAATACTGTCTCAGTGGGTCTAATACATCACAATAACATTATCCTTGTTTTTGCCTTGGATTTCGTATTTATTCCAAATGGACTGGCTTGAGATGCCCCTTAAGAAAGAAAAACTGGCAGAAAAATTGGGATGCAGTTTGGTTGCCGGCAGTCAGGATACCGATGCCAGAATACCGACTGCTGACCAAGCCGCTAGCCAGAATCCTGGCTAACAGTGGCTATTCCCACTCGTGGGTGTCCACGACACCCATGGAGTGGGAATATAACCTTTGGTGAGCCATCGAGCCAGCAACGAGCCCACAAGGGGACTCTTTGTGCTCGCCATGCTGCCGGCATACTGGCGGCTGGGATGCCTTTGTCTGGTATACTGATGGGCGGCATCCCGGCCACTGGTATATCTTGCTGAACCCCAAAAAATTTTTACATACTGTATGGTTGCCCCATGAAAAATCCTTATCTCCTTCCCTTCAGAATTCATTAAGAGCAGCGGTGTCTCTGACTTCGTGGTACTTACGACTAGCCACCATCCATTCTAAATGTGTTATGCTACATAACGAGTATTTTTCCAAGTGCCTTCACATAATGGCCCTCATTCCGAGTCGTTCGCTCGGTAATTTTCTTCGCATCGCAGCGTTTTTCTGCTTAGTACGCATGCGCAATGTTCGCACTGCGACTGCGCCAAGTAATTTTGCTATGAAGATAGATTTTTTACTCACGGCTTTTTCTTTGCTCCGGCGATCGTAATGTGATTGACAGGAAATGGGTGTTACTGGGCGGAAACACAGCGTTTTATGGGCGTGTGGATAAAAACGCTACCGTTTCCGGAAAAAACGCGGGAGTGGCTGGAGAAACGGAGGAGTGTCTGGGCGAACGCTGGGTGTGTTTATGACGTCAAACCAGGAACGACAAGCAGTGAACTGATCGCAGATGCCGAGTAAGTCTGAAGCTACTCTGAAACTGCTAAGTAGTTTGTAATCGCAATATTGCGAATACATCGTTCGCAATTTTAAGAAGCTAAGATTCACTCCCAGTAGGCGGCGGCTTAGCGTGTGTAACTCTGCTAAAATCGCCTTGCGAGCGAACAACTCGGAATGAGGGCCAATGACAATTAGTTTTGTTATAGAACATGTGTTCACTGTTCATCAGTTTTACAATTGTGTGTTCTCTTACAGGTTTTAAGTGTTTGACACTATGGGGTATATTTACTAAGCTCCCGATTTTGACCGAGATGCCGTTTTTTCTTCAAAGTGTCATCTCGGTCAATCTCGGTCATTTACTAAACACTAATCACGGCAGTGATGAGGGCATTCGTAATTTTTTGCTAGTTCAGGTAAAAAATTACGAATGAATACACCATCGGTCAAATTACGCCTGTTTAGATACGAATCTCGGTCATTTACTAAGCAAAAAAACACAAAACACTGCCGTGAAAAATTACAATTCGCAAAAAAGTCCTAAAAAAAAACAGACCTGCTTTTTTTATTCGTGATTTGAGATGCATGCAGGGATCCATGAGATCCGTGCATGTATATCAATGGGAAGGGGTGGGAAAGTGTTTTTTGTTGTTAAAAAAAATTGCGTGGGGTCCCCCCTCCTAAGCATAACCAGCCTCGGGCTCTTTGAGCCGATCCTGGTTGCAGAAATATGGGGAAAAAAATGACAGGGGTTCCCCCATATTTAAGCAACCAGCATCGGGATCTGCGCCTGGTCCTGGTCCCAAAAATACGAGGGACAAAAAGAGTAGGGGTCCCCCGTATTTTTAAAACCAGCACCGGGCTCCACTAGCTGGACAGATAATGCCACAGCCGGGGGTCACTTTTATACTGCGCCCTGCGGCCGTGGCATCAAAAATCCAACTAGTCACCCCTGGCCGGGGTACCCTGGGGGAGTGAGGACCCCTTCAATCAAGGGGTCCCCCCCCCCAGCCACCCAAGGGCCAGGGGTGAAGCCCGAGGCTGTCCCCCCCCATCCAATGGGCTGCGGATGGGAGGGCTGATAGCCTTTGTTGAAAAATAAAAGATATTGTTTTTAGTAGCAGTACTACAAGTCCCAGCAAGCCTCCCCCGCATGCTGGTACTTGGAGAACCACAAGTACCAGCATGCGGCGGAAAAACTGGCCCGCTGGTACCTGTAGTACTATTACTAAAAAAATACCCAAAAAAACACAAGACACACACACCGTGAAAGTATAATTTTATTACATACACACATACATACATACTTACCTTAAGTTCCCACGCAGGTCGGTCCTCTTGTCCAGTAGAATCCAAGGGGTACCTGTTGAAAAAATTATACTCACGAGATCCAGTGGTCCAGGCTCCTCGGCAAATCCAGGGTTAATCCACGTACTTGAATAAACTAAAAAAACGCTGTCACGACCACGAACTGAAAGGTGACCCATGTTTGCACATGGGTCACCTTGCCCCGAATGCCAGAAACCCACTTTGCCTTCTGGCTAAGTGGGTTTCTTCAGCCAATCAGGGAGTGCACGTTGTAGCACTCTCCTGATCAGCTGTGTGCTCCTGTCCTCACTGACAGGCAGCACACGGCAGTGTTACAATGTAGCGCCTATGCGCTACATTGTAACCAATGATGGGAACTTTCTGCTCAGCGGTGACGTCACTTTAGGTCAACCGCAGGGCAGAAAGTTCCCATCATTGGTTACAATGTAGCGCATAGGCGCTACATTGTAACACTGCCGTGTGCTGCCTGTCACTCAGTACAGGAGCACACAGCCGATCAGGAGAGTGCTACAACGTGGCACTCCCTGATTGGCTGAAGAAACCCACTTATCCAGAAGGCAAAGTGGGTTTCTGGCATTCGGGGCAAGGTGACCCATGTGCAAACATGTGTCACCTTTCAGTTCGTGGTCGTGACAGCGTTTTTTTAGTTTATTCAAGTACGTGGATTAACCCTGGATTTGCCGAGGAGCCTGGACCACTGGATCTCGTGAGTATAATTTTTTCAACAGGTACCCCTTGGATTCTACTGGACAAGAGGACCGACCTGCGTGGGAACTTAAGGTAAGTATGTATGTATGTGTGTATGTATTTAATAAAATTATACTTTCACGGTGTGTGTGTCTTGTGTTTTGTTGGGTATTTTTTTAGTAATAGTACTACAGGTACCAGCGGGCCAGTTTTTCCGCCGCATGCTGGTACTTGTGGTTCTCCAAGTACCAGCATGCGGGGGAGGCTTGCTGGGACTTGTAGTACTGCTACTAAAAACAATATCTTTTATTTTTCAACAAAGGCTATCAGCCCTCCCATCCGCAGCCCATTGGATGGGGGGGGACAGCCTCGGGCTTCACCCCTGGCCCTTGGGTGGCTGGGGGGGGGGACCCCTTGATTGAAGGGGTCCTCACTCCCCCAGGGTACCCCGGCCAGGGGTGACTAGTTGGATTTTTGATGCCACGGCCGCAGGGCGCAGTATAAAAGTGACCCCCGGCTGTGGCATTATCTGTCCAGCTAGTGGAGCCCGGTGCTGGTTTTAAAAATACGGGGGACCCCTACTCTTTTTGTCCCCCGTATTTTTGGGACCAGGACCAGGCGCAGAGCCCGATGCTGGTTGCTTAAATATGGGGGAACCCCTGTCATTTTTTTCCACATATTTCTGCAACCAGGATCGGCTCAAAGAGCCCGAGGCTGGTTATGCTTAGGAGGGGGGACCCCACGCATTTTTTTAAAAAAAATTACATTGTTTACTTTAAAAAAAAAAAAAAAAAAACCCAGCACGGATCACACAAATCCGGCCGAGATTGATTGTAAAAAAAAACGGCAGTGTTTTGCTAATCACTGCCGTTAAATTAGGTAAAAAAACACGAATGACATCGACATCGGAAGCAAAGAAAAACACGAATACGACAGCTTAGTAAATTAGTCGTAATCCATTCAAAAAGTTGCAGTTTTACACTGTCGATGTCATTCGTGATTGAACTTTGACCTTTTTTCGGAAATTACGAATCTTAGTAAATAAACCCCTATGATTTATGCAAAGATGTATGTTTTTTCAAAACACCTTTATTCTTTATACATATGTTTTGTTTTTACATGTGCAGTTCTTCAATAACATTTCGTTGAAAAAAACAACATACTGCATTGCATGAAAAAAAAGAATAAAAAATACCCTATGAAAACAAAAATAATAATTTTGTGCAAAAAAAAAAAAGCAATGGCACATTTTCAAAAACTGAAACATAACAATTAAAGTAAAACAAATCTCATGTGGGTTTGTTGAAAATAGGCAAATAATTATATTTAGAGCTAATGAATCTGTAAACCCTTTTATCTTGTTTTAAAGAGGATCATTATTTAAAGAAACTTTTAACAATAACAATGATTACCGTTTTAATTGTTCATTTTTTATTATTTTCTTTAGAGAATGTCTATAAACAAGGTTTTAAACAATAATGATGTGCAATTTTAGCAACTTTAATAGTCATAGATGCAATTCACTTTACAAATTGATCTAGGATCCTAAACCCTGACAAATTAGGAAATGTGCCAAAAATGATCACTTAGCTTTAACCTCTACCATTTAGCACTTTATAGGGCTTACATGAAGACTCAGAAAATATATTAGCTGCAATTTAGATGAATTGTTAACTCAAAATTCAGGAAATCAGCCAAAATTATTGTTATTTTTTTAAATCCTTCTTGTTCATCCAGGAGAAGCCTCCCATATTTCATTAATAGCCCTCACCAGCTCCTACAATACACTAATCTGCACTCCCACACACATTACATTAATATCTTTCTTGTTTCATCAGTGGACCCCTGGCTCCAAGAAAATTAATTTTGTCATAAACTTTCTGGCTTAAATGTTGTTAACACTCTTGATATTGTTTCAGACAGTTAATTATTAATACTATTACTATAGCACAATGGCCCATTAATTATAAATCCCTATTGTGACCAGAAACAAAATAGTTGCCTATAATTCAGACCTCTCTCTTACTTAATCTTTGGCTTCTTAATTTAGCTCCACATGCAGGTGTATTGGGCACTATATAAACATGCTTGTATGATGTTTATACTCTTTATGGTTCAAAAAGTTTTATTACTGTATACCGGGCTGTTTCAACAGAGGAGGGGGCCTGTGTGCACCTTCGGGTGGGCCCCCTTCTCTGCACGGCGCAGTAGTCTCTGGCTATGTGCTGGAGTCTACTGCGCATGCCATGTTTCGGAGATCAGTTTGACTACTGCACATGTGCAGCAGCCATTTTGGCTGTGATTTTCACTGCAAATGCAGCACCCGGTGCTGAACTCGGTAAGTATTAACATATGGGTGCAATGTGTGCGGTGTGGGCCCCCTCTGGATCCAACGCCAATGTTGTATACTTTATGTATACTTTATGCCAACAGTTTGAATGCCACAATGGTTATTTTGCTATGTATTGTAATGTTTTAAAAGCAAGTTAAGCAATTGTACACAGTGATGTGCATATACTACATAAATGGAGTTTTGAAAGGGATAGTGATGAATTTATTGTATGTACATGCTCATTATAAATGCAGAAGGATAAACCTGTCTTTGTATTTAATGTTATTTCTGTGTGTGAGTGGAAGTGCTAATAATTTGGATTTACCACTTGACTTTTTGCACAGTACAAATGCACCGGTGCCCTGTCTGTAGAGGCGGCACTCATCTGAGTTCTTACAAAATAAAGCATAGACTGCAACCAGATTAGTAACTAGACATTTTAGCGCTGTGTTCAAGAAACTGCATCAGAGCCCCTCCCCCCATATTTAAAATAGTGCCAGTGCACACCACAGGTGCGCGTGAAAAATACAGAGGTGTAGCCTCATGGGGAAGGGTCGTGACCACAAAATAATACCAATTCATATTACGCTGCACAGTAGTCTCCATTATTCAAATTATGCCACTCAGTAGCGCCACTTACACACATTACACCAGGTAAAGCGCCTTTTACACATTATACCTGGTAGAGCCCCTGTCACACATTACGCCAGGTAGAGCCCCTGTCACACATTATGCCAGGTAGAGCCCTATCACACATTATGCCAGCTAGAGTCCCCTTTTACAAATTACGGCAGGTAGAGTTCCCTTTTACACATTATGGCAGGCAGAGCTCCCTTTTACACATTAGGACAGGCAGAGCTCCCTTTTGCAATTATGGCAGGCAGAGCTCCCTTTTACACATTATGCCAGGTAGAGTCCCCTTTTACAGTTTACAGCAAGTAGAGTCCCCTTTTACACATTATGACAGGCAGAGCTCCCTTTTACACATTACAGCAGGTAGAGTCCCCTTTTACACATTATGGCAAGTAGAGTGTCCTTTTACACAGTATAGCAGGTAGAGTCCCCTTTTACACATTACGCCCAGTAAAGTCACAAGAGAGGGAGGGATAGAGAGATAGGGTTGGGAGGGAGAAAGAAAGGTGGCAGGTAGAAAGACAGAGAGAGTGGTGGGAAGGAGACAGAGGGCCTATGTGCACTGCAGGTGGGGCAGATGTAACATGTGCAGAGATAGTTACACTTGGGTGGGTTATTTGTTTCTCTGCAGGGTAAATACTGGCTGCTTTATTTTTACACTGCAATTTAGATTTCAATATGAACACACCCCACCCAAATCTAACTCTCTGCATATGTTATATCTGCACCACCTGCACTGCACATGGTTTTGCCCATTAGAGAAAAAGTTTACTGCTATGATCAGGTCTGAATTAGGCCCAGAGAGAGAGAGAGAGGGGTGGGGGAAGAGGAAAGCGAGAGAGGACACACACACACACACACACACACACACACACACACACAGTGGTACCTATGTGATGATGGCTGGAGTGCAGACAGCCATGACTGGAGTGCAGGCAGCCATGCCCCTATGCTGGTGATGGCTGTAGCTGTAGTACAATATGGAATCAGAGCTGCTGCAAGAGCTGCCGCCACTCTGTCATCCCAGTTCCTGGCATCCCCTATGCATCTCCTGTCATCCCCTGATCGTCTTTTGGTATCCCCTGCTGGGTTTCCAGCATCCCCTGCATGTTTCCGGCCTGGGCTGGAAGAGGGGTGCTGCTGCATGTGACGGGAGGAGCAGTGCGGAGCACACGGGTAGACCGAGCAGCGCTATCGGCTATAATGTACAGCAGCTGTGCATCCGGCAGAGGAGCCATGTGCAATGCTACTGTTATAGCTGGCAGCTCTGCAGCAAATGTGCTGTGTGCGAAGCACTATCCACCCACACCTAGTTACAGCCCTGACTGCAACCACCACAGTTCAGAGTCAATTCTGTAAAGGGATCTCAGAACAGATAAAGTGCTTCCTTATCCAATATCCTGATCTGGATTTTGGAGCAGAACTGCTTAAAGTGATGAGAAAACGTATGATGAAATTGCAATTAGTGCATTATCAGGTAAATAATAAATTACCAGATTCTACAAAATAAATATATATATATATATATATATATAATCCAAAAAATGAACCCGCACTCGGATGCTGATGTATCAAAATAAATGGAGGGTGCCCTCAGCAAATGTAAAGATGCAAAAGGAAAGGAAAGGCTGCGGCACTCCAGTTGCAGAAAAATAATATAATGGTTAAAAGATCATAGCAGTAGTACAGATGGCAGCGACGTTTCGGTACTCGCAGGTACCGTTTTCAAGCTACATACTGCTAAAAAGAAAACAGAATGAACAAGAATAACATATATGTACTTACTTAAATACCCCCCGCCGCTGAGAGAAGCCGGGTCGCGGCAGCGTCCCGCATGGTGTCCGTTTTTTCTGCAACTGGAGTGCCGCAGCCTTTCCTTTCCTTTTATATATATATATATATATATATATATACTGTTATATACTGTATTCAAACTTCTGATAAAATAAAGCATGCTTTCAACATAGGGGGCATTCAATGAGATGTGGGGTTTGCTTCGTGGGGAATAGCTTCTTGTTTTATGCCTGGAGCTATTTAATTAATCTGTATTTTCCCTGCACAACGTTCTGGAATCTATGGGTTTTCCTAAACAATAAAATGCACAGTCTGCATTTTAACACTGATTTTTCCACACAGCCCCTGAGGTTCCTGCAGCTAATTGATTTGGGATGTACTTTCAATTAGCTGCAGTATATACCCCACACCTAATGAATCCCCCCCCACACACACACACACACACACACACACACACACACACACACACCTCCTATCAGCTATTTACAATCTATGATGGAACAACAGGCAGAGAGAAAAAGTTAAAGGGGGCGATTAAATCTTAAAATGTATAGATTATTTATGTTGGGGTATAAAGCAGATTTAGAGTTTGACAGCTGATAAGAACCTCTTGGCCCAGCTTGTCTGCCCCTTATCTACATTTGATAAACTCAACCCTATATGATCCTTAGTTCTTTGTAAGCATATTCTTATGTATATTCCAAGCATGTTTAAATTGCTCTACTGTCTTAGCCTCTACCACCTCTGATGGTCAGCTATTCCACCTATCCACTACCCTTTCTGTAATTTTTCCTCAAGTTTCCTTTGAACCTACCTCCTTCCAATTTCAGCATGTGTCCACGTTGTTATGAACCACAAGCAGTGGTTCATTCCTGTTTGCTTTCTGTTCATGAGTTTTATGTTATATTTCTGTTTGCATGCCAGGATTTCTCCTATACTTGTTTAGAAGACTCTTGTTGGCCGCCTGTGGTGAGTCTGTGTAACTGTAGCCTGTTTCCTATGTGTTCAGTCTCACCTGCCAGTAATTAGGCCATTACCTTGTGCCTGGCTTCCAGCTATCCTGATTGGGGCGTGCTTCCTTAATTACTCAGCTGGCATTGCATCTAGAGCTGGTGATAAAAGTTTGTTATGGTACCTGTATGTTCCAGTTCTTGGTTAGCTTTCTGCAAGCTTGCTCCTGGTCCCTGTCAGCAGCTTGCAGTGGAGCCTGTCTTCCTGCCTCTGGTGTGTTCCTGCATCCAGCTTGTGTACTCCAGTATCCTGTTTCCAGAGTACGGTCTGATGGATCATTTCCTGCTGTCCTCCAAGTTTGTCTTCCAGTGGAGTGGTCTGGTGTCCGAAGCCTCAGGGTTCCGGTCGTTTCCTGCGTGCACCTTCTGTGGTGTCGTGAGTAAAGGCTCTGCCGCACCCTATGGCTGAAGCTGTATTATTCTAATCATTTTGCCGTTGTATTTTCTGCTGAGGTTCCGCCACTGTTGTCCTTGCCGTACTACGATGGCTACGTATTTGGCATTTGGGCAGCGTTGCTTTGGTTACGGTTTTTCTTGGTGGCCGTGCTGCACATAAATCAGTTTATTATTTTCTGTGGTTTCCCCTTTTGCTTTTGTGTCTGTCTTAGTTTTCCCCTTGTTCTCTCTCTGTCTCGGTTAATGCCTTGTCACCAACTAAGACCGGGGGACATCAGAGTTCGGGCAGACCTAATCCGCCCATTCAAACGCGGCTGCCGTGGGCCCAAGAAACCATAGCCTCGCAGGCATTAACCGACCACTAGGGAAGGGCAACGGAGTAAGAGTTTTCCGTTAGGTATTGCTGCATACCCCAGTTCTGTCGCAGCTTCACGCATCTGTACTTGGAACTCTTCTGCTGCCACCCTATCTCCTGAGTTCCAAGTACAGAGAACATAACACGTGTGTTCTAATACTTCTCTTCCTTTGAAAAACGTTTCTCTCCTGTACCTTGCTAAAACCCTTGATATATTTGAAAGTTTCTATCATGTCCCCCCTTTCTTTTCTCTGCTCAAACTATACATATTAAGATCTTTTAGTCTTTCTGGGTAAGTTTTGTGGTTTAGACCTTGCGCTATTTTAGTCAACCTTCTATGTACAGTTTCTAATGTATTAATATCCTTCTGAAGTTATGTCCTCCAGAACTGTTTAGCAATCTCTGAAAAATAATTGAGACTTGTTCCTACCCAGCTATGTTCTGCACAAGCCATCTATTTATGAAATTATAGATTTACAGATTCAACAACTTTGTGTACAAATCCAAATCAGGCCCCATGTGCAGCTAACAAGTTTCTTTTCATATTGGCAACTGCTGTTTGAATTGCCAGACATTGTATCTAATCCCAAAGTAAACTACTGTATGATGATTTTCCCTGTTCTGTTCCCTAGCACCTTTGATTTATTCTTTGTGCATGTACTATGCCTTTGACCATTGCATTGTTATCCTTGTCTCTCTGATACAAAACTCAGATGGATGGTTTTTAAATTGCAATGGCACCTGACCTTTTACATAATGCATGGCTTTTACTGAATTGGGAACCTTAGTGCTTGTTTGTAAGTTTCTGGAGAGCTAATAGCCTTGGAAATGTCTAGAACCATGTATAGGACTAACTTAGCCTCTGATAAATTATGTTCCTTTATTTCATTTTATTTTGTCAATTGTGCTGAATTACGCTTTGCACTAAGGCATTAGTTACAGCAAACAATTTTTATGGTGTCTACATTCCTGCTGGACAACAGCCACATCCAGCTTGCGTTACTGTTTCCTTTTCATCATCACTTCTTATTACAACCTTTCAGAAAGAATCTGCACAACTCAAGGAACATAGTGCTCACTTTGATGAGGCAGAACAGTGCATTTCCAATGTGGAGGACGACCTAATTACGGCAAAAGCCCCTATTGCCTCCCAAGAAGCCATACAAGACAAATTGGAGGATCTCGAGAATCGCAATCGCCATAACAACCTTCGGCGAATATGCCTATCCGAGTCCATCAAACAAAGAGATTTGATGGACCTGGTCTCTACTTGGCTTCTGATGGAATTGGATTGTTTGCCCATGGCAGGCACAATGCTTATAGAATGAACACATCACATTGGCCCGGATCGTAAAACAGATCACAGATAAGATTTGCTTAATGGATGCCTATAGGAAATCTCAAGGTCTGAATTATCAAGGGAATAAACTTCTCTTATTTCAAGACTTTTCATATTAAATGGCGATGAGAAGAAGAGAGTTTTCACCTATTTGCAAATCACTCTTTGATGCTGGAATTCGATTTGCCTTCCTCTATCCTGCAAAATTAAGAGTACAACATGATGGCAAGCAATACTTCTTTGACTCCATGCTGCCTGCAAAATCATTTGTTTCCTCTCTTTCGGAACCGCCACCCAATCTATCTGACAACGCAGACTGAATTTGTGAATACTCCACAAGTATAATGCCTATTTTGTAATATGCATTATTTTGAATGTTGGCCATGTTGATGTTTTTTAATGTGATAGTCTTATTACCTTCTTATTGCATATTTAGCCTGATATTGCTCATTTGGTGTCATATCTTCCTTTTCCCTCCTCAATTTATGCTTCCCTCTCTTACCTATCAATTTGAAAGAGTTTATGATGATTCTGATTGGCCATACTGGCTTTTTGCTTGGGTTCAAAAAATTCTGAAAATAGTCAAGGCTGCATTGTGTAATTGTTGTTCTAAGTTATTGATATTGTTAACTAAGGTGTTCAGAGAGCGCACATTCTCTCCCCACCATGCTAGCTGGGATGAGGGGGCCCATTTTATTTTTATTTAAGTTGAATTGTCTGTTTCCAAGATCAGGTATAGGCTGACATGACCCACTCCCAGGCCACACTCCTTAATAAGTGGTAACACATAAAATTCTTAACTTGGAATGTAGAAGGCCTCAATACACATTGGCGAGATGGGGATTTTAACACCCTGAGGGACACATGGTTCACGGATAATATTTCAGCCTCATATCGCACCAAACAAAGAGGCATGATTCTTCTCATTAACAAACCTCTCCACTACTCTGTCATGGTTAAATTACTGTATGTGACTAGGAGTGATGATTTGTTTTTATTAAAGTGAACCTGGAAGGGGAACTATACACGATAACCACACTTTATGCACCACAGGCCCCAATAATGCCTTTTTTACTGATATATATGTCAAATTGCAAGACTGGGCTGCAGGGCACATCATTTTGGGGGGAGACTTTAATATCACTCTAATCCATTATTGGATAAATCCTGAAACGCCACTCTTAACACTCTGATCCACGCTCTTGCCATATTGATATCATCATTAAGTCTATCTTATCCCTGGAGATTTCAACATCTGGCGGATGGAGACTACACTTTTTATTCCTACCCCCACCACACCTAAACTAGAATTAATTATTGGCTCTTTACCACCTCTCTCCTATCTAGGGTATATCATTCAAAGATAGAAAATATTGCTATCTTGGTTCATGCGCCGACATGGTTCACACTGACACTCTCATCCCCTAGATCGCTTTCCTAGTAGACTCTCCAGACTTTAAATTGTCCCTGGAACAACATTGTTTAAATTACGTAGATGACAATATACAACACACGGAGGACATAAATTTGTTTTGGGCTGCATCTAAACCGGTGCTGCGGAGCCGTGTTATTGCATAAGTCACCGCCAAACTTAAAAGCTAAATAAGGGGCTGCAGGAACTTAGTTTAGCTGTCTCAAATTCTTACTCTATTATGCTAAACAGCAACTCAACAGAAAACCGCCATGTATACATAGACACTAAATCACTGTATGATACTCTACGTACAGTGAAGGCCCAATATTCCACAAACTATAAAAAACAAACATTACTTTAGATGGGGCAACAAACCTGACAAGTTATTAGCCTCCATAGTTCGCAGTCAACAACCCCTGGTAAACATTTTAAAAATCACCTCAGACACCGGGCAATTGACCCCTGACATTGCTGACTCATTTTTAGACTATTACACATGCTTGTATACTGCTTCCCCTGACAACCCGTCCCTAGGCATTGGTTTTATCAGACAGGCAGGAGCCCTGAGGTTAACAGAGGATGAAAATTAGGCTTTGGTAGACCCCATTTCAGAACAAGAAATACGCTCTGCCATCAGCACACACCTATTACCACATCTCTTAAAATTATTCAACTCCATATTGTCAGGTGAAAGCCCACCTCCTGACTTTAACCAGGAGAGGATCAATATATTACCAAAACCAGGTAAAGATCCCACATTGGTGTAATAATATCTGCCTATATCTTTATTAAATCAGGATCTCAAATTGCTATTGTGGCACAGCATCTATAGGTTATATTGCCATAATTACTTCATGCCTCCCACATCGGTTTCGTGAAAGGCCAATCGTCAGTGCACAATATTCGACAGGTAGTGGCAGCGCTAACTCAGTTATTGACTGAACCCACGGGCATGTCTCTCCTAGTTAGCTGTGAAGCGGACAAAGTGATTGACAGGGTATCCTGGGCACACATACTGTACTTCGAGTATTGCATATACAAAACTTTGCCACGAGCTTCATTAACCTGTTCCGCAAATTGTATGACCCCCCTAAAGCTTTTCTCACCATTAATGGCTTGAACACCACTATTTTTACTCTGTATCACGGAACCAGACAAGGCTGTCATCTATCTCCCCTACTTTTCAACCTGGCACTGGACCCCTTGACTAGGCAATTTTATCTACATACCCCTTGGCATGGAATAATGGTAGGCCCACATACTCTGAAAGTCTCTGCCTATGCGGACAACCTATTGTTATTCTTTACTAATCCCCAGGAAGCATTTCAAGGCTTTTTGCAGCTTTTGTACGACTTTGGAAATATTTTGGGATTTTTGATTAATAAGTCGAAAACTAAAACATTGGCTCTACACACAGGTGGTTTAGAGGACTGGACAGAAGGCTTCCCTTTCACATGGGCAGATTCCTCCCTACTATATCTCGTCCCTAATATACCAGTCAATAATGCTGATTTGTATATGGCTAACTTTCCCGGGGTATTTGCACGGACTTTGACAGATTTCCAGTCTTGGTGCTACTTGCCATTATATTATATCAGCAGGTGCCATATAAGTAAGATGATCTTGTTTCCATGACTGCTATATATAGTCCAAATGCTTCCTTTATTATTGACGTAATTGGATTTGAAAGTATTGAATAAATCTATTCGCATTTTTATCTGGGAAGGAAAGAAGCCCAGTATATCCATGTTTAAACTTTACCAGCCCACTACATTTGGGGGCATAAATTTGCCTTGTATACAGAGCTATTCCTTGGTGGCGAACTATCGGTAAGCGGTAGATTGGGTTGGTGCGACAAGCAATTATGCAAACACAGCTTTAGAACAAGCTTTTTGTCCCAATGTGGCTTCAACTAGTTTATTACACATGAGGCCCTCCAGGTTCCCCCAACTTTAACCTACAATTTATTAAACACTACTACTTGTACAGCCTGGCCACTTTCCCGCTCAAAACTGGGTGTTTCCGCAAATAACACTGTATTTCTTCCACTCCCTCATAATGCCAGCGTTTGTAATTCTTTAACACAATGCTCTATTTTATACACTACCTGGAATAGGGCTGGTCTTAGTTTTATTTTTCATACCTCAGATGAGGATTGTTTCGAAAGTATTGCACCTTCCTCAATTGCAAGAAAATTACCCAGACTTGACTGTCCCATTATTCGCGTACTACCAAGCATGCAGTTATATTTCCAGTGTACAGTACTTTCCAAATTGCCTGATATTGACATCTCAAATGGGCTAGATGCCATGATTAGACGCAGTGGTCGAAGTGGAAATTTTGAAGTGAGGGTATGGAAAACAGAAAAGCCCAGTGTGCGCTAAAGGCATGCATCAAAAAATGGGGGACTGGCTTCATTGGGAAGAGGCATGGCCACAGAATAGTATCAATTCAAATTACACCACACAGTAGTACCCCTTATACACATTAAGCCAGATAGAGCCCCTTATACAACACAGGAAAAAACAAAACACAGGAAAATAATTATTCATGCCCCTTACATTATTTGTCATTTTTGCCCCTTACACATTATGCCATACACCATAATTCCCATTACACAATATGTCACACACTGTAATTCCCATTACACATTATGCCACACACTGTAATGCCCATTCCACATTATTCCACAAACTGTAATGCCCATTCCACATTATTCCACGCACCGTAATGCCCATTCCACATTATTTCACACACCATTATGCCCATTCCCACACCCAAAATGGACATCCAGCGGCGGCAGGGAGGAGAGCTGGACACCTGGCAGGGATCCAGCGGTGTTAAGGACAGGACAAGCAAGACTGCATTGGACCAACGGCAAAGGTGGCAAGGATGGGATGGGACCAACAGAACCTCCATGCCTTCTGCTGCACAGGGCTGCATCAGCACATGTGACAAATAATCACTTCCTATTCAGTGGGAAGAAAATGCCGGTATGTCATACCGCCGCATCTTGGCCCACATCAACCACTGATTAAACGCTCCAGTAATAGGGTGTGCTCCACTTCTTTTTTATATGTAGACATAAAAAGACAAATTAATTTCGATGACCTACAGGCAGGAATGGTGAAATGGACCACAGATGTACCCAATGTCTCTCTTAAATCAGTTCTTACAGCAATTACCTGTGTCAATAAAACTCTAGTGTCAGCTTCCTAAATTGAGATGCAATATAAATTGTTGCATAGGGCATACTACACTCCGAAATGACGACTGTTAATGGGCACTTCCTCAGACTCAAGGTGTTTTAAATGTGCTGCGCCAGACACAGATTTGTACCACTGTATGTGGAGCTGCCCTGAGGTCAATACATTTTGGATGACAACATGTAAGTACATAAAATGTGCTTATAGTATCATCATCACTCCTACTCCAGAATGGGCCCTTTGGGATGTATACTCATCCCTGGTATGAAACAGACCCTCAGTAGGGCAAAGATTATTGCTGACTAAATTGGCAGCAGCAGCGAGGTAAACAATACTGTCTCAGTGGGTCTAATACATCACAATAACATTATCCTTGTTTTTGCCTTGGATTTCGTATTTATTCCAAATGGACTGGCTTGAGATGCCCCTTAAGAAAGAAAAACTGGCAGAAAAATTGGGATGCAGTTTGGTTGCCGGCAGTCAGGATACCGATGCCAGAATACCGACTGCTGACCAAGCCGCTAGCCAGAATCCTGGCTAACAGTGGCTATTCCCACTCGTGGGTGTCCACGACACCCATGGAGTGGGAATATAACCTTTGGTGAGCCATCGAGCCAGCAACGAGCCCACAAGGGGACTCTTTGTGCTCGCCATGCTGCCGGCATACTGGTGGCTGGGATGCCTTTGTCTGGTATACTGATGGGCGGCATCCCGGCCACTGGTATATCTTGCTGAACCCCAAAATTTTTTTACATACTGTATGGTTGCCCCATGAAAAATCCTTATCTCCTTCCCTTCAGAATTCATTAAGAGCAGCGGTGTCTCTGACTTCGTGGTACTTACGACTAGCCACCATCCATTCTAAATGTGTTATGCTACATAACGAGTATTTTTCCAAGTGCCTTCACATAATGGCCCTCATTCCGAGTCGTTCGCTCGGTAATTTTCTTCGCATCGCAGCGTTTTTCTGCTTAGTACGCATGCGCAATGTTCGCACTGCGACTGCGCCAAGTAATTTTGCTATGAAGATAGATTTTTTACTCACGGCTTTTTCTTTGCTCCGGCGATCGTAATGTGATTGACAGGAAATGGGTGTTACTGGGCGGAAACACAGCGTTTTATGGGCGTGTGGATAAAAACGCTACCATTTCCGGAAAAAACGCGGGAGTGGCTGGAGAAACGGAGGAGTGTCTGGGCGAACGCTGGGTGTGTTTATGACGTCAAACCAGGAACGACAAGCAGTGAACTGATCGCAGATGCCGAGTAAGTCTGAAGCTACTCTGAAACTGCTAAGTAGTTTGTAATCGCAATATTGCGAATACATCGTTCGCAATTTTAAGAAGCTAAGATTCACTCCCAGTAGGCGGCGGCTTAGCGTGTGTAACTCTGCTAAAATCGCCTTGCGAGCGAACAACTCGGAATGAGGGCCAATGACAATTAGTTTTGTTATAGAACATGTGTTCACTGTTCATCAGTTTTACAATTGTGTGTTCTCTTACAGGTTTTAAGTGTTTGACACTATGATTTATGCAAAGATGTATGTTTTTTCAAAACACCTTTATTCTTTATACATATGTTTTGTTTTTACATG
This sequence comes from Pseudophryne corroboree, assembly GCF_028390025.1. Classification (NCBI taxonomy): domain Eukaryota; kingdom Metazoa; phylum Chordata; class Amphibia; order Anura; family Myobatrachidae; genus Pseudophryne; species Pseudophryne corroboree. Next base: position 148,652,199 of record NC_086447.1, read on the forward strand.
TGCAGTTCTTCAATAACATTTCGTTGAAAAAAACAACATACTGCATTGCATGAAAAAAAAGAATAAAAAATACCCTATGAAAACAAAAATAATAATTTTGTGCAAAAAAAAAAAGCAATGGCACATTTTCAAAAACTGAAACATACCAATTAAAGTAAAACAAATCTCATGTGGGTTTGTTGAAAATAGGCAAATAATTATATTTAGAGCTAATGAATCTGTAAACCCTTTTATCTTGTTTTAAAGAGGATCATTATTTAAAGAAACTTTTAACAATAACAATGATTACCGTTTTAATTGTTCATTTTTTTATTATTTTCTTTAGAGAATGTCTATAAACAAGGTTTTAAACAATAATGATGTGCAATTTTAGCAACTTTAATAGTCATAGATGCAATTCACTTTACAAATTGATCTAGGATCCTAAACCCTGACAAATTAGGAAATGTGCCAAAAATGATCACTTAGCTTTAACCTCTACCATTTAGCACTTTATAGGGCTTACATGAAGACTCAGAAAATATATTAGCTGCAATTTAGATGAATTGTTAACTCAAAATTCAGGAAATCAGCCAAAATTATTGTTATTTTTTTAAATCCTTCTTGTTCATCCAGGAGAAGCCTCCCATATTTCATTAATAGCCCTCACCAGCTCCTACAATACACTAATCTGCACTCCCACACACATTACATTAATATCTTTCTTGTTTCATCAGTGGACCCCTGGCTCCAAGAAAATTAATTTTGTCATAAACTTTCTGGCTTAAATGTTGTTAACACTCTTGATATTGTTTCAGACAGTTAATTATTAATACTATTACTATAGCACAATGGCCCATTAATTATAAATCCCTATTGTGACCAGAAACAAAATAGTTGCCTATAATTCAGACCTCTCTCTTACTTAATCTTTGGCTTCTTAATTTAGCTCCACATGCAGGTGTATTGGGCACTATATAAACATGCTTGTATGATGTTTATACTCTTTATGGTTCAAAAAGTTTTATTACTGTATACCGGGCTGTTTCAACAGAGGAGGGGGCCTGTGTGCACCTTCGGGTGGGCCCCCTTCTCTGCACGGCGCAGTAGTCTCTGGCTATGTGCTGGAGTCTACTGCGCATGCCATGTTTCGGAGATCAGTTTGACTACTGCTCATGTGCAGCAGCCATTTTGGCTGTGATTTTCACTGCAAATGCAGCACCCGGTGCTGAACTCGGTAAGTATTAACATATGGGTGCAATGTGTGCGGTGTGGGCCCCCTCTGGATCCAACGCCAATGTTGTATACTTTATGTATACTTTATGCCAACAGTTTGAATACCACAATGGTTATTTTGCTATGTATTGTAATGTTTTAAAAGCAAGTTAAGCAATTGTACACAGTGATGTGCATATTACTACATAAATATACTATACTATACTATACTACATAAATGGAGTTTTGAAAGGGATAGTGATGAATTTATTGTATGTACATGCTCATTATAAATGCAGAAGGATAAACCTGTCTTTGTATTTAATGTTATTTCTGTGTGTGAGTGGAAGTGCTAATAATTTGGATTTACCACTTGACTTTTTGCACAGTACAAATGCACCGGTGCCCTGTCTGTAGAGGCGGCACTCATCTGAGTTCTTACAAAATAAAGCATAGACTGCAACCAGATTAGTAACTAGACATTTTAGCGCTGTGTTCAAGAAACTGCATCAGAGCCCCTCCCCCCATATTTAAAATAGTGCCAGTGCACACCACAGGTGCGCGTGAAAAATACAGAGGTGTAGCCTCATGGGGAAGGGTCGTGACCACAAAATAATACCAATTCATATTACGCTGCACAGTAGTCTCCATTATTCAAATTATGCCACTCAGTAGCGCCACTTACACACATTACACCAGGTAAAGCGCCTTTTACACATTATACCTGGTAGAGCCCCTGTCACACATTACGCCAGGTAGAGCCCCTGTCACACATTACGCCAGGTAGAGCCCTATCACACATTATGCCAGCTAGAGTCCCCTTTTACATATTAGGGCAGGTAGAGTTCCCTTTTACACATTATGGCAGGCAGAGCTCCCTTTTAAACATTAGGACAGGCAGAGCTCCCTTTTGCAATTATGGCAGGCAGAGCTCCCTTTTACACATTATGCCAGGTAGAGTCCCCTTTTACAGTTTACAGCAAGTAGAGTCCCCTTTTACACATTATGACAGGCAGAGCTCCCTTTTACACATTACAGCAGGTAGAGTCCCCTTTTACACATTATGGCAAGTAGAGTGTCCTCTTTTACACAGTATAGCAGGTAGAGTCCCCTTTTACACATTACGCCCAGTAAAGTCACAAGAGAGGGAGGGATAGAGAGATAGGGTTGGGAGGGAGAAAGAAAGGTGGCAGGTAGAAAGACAGAGAGAGTGGTGGGAAGGAAACAGAGGGCCTATGTGCACTGCAGGTGGGGCAGATGTAACATGTGCAGAGAGAGTTACACTTGGGTGGGTTATTTGTTTCTCTGCAGGGTAAATACTGGCTGCTTTATTTTTACACTGCAATTTAGATTTCAATATGAACACACCCCACCCAAATCTAACTCTCTCTGCATATGTTATATCTGCACCACCTGCACTGCACATGGTTTTGCCCATTAGAGAAAAAGTTTGCTGCTATGATCAGGTCTGAATTAGGCCCAGAGAGAGAGAGAGAGGGGTGGGGGAAGAGGAAAGCGAGAGAGGACACACACACACACACACACACACACACACACACACACACAGTGGTACCTATGTGATGATGGCTGGAGTGCAGACAGCCATGACTGGAGTGCAGGCAGCCATGTCCCTATGCTGGTGATGGCTGTAGCTGTAGTACAATATGGAATCAGAGCTGCTGTAAGAGCTGCCGCCACTCTGTCATCCCAGTTCCTGGCATCCCCTATGCATCTCCTGTCATCCCCTGATCGTCTTTTGGTATCCCCTGCTGGGTTTCCAGCATCCCCTGCATGTTTCCGGCCTGGGCTGGAAGAGGGGTGCTGCTGCATGTGACGGGAGGAGCAGTGCGGAGCACACGGGTAGACCGAGCAGCGCTATCGGCTATAATGTACAGCAGCTGTGCATCCGGCAGAGGAGCCATGTGCAATGCTACTGTTATAGCTGGCAGCTCTGCAGCAAATGTGCTGTGTGCGAAGCACTATCCACCCACACCTAGTTACAGCCCTGACTGCAACCACCACAGTTCAGAGTCAATTCTGTAAAGGGATCTCAGAACAGATAAAGTGCTTCCTTATCCAATATCCTGATCTGGATTTTGGAGCAGAACTGCTTAAAGTGATGAGAAAACGTATGATGAAATTGCAATTAGTGCATTATCAGGTAAATAATAAATTACCAGATTCTACAAAATAAATATATATATATATATATATATATATATAATCCAAAAAATGAACCCGCACTCGGATGCTGATGTATCAAAATAAATGGAGGGTGCCCTCAGCAAATGTAAAGATGCAAAAGGAAAGGAAAGGCTGCGGCACTCCAGTTGCAGAAAAATAATATAATGGTTAAAAGATCATAGCAGTAGTACAGATGGCAGCGACGTTTCGGTACTCGCAGGTACCGTTTTCAAGCTACATACTGCTAAAAAGAAAACAGAATGAACAAGAATAACATATATGTACTTACTTAAATACCCCCCGCCGCTGAGAGAAGCCGGGTCACGGCAGCGTCCCGCATGGTGTCCGTTTTTTCTGCAACTGGAGTGCCGCAGCCTTTCCTTTCCTTTTATATATATATATATATATATATATATATATATATATATACTGTTATATACTGTATTCAAACTTCTGATAAAATGAAGCATGCTTTCAACATAGGGGGCATTCAATGAGATGTGGGGTTTGCTTCGTGGGGAATAGCTTCTTGTTTTATGCCTGGAGCTATTTAATTAATCTGTATTTTCCCTGCACAACGTTCTGGAATCTATGGGTTTTCCTAAACAATAAAATGCACAGTCTGCATTTTAACACTGATTTTTCCACACAGCCCCTGAGGTTCCTGCAGCTAATTGATTTGGGATGTACTTTCAATTAGCTGCAGTATATACCCCACACCTAATGAATCCCCCCCCCCCCCCCACACACACACACACACACACACACACACACCTCCTTTCAGCTATTTACAATCTATGATGGAACAACAGGCAGAGAGAAAAAGTTAAAGGGGGCGATTAAATCTTAAAATGTATAGATTATTTATGTTGGGGTATAAAGCAGATTTAGAGTTTGACAGCTGATAAGAACCTCTTGGCCCAGCTTGTCTGCCCCTTATCTACATTTGATAAACTCAACCCTATATGATCCTTAGTTCTTTGTAAGCATATTCTTATGTATATTCCAAGCATGTTTAAATTGCTCTACTGTCTTAGCCTCTACCACCTCTGATGGTCAGCTATTCCACCTATCCACTACCCTTTCTGTAATTTTTCCTCAAGTTTCCTTTGAACCTACCTCCTTCCAATTTCAGCATGTGTCCACGTTGTTATGAACCACAAGCAGTGGTTCATTCCTGTTTGCTTTCTGTTCATGAGTTTTACGTTATATTTCTGTTTGCATGCCAGGATTTCTCCTATACTTGTTTAGAAGACTCTTGTTGGCCGCCTGTGGTGAGTCTGTGTAACTGTAGCCTGTTTCCTATGTGTTCAGTCTCACCTGCCAGTAATTAGGCCATTACCTTGTGCCTGGCTTCCAGCTATCCTGATTGGGGCGTGCTTCCTTAATTACTCAGCTGGCATTGCATCTAGAGCTGGTGATAAAAGTTTGTTATGGTACCTGTATGTTCCAGTTCTTGGTTAGCTTCCTGCAAGCTTGCTCCTGGTCCCTGTCAGCAGCTTGCAGTGGAGCCTGTCTTCCTGCCTCTGGTGTGTTCCTGCATCCAGCTTGTGTACTCCAGTATCCTGTTTCCAGAGTACGGTCTGATGGATCGTTTCCTGCTGTCCTCCAAGTTTGTCTTCCAGTGGAGTGGTCTGGTGTCCGAAGCCTCAGGGTTCCGGTCGTTTCCTGCGTGCACCTTCTGTGGTGTCGTGAGTAAAGGCTCTGCCGCACCCTATGGCTGAAGCTGTATTATTCTAATCATTTTGCCATTGTATTTTCTGCTGAGGTTCCGCCACTGTTGTCCTTGCCGTACTACGATGGCTACGTATTTGGCATTTGGGCAGCGTTGCTTTGGTTACGGTTTTTCTTGGTGGCCGTGCTGCACATAAATCAGTTTATTATTTTCTGTGGTTTCCCCTTTTGCTTTTGTGTCTGTCTTAGTTTTCCCCTTGTTCTCTCTCTGTCTCGGTTAATGCCTTGTCACCAACTAAGACCGGGGGACATCAGAGTTCGGGCAGACCTAATCCGCCCATTCAAACGCGGCTGCCGTGGGCCCAAGAAACCATAGCCTCGCAGGCATTAACCGACCACTAGGGAAGGGCAACGGAGTAAGAGTTTTCCGTTAGGTATTGCTGCGTACCCCAGTTCTGTCGCAGCTTCACGCATCTGTACTTGGAACTCTTCTGCTGCCACCCTATCTCCTGAGTTCCAAGTACAGAGAACATAACACGTGTGTTCTAATACTTCTCTTCCTTTGAAAAACGTTTCTCTCCTGTACCTTGCTAAAACCCTTGATATATTTGAAAGTTTCTATCATGTCCCCCCTTTCTTTTCTCTGCTCAAACTATACATATTAAGATCTTTTAGTCTTTCTGGGTAAGTTTTGTGGTTTAGACCTTGCGCTATTTTAGTCAACCTTCTATGTACAGTTTCTAATGTATTAATATCCTTCTGAAGTTATGTCCTCCAGAACTGTTTAGCAATCTCTGAAAAATAATTGAGACTTGTTCCTACCCAGCTATGTTCTGCACAAGCCATCTATTTATGAAATTATAGATTTACAGATTCAACAACTTTGTGTACAAATCCAAATCAGGCCCCATGTGCAGCTAACAAGTTTCTTTTCATATTGGCAACTGCTGTTTGAATTGCCAGACATTGTATCTAATCCCAAAGTAAACTACTGTATGATGATTTTCCCTGTTCTGTTCCCTAGCACCTTTGATTTATTCTTTGTGCATGTACTATGCCTTTGACCATTGCATTGTTATCCTTGTCTCTCTGATACAAAACTCAGATGGATGGTTTTTAAATTGCAATGGCACCTGACCTTTTACATAATGCATGGCTTTTACTGAATTGGGAACCTTAGTGCTTGTTTGTAAGTTTCTGGAGAGCTAATAGCCTTGGAAATGTCTAGAACCATGTATAGGACTAACTTAGCCTCTGATAAATTATGTTCCTTTATTTCATTTTATTTTGTCAATTGTGCTGAATTACGCTTTGCACTAAGGCATTAGTTACAGCAAACAATTTTTATGGTGTCTACATTCCTGCTGGACAACAGCCACATCCAGCTTGCGTTACTGTTTCCTTTTCATCATCACTTATTACAACCTTTCAGAAAGTTTCATGAAACAGGTTGTCTGACAAATGTTTGCCGTCTGTTACCTTTAAAAAACAAAAATACATTCTAAATAAACAGGATAATGATGAAGAAGCAACACAAAAGGTTTTCATTGTTTTTGGGCTTTGTTTATAGTAAAGATTTGTCAGCAACATTTAACTTTTTGTCATCCATATCATATATAGGTTGATCGCTTTAACCCAAGGCAAGCCTCCTTTTGAGAATGGGAGGATGAGTGTAAATCTCCATAAGGATGGATCATCCACAACTGCTGTGAATCGTCACTGGCACATACTTGTACTTTGTTGTACACTGTGTTTGCACTACTGACAAGAATTTATACTGTATAATGTTCTCAAAGTCCAGAACGAAACCTATTTGTCATGAATTCATAAGGTGGATGATAGAGGTGCCCAAATTTAATTTCCATTAAAGTTACCAACAAGGGTTAGTCAGACCATAACATATTTCATTTATTTCTAAACACTCTGAGGCCTATTCGGAGTCATATGCATGTCAGCTGAGTGCAGATGCGGTCATATGGCATGCTTGGTAATAAATGCAGATCTTTATCTTTTAGTTGGCCACATCTATGTGTCTCACAGCCCTTACCCAGCAGTTTGTGAAAGTAGCTGTCATAACTATCAACACTTGCACAACCCTATACCTGGTGCATAAGATCTGTCTGAAATCTAATGGATCTATATATATTCTTAGCTTTGAATAACCCCCAGTTCTCCCCAAAGATAATTTGGAACACTGAGAACATTCATATGTCAGGTTGCTGACCAGATACGCCCACTTAGATGCAGGTGAAAATGGTGTAATGCATTAAAGTTGCATGATTTGTCTGCAAAATTAGCTTGAGTACAGCTCTAAATCAAATCCCTTTACTTGTAATAAACTCCTATCTCCCAAACCAAAGTGCAATTAACATGCTATTGAGACTTGCCATTACAAAAAGGGCTAAATACAGAGGGGATGATGTAACATGCAGGTTGTGTTATATTAAACTTGTTTTTTTTTTTACCCTTAACATATTGCTCACAAAAACTCAATTGAACAACCTTGGTCTTCTCTCAACTCCTCTAGACACAAAGTTCCTGAAGGAACACTCCTCAGACAAAGAGGCAAAGATCCCACCAACAATATGGAGACAGTGATGCCAGATATATATTGGGAATAGTAAATATGAACAATGCCTGATCCCTACTGATTTTCATCTGGTAAGTATTATAGTAGAGTCCCATTAGGAAGGGATACCTGTAATGCTGGTAAGTACAAAGAGTCTCTCTCTCTCTCTCTCTCTCTCTCTCTCTCTCTCTCTCTCTCTCTCTCACACTCACTCTCTCACTGCTGTACTCTCTTACTGCTTCCCTCTGACTACTGCTTATAGCTCTGTCTCTTCTTTCTGTCACCTTCACTGCTCCCCTCATTCCACTTGTCAACTCCCTGCTCTTTATCTTTACTTCTGCTGCTCCCTCTTACTGCTTCTGATGTTCCCTCTTCCTGTCTTTCCTGCTCTATACAAGAATTTACTGCCTCTTGCACTTACCACCTGTCACCATGTGATGACCTCCTGACTTTTTTAAGAGCTGCAGATGCTGCTGGGAATTATAGTCCATGGTCTGCCTTTGTAATGGCATGCATATACTGTACACTGCAGCGCAATGCTAAGTGTCAGATATTGGGCCTGATTCAGCATGGATCGCAAAAGCAAAATCTTTCTCTAATGGGCAAAACCATTTGCACTGCCGGTGGGGCAGATGTAACGTGCAGAGAAAGTTAGATTTCGGTGGGTTATTTTGTTTCTGTGCAGGGTAAATACTGGATGCTTTATTTTTACACTGCAATTTAGATTTCAGTTTAAACACAACCCACCCAAATCTAACTCTCTCTGCACATGTTATATCTGCCGCACATGTTATATCTGCCCCACCTGCAGTGCACATGGGGCCTAATTCAGACTTGATTGCACCTCTGCAAATTTGCAGAGGTTTGGGATCAGACAGTCGCCGCCCAGCCAGAGTGAAAATCCACCACATGCAAGTCTGCATACACTGTGCGAAAAGCTTTGCAAGCGCTGGACAGCTGCAAATCCGTTCGCAACTTATTCACCATCTAATGATTTTTCCAGTCTGTGCATAGCCCAGGATTTACTCCTACAGTGCGAAAAAAACAGTTGATCGGGCCGGAGCTGATGTCACACACCCTCCCTGAAAAAGCTTGGGCACGCCTGCGTTTTTCCTGACACTCCCAGAAAACGGACAGTCACAACTACCAAATGATCACTTCCTGCCAATCAATCTGCGTATGCCTAGTGATAAAAAAAAGACGCAGGATTTTTTTTGCCGTTTGGCCTCGCTCCTGCGCATTACGATCCGTATGCATGTGCAGTTATTCGATAATCGTCTGCTTTGTGATTTTGCACAACAGCGATCAGGTCTGAATTCGGCCCATGGTTTTGCCCATTACAGAAAGATTTTGCTTTTGCGATCCATGTGAATCAGGCCCATAATCCCTTGCATAGCAGGTTATTACAACAACAGATTGACTATTGGTAGGAACAAGTGCAACGAATAGTAAGATTTTTGTACAAAATACACACCAGCAGAGATGATGATGTATTGGCTGGATATATAGCATCACTCACATGTGCAAAAAAAAAAAAAAATTAAAAATAGCAGCAGCAAATCTTTATGCTGGTCAGTGTGCTTTAAAAAGTACACCATTTATAGCAGCAATGTGTTTCCTGGGCATCAGTACGATTTACCGATTGGCAGGATACCAGCACTTAGAATAACGACAGCGGCGTCCCGTCCATCAGAATCCCAACAGTCCCCCAGTAAGCCCCCTAACCGTCCTCTGCCCCTTACCCTAACCCTTCCTTGTCGGTGCCTAAACCTCCCCGATGGCTCAGCTGTCCAATAATGTATGAATGAAGCAGTCTGCTGCTCAGTCATTGGCTAGGTTTGGATGGCATGTGTAGGTGTGCTGCTTGGGGAGGCTGTGTCGCCAGCAGAGTAAGGCTGGCTGAATAAAAAGTAAGGCTGTATTTGTATATGTACATGTATAAATATATATATATCTATATATATATGCATCCAATAAAAACGTCACTCAGAGATAATATAATGAAAAGCAGGACATATTAACGTTTCGGAGCAGCAATGTTTCTGTGGTTATTCTGAGGACGGGGCTTGCTGCTCCGAAACGTTAATATATCCAGCTTTTCATTATATTATCTCTGAGTGCCGTTTTTATTGGATGCATATCTTTTCACTCATTCTGGCACCGGAGGAAGCTGCTTTTTGATTGAGAGTGCCGGCTGACTTTGGAAATGTATCTATATATATATATATATATATATATATATGTGTATATATATATATATATATATATATGTGTATATATATATATGTATACATATATATATGTGCGTATATATATATATATATATATATACAGTATATAAATATATATATATATATATATATATATATATATATATATATACACTGTGCATCCGGAAGTATTCACAGCGCTTCACTTTTTCCACATTTTATGTTACAACCTTATTACAAAATTGAATAAATTAATTTTTATCCTCAAAATTCTACACACAATATCCCATAACAACAAAATGAAAAAAGTTTTTTTTTAGATTTTTAAAAATAAAAAACCAAGAAATCACATGTATGTAAGTATTCACAGCCTTTGGCATGATGCTCAAAATTGAACTCAGGTGCATCCTGTTTCCACTAATCATCCTTGAGATGTTCCTGCAGCTTAATTGGAGTCCACCTATGGTAAATTCAGTTGATTGGACATGATTTGGAAAGGCACACACCTGTCTATATAAGGTCCCACACTTGACAGTACATGTCTGAGCACAAACCATTCATGAAGTCAAAGGAATTGTTTGTAGACCTCTGAGACAGGATTGTCTTAAGACACAATTCTAGGGAAGGGTACAAAAAAATTACTGTGCTTTAAAGGTTCCAATGAGCACAGTGTCCTCCATCATCCGTAAATGGAAGAAGTTTGGTACCACCAGGACTCTTCCTAGAGCATGAGGCCATCTAAACTGAGCGATCGGGTAGAAGGGCCCTAGTCAGGTAGATGACCAAGTACCCAATGGTCACTCTGTCAGAGCTACAGCATTCATTTGTGGAGAGAGGAGAACCTTCCAGAAGGACAACCATCTCTGCAGCAATCCACTAATCAGGCCTGTATGGTAGAGTGGCCAGACGGAAGCCACTCTTTAGCAAAAAGGTCATGGCAGCCCGCCTGGAGTTTGCCAAAATGCACCTGAAGGACTCTCAGACCATGAGAAACAAAATTATCTGGTCTGATGAGACAAAGATTGAACTCTTTGGCGTGTATGCCAGTCGTCATGTTTGGAGGAAACCAGGCATCAGAGGCGTCACTCACCTCCTTAACACCCGGTGTGGCAGCGAAAAAAGGGGCAGGACTTAATTAGAGAGGTGGGGCTTCGCGGGTGGCATCAGTTTTTAGACCAGTGAAGGACCGAAAAGGGGGTGATGCTTTGTGTGAAGGGGCGGGGCTTCGCGTCCCGACACCTGTTTTTTTTGTCACTTGGGGGGTGTGGGAGGTGAGGTCTGACTCCCGGGGAGTGCTGTCCCTGCAGTGCTGGCTCATACACAGTGACAGGAGCCGAGTGCTGCACATAATGTAACAGTGCAGCACTCGGCTCCTGTCACTGTGCAGGAGCCGGCATTTTGGTGTCACCCCTCAGCGGGTGACACCCATAAGTGGGCCACACCCCATGTACCCCCCTTGTGACGCCACTGCCAGGCACCACTCATCACCAGGCCAATACCATCCCTACAGTGAAGCATGGTAGTGGCAGCATCATGCTGTGGGGATATTTTTCAGCGGCAGGAACTGTGAGACTAGTCAGGATAGAGGGAAAGATGAATGCAGCACTGTACAGAGACATTCTGGATGAAAACCTGCTCCAGAGCGCTGTTAACCTTAGACTAGGAAGACGGTTCATCTTTCAGCACGACAATGACCCTAAGCACACAGCCAAGATATCAAAGGAGTGGCTTCAGGAAAACTTTGTGAATGTCCTTGCGTGGCCAAGCCAGAGCCCAGACTTGAATCCGATGGGACATCTCTGGAGAGATCTGAAAACGGCTGTGCACTGACGCTTCCCATCCAACCTGATGGAGCTTGAGAGGTGCTGCAAAGAGGAATGGGCTAAACTGCCTAATGATAGGTGTGCTAAGCTTTTGGCATCATATTCAAAAAGACTTGAGGCTGTAATTGCTGCCAAAGGTGCATCAACAAAGTTTTGAGCAAAGGCTGTGAATACTTATGTACATGTGATTTGAAGTTGTTTTTTTTTTACAAATTTGCAAAAATCTAAAAAAAACTTTTTTCAAGTTGTCATTATGGAGAATTGTGTGTAGAATTTTTTGGGGAAATTAATTTATTCCATTTTGGAATAAGGCGGTAACATAACAAAATGTGGAAAAAGTGAAGCGCTGTGAATACTTTCTGGATGCACTGTGTACTCTGTACAGTTTCGTGATTTCACACTTTAGAATTTCTTAAGTCAACATTACATTTTAGTGTGTTTCCTTGTTATCGTAAATTCAGCGAAAGACATAAATATGAAACAGATGTGTGAAATCTGTGTGAAATCGTGAAACTTTACAGATGCTCTTTTATTCTACTATAGAAGAAACTGTTTTAATAACATTGCTAATAAAAAGTTAACAACTAAAAATATAAGTTTTTCTATTTTTTTATATATAAATGTATGTGTGTGTATATATATATATATATATTTTTTTTTTATTTATTTTTTTTTAAAGCATTTGTTACATTATGGATGGTCAGAATTAGGTATTTACTCTAGCGCCCTCAGATCTGTCCAAAAAGTGCTTTACTTGAATCTTAGCTGACTGAAGGTTCATTTAGAGGTGCTGCTTAAGATACTCCTGAGCGCAATTGGGAACCCCTATTTTTACATATATATATATATATGTTATTATTGTTATATATGTTGTTATATATGTTATTATTATTATGTGTATATATATATATATATATATATATATACATAAAAAGGGAAAAAGACAGCACTCAAAGCCTATAAATAAAGAGTCAACTGTAAGTGGTGCAAGGCAGCAGTAAAAATAAGTACACTCACTTTTCCAGCACATTAGAAAAAGCAACCAAGCCAGCACTCACAGTTCTGATGAAAGTAGAGAAAAGTTTAATCCTTGTCAAAATGGCATGATCATATACAGTCACACAGACACAGACCGACAGCTGTTTCAACCTGTTTCTGGTTTTCCTCAGAAAGAGGAAGAGCTCTTTTCAAAGGGGGTGGGTGACAGCTGCTATAGTGCAATAAAGTATTGCGATCAGTATTTTTGTGATAAACCACGGTGGTGATGGCGCCATCACTAATTTTGACTGTCACATCAAGGTAATTGATTACTTCCTGACTGTATTGAAATGTGAATTTTACTGGGTGATCTAACTCGTTAATCTGAGTAATAACTTGCAATAATTAGAGATGAGCGGGTTCGGTTTCTTTGAATCCGAACCCGCACGAACTTCACTTTTTTTTTCACGGGTCCGAGCGACTCGGATCTTCCCGCCTTGCTCGGTTAACCCGAGCGCGCCCGAACGTCATCATGACGCTGTCGGATTCTCGCGAGACTCGGATTCTATATAAGGAGCCGCGCGTCGCCGCCATTTTCACACGTGCATTGAGATTGATAGGGAGAGGACGTGGCTGGCGTCCTCTCCATTAGAATAGATTAGAAGAGAGAGAGAGAGAGAGAGATTGTGCAGACAGAGTTTACCACAGTGACCAGTGCAGTTGTTGTTAAGTTAACTTTTATTTAATATATCCGTTCTCTGCTATATCCGTTCTCTGCCTGAAAAAAACGATACACAGCAGTCACACAGTGTGACTCAGTCTGTGTGCACTCAGCTCAGCCCAGTGTGCTGCACATCAATGTATAAAAGCTTATAATAATTGTGGGGGAGACTGGGGAGCACTGCAGGTTGTTATAGCAGGAGCCAGGAGTACATAATATTATATTAATTTAAAATTAAACAGTGCACACTTTTGCTGCAGGAGTGCCACTGCCAGTGTGACTAGTGGTGACCAGTGCCTGACCACCAGTATAGTAGTATATTGTTGTATACTATCTCTTTATCAACCAGTCTATATTAGCAGCAGACACAGTACAGTGCGGTAGTTCACGGCTGTGGCTACCTCTGTGTCGGCAGTCGGCACTCGGCAGGCAGTCCGTCCATCCATAATTGTATAATTATATACCACCTAACCGTGGTATTTTTTTTTCTTTCTTTATACCGTCGTCATAGTCATACTAGTTGTTACGAGTATACTACTATCTCTTTATCAACCAGTGTACAGTGCGGTAGTTCACGGCTGTGGCTACCTCTGTGTTGGCAGTCGGCAGGCAGTCCGTCCATCCATAATTGTATTATTATAATATATACCACCTAACCGTGGTTTTTTTTTCATTCTTTATACCGTCATAGTGTCATACTAGTTGTTACGAGTATACTACTATCTCTTTATCAACCAGTGTACAGTGCGGTAGTTCACGGCTGTGGCTACCTCTGTGTCGGCAGTCGGCAGGCAGTCCGTCCATCCATAATTGTATTATAATATATACCACCTAACCGTGGTTTTTTTTTCATTCTTTATACCGTCATAGTCAGTCATACTAGTTGTTACGAGTATACTACTATCTCTTTATCAACCAGTGTACAGTGCGGTAGTTCACGGCTGTGGATACCTCTGTGTCGGCACTCGGCAGGCAGTCCGTCCATCCATAATTGTATTATAATATATACCACCTAACCGTGGTTTTTTTTTCATTCTTTATACCGTCATAGTGTCATACTAGTTGTTACGAGTATACTACTATCTCTTTATCAACCAGTGTACAGTGCGGTAGTTCACGGCTGTGGCTACCTCTGTGTCGGCAGTCGGCAGGCAGTCCGTCCATCCATAATTGTATTATAATATATACCACCTAACCGTGGATTTTTTTTCATTCTTTATACCGTCATAGTCAGTCATACTAGTTGTTACGAGTATACTACTATCTCTTTATCAACCAGTGTACAGTGCGGTAGTTCACGGCTGTGGCTACCTCTGTGTCGGAACTCGGCAGGCAGTCCGTCCATCCATAATTGTATTACAATATATACCACCTAACCGTGGTTTTTTTTTCATTCTTTATACCGTCATAGTCAGTCATACTAGTTGTTACGAGTATACTACTATCTCTTTATCAACCAGTGTACAGTGCGGTAGTTCACGGCTGTGGCTACCTCTGTGTCGGCACTCGGCAGGCAGTCCGTCCATCCATAATTGTATTACAATATATACCACCTAACCGTGGTTTTTTTATACCACCTAACCGTGGCAGTCCGTCCATAATTGTATACTAGTATCCAATCCATCCATCTCCATTGTTTACCTGAGGTGCCTTTTAGTTCTGCCTATAAAATATGGAGAACAAAAAAGTTGAGGTTCCAAAATTAGGGAAAGATCAAGATCCACTTCCACCTCGTGCTGAAGCTGCTGCCACTAGTCATGGCCGAGACGATGAAATGCCAGCAACGTCGTCTGCCAAGGCCGATGCCCAATGTCATAGTACAGAGCATGTCAAATCCAAAACACCAAATATCAGAAAAAAAAGGACTCCAAAACCTAAAATAAAATTGTCGGAGGAGAAGCGTAAACTTGCCAATATGCCATTTACCACACGGAGTGGCAAGGAACGGCTGAGGCCCTGGCCTATGTTCATGGCTAGTGGTTCTGCTTCACATGAGGATGGAAGCACTCAGCCTCTCGCTAGAAAACTGAAAAGACTCAAGCTGGCAAAAGCACCGCAAAGAACTGTGCGTTCTTTGAAATCCCAAATCCACAAGGAGAGTCCAATTGTGTCGTTTGCGATGCCTGACCTTCCCAACACTGGACGTGAAGAGCATGCGCCTTCCACTATTTGCATGCCCCCTGCAAGTGCTGGAAGGAGCACCCGCAGTCCAGTTCCTGATAGTCAGATTGAAGATGTCAGTGTTGAAGTACACCAGGATGAGGAGGATATGGGTGTTGCTGGCGCTGGGGAGGAAATTGACCAGAAGGATTCTGATGGTGAGGTGGTTTGTTTAAGTCAGGCACCCGGGGAGACACCTGTTGTCCGTGGGAGGAATATGGCCGTTGACATGCCAGGTGAAAATACCAAAAAAATCAGCTCTTCGGTGTGGAGGTATTTCACCAGAAATGCGGACAACAGGTGTCAAGCCGTGTGTTCCCTTTGTCAAGCTGTAATAAGTAGGGGTAAGGACGTTAACCACCTCGGAACATCCTCCCTTATACGTCACCTGCAGCGCATTCATAATAAGTCAGTGACAAGTTCAAAAACTTTGGGTGACAGCGGAAGCAGTCCACTGACCAGTAAATCCCTTCCTCTTGTAACCAAGCTCACGCAAACCACCCCACCAACTCCCTCAGTGTCAATTTCCACCTTCCCCAGGAATGCCAATAGTCCTGCAGGCCATGTCACTGGCAAGTCTGACGAGTCCTCTCCTGCCTGGGATTCCTCCGATGCATCCTTGCGTGTAACGCCTACTGCTGCTGGCGCTGCTGTTGTTGCCGCTGGGAGTCGATGGTCATCCCAGAGGGGAAGTCGTAAGCCCACTTGTACTACTTCCAGTAAGCAATTGACTGTTCAACAGTCCTTTGCGAGGAAGATGAAATATCACAGCAGTCATCCTACTGCAAAGCGGATAACTGAGTCCTTGACAACTATGTTGGTGTTAAACGTGCGTCCGGTATCCGCCGTTAGTTCACAGGGAACTAGACAATTTATTGAGGCAGTGTGCCCCCGTTACCAAATACCATCTAGGTTCCACTTCTCTAGGCAGGCGATACCGAGAATGTACACGGACGTCAGAAAAAGACTCACCAGTGTCCTAAAAAATGCAGTTGTACCCAATGTCCACTTAACCACGGACATGTGGACAAGTGGAGCAGGGCAGGGTCAGGACTATATGACTGTGACAGCCCACTGGGTAGATGTATGGACTCCCGCCGCAAGAACAGCAGCGGCGGCACCAGTAGCAGCATCTCGCAAACGCCAACTCTTTCCTAGGCAGGCTACGCTTTGTATCACCGCTTTCCAGAATACGCACACAGCTGAAAACCTCTTACGGCAACTGAGGAAGATCATCGCGGAATGGCTTACCCCAATTGGACTCTCCTGTGGATTTGTGGCATCGGACAACGCCAGCAATATTGTGTGTGCATTAAATATGGGCAAATTCCAGCACGTCCCATGTTTTGCACATACCTTGAATTTGGTGGTGCAGAATTTTTTAAAAAACGACAGGGGCGTGCAAGAGATGCTGTCGGTGGCCAGAAAAATTGCGGGACACTTTCGGCGTACAGGCACCACGTACAGAAGACTGGAGCACCACCAAAAACTACTGAACCTGCCCTGCCATCATCTGAAGCAAGAAGTGGTAACGAGGTGGAATTCAACCCTCTATATGCTTCAGAGGTTGGAGGAGCAGCAAAAGGCCATTCAAGCCTATACAATTGAGCACGATATAGGAGATGGAATGCACCTGTCTCAAGTGCAGTGGAGAATGATTTCAACGTTGTGCAAGGTTCTGATGCCCTTTGAACTTGCCACACGTGAAGTCAGTTCAGACACTGCCAGCCTGAGTCAGGTCATTCCCCTCATCAGGCTTTTGCAGAAGAAGCTGGAGGCATTGAAGAAGGAGCTAACACGGAGCGATTCCGCTAGGCATGTGGGACTTGTGGATGCAGCCCTTAATTCGCTTAACAAGGATTCACGGGTGGTCAATCTGTTGAAATCAGAGCACTACATTTTGGCCACCGTGCTCGATCCTAGATTTAAAGCCTACCTTGGATCTCTCTTTCCGGCAGACACAGGTCTGCTGGGGTTGAAAGACCTGCTGGTGACAAAATTGTCAAGTCAAGCGGAACGCGACCTGTCAACATCTCCTCCTTCACATTCTCCCGCAACTGGGGGTGCGAGGAAAAGGCTCAGAATTCCGAGCCCACCCGCTGGCGGTGATGCAGGGCAGTCTGGAGCGACTGCTGATGCTGACATCTGGTCCGGACTGAAGGACCTGACAACGATTACGGACATGTCGTCTACTGTCACTGCATATGATTCTCTCAACATTGATAGAATGGTGGAGGATTATATGAGTGACCGCATCCAAGTAGGCACGTCACACAGTCCGTACTTATACTGGCAGGAAAAAGAGGCAATTTGGAGGCCCTTGCACAAACTGGCTTTATTCTACCTAAGTTGCCCTCCCACAAGTGTGTACTCCGAAAGAGTGTTTAGTGCCGCCGCTCACCTTGTCAGCAATCGGCGTACGAGGTTACATCCAGAAAATGTGGAGAAGATGATGTTCATTAAAATGAATTATAATCAATTCCTCCGTGGAGACATTGACCAGCAGCAATTGCCTCCACAAAGTACACAGGGAGCTGAGATGGTGGATTCCAGTGGGGACGAATTGATAATCTGTGAGGAGGGGGATGTACACGGTGATATATCGGAGGGTGAAGATGAGGTGGACATCTTGCCTCTGTAGAGCCAGTTTGTGCAAGGAGAGATTAATTGCTTCTTTTTTGGGGGGGGTCCAAACCAACCCGTCATATCAGTCACAGTCGTGTGGCAGACCCTGTCACTGAAATGATGGGTTGGTTAAAGTGTGCATGTCCTGTTTTGTTTATACAACATAAGGGTGGGTGGGAGGGCCCAAGGATAATTCCATCTTGCACCTCTTTTTTCTTTTCTTTTTCTTTGCATCATGTGCTGATTGGGGAGGGTTTTTTGGAAGGGACATCCTGCGTGACACTGCAGTGCCACTCCTAGATGGGCCCGGTGTTTGTGTCGGCCACTAGGGTCGCTAATCTTACTCACACAGCTACCTCATTGCGCCTCTTTTTTTCTTTGCGTCATGTGCTGTTTGGGGAGGGTTTTTTGGAAGGGACATCCTGCGTGACACTGCAGTGCCACTCCTAGATGTGCCCGGTGTTTGTGTCGGCCACTAGGGTCGCTAATCTTACTCACACAGTCAGCTACCTCATTGCGCCTCTTTTTTTCTTTGCGTCATGTGCTGTTTGGGGAGGGTTTTTTGGAAGGGACATCCTGCGTGACACTGCAGTGCCACTCCTAGATGGGCCCGGTGTTTGTGTCGGCCACTAGGGTCGCTTATCTTACTCACACAGCGACCTCGGTGCAAATTTTAGGACTAAAAATAATATTGTGAGGTGTGAGGTATTCAGAATAGACTGAAAATGAGTGTAAATTATGGTTTTTGAGGTTAATAATACTTTGGGATCAAAATGACCCCCAAATTCTATGATTTAAGCTGTTTTTTAGTGTTTTTGGAAAAAAACACCCGAATCCAAAACACACCCGAATCCGACAAAAATAATTCGGTGAGGTTTTGCCAAAACGCGTTCGAACCCAAAACACGGCCGCGGAACCGAACCCAAAACCAAAACACAAAACCCGAAAAATTTCAGG
Organism: Pseudophryne corroboree; assembly: GCF_028390025.1. Lineage (NCBI taxonomy): Eukaryota > Metazoa > Chordata > Amphibia > Anura > Myobatrachidae > Pseudophryne > Pseudophryne corroboree. Next base: position 148,671,294 of record NC_086447.1, read on the forward strand.
CGCTCATCTCTAGCAATAATTCATTTTCAGATCTAGTCCAGATCAAAAAGAGGTCATCTATGTACTTCGTGTACATCAAAGTCTTTTGATGTATTTTTTGATCTGAAAAGAAAAAATTATGTTCTTGCTCGAACATAAAAATATTGGCATACGATGGGGCCACATTCATCCCCATCGCACAGCCGGTGCACTGTAAACAGAATTTGCCATTGTGAAGAAAATGGACAGACACATCTTATAAAGGTATGTTTTAGGATAACATGTTTTAATGCTACACTTGTAATAGAGAGGTGGAGATAAAAGAATTAAATGTACCAAGTGTACATATTTGTCCTCAAACACCTATCTGTTTTGTGTCATACAGCTTGAGACGCACTGTGCAAATTAGACACTCTGTCATGGGTAGCGATTCCCAGACTTTTATATTTTTCCCTGACTATAGCATCTTATTTGCATTGTAGCTGCATACAAAGTTACTTGGATTAGTGGGCCTGATTCAGATGTGGCCGTGATGCAATGGTAACTGTGATTTTTTTATGCAGCTTCCATACAAATATACGCTAATGCAACAGCCACTGGGAAATGTATTGAGACATGATTGGTGGCCTTACAGATCCAAGCAACTGTGTACAAATATGTAGTGATGGTCACAGATCCTTAATCGACCATTTAAGTACTGTAACCATATGGTCAAACAGAATGCCAGCGGGAACTGAGACACTGGTGCCCTGTTTCCTGCATATGGCATCGCAGATACACTCCTGGAAAATGGACACACCACCAATCCCTGGTACCACCCACAAAATGGCTTAAATCTATCAATCACTTGCAAATATATTCTCACTGCAAGCATAGTAGCAATGTGATCAATACACTTTCACATTGCATCTAAGATGCATGCGCAGTCCAACGATTATTGCCCATCTGCGTAAATATCCTCTCTGCAGCCATCAGAAGTACATAGGGAAGGTGAGTGCAGCTTTCTCACATTTCTACAGAAGCTGCTAATCTCTGCAGCCACTGAGTTAGGTAGCAAAATTAACACCTATAATAGCGATGTTTGGTGCCCCTAAGGGGTGAGTGGGTAATAATTACTCGGGCCGTGCATACAGGAGTGTCCCAGCGGGGGCCTGAGTCACCCCACCCCCCTCACATTTGAGCATACTTATCTTGCTCCGGCAAGTGTGTCACTCCTCCATAGCGCCATCTTCCGAGTGACATTTATTTGTAAGATGGCTCTGTACAATGAAAGCAAAGACTCTGGCACTGTGTAAGAGACTGTGCTCTCTAGTGCACTTGTGCGATCTTCCTAAATATCACTGGGAAGATGGCATTGCCGGGGAGAAGGGAACCGTTTGCTGGAACCAGGTAAGATTACTACCCCCGAAAATCTGCATGTGGCTGAGGGGAAAACAGCGCCCTCCCTTGGCTGTATATAAAATTGAACATGTACTGTATATATGTTTGGGTTTTTTTTTTTTTTTTGGGGGGGGGATACACGTGGCCCCGCAGCCAGATAAAGGGGGTAGGGGCGCAGTGGATACTGGACCATTTTGTGTATTGAAGCACAAATTGCTGGAATCTGCTGTACTGTATTTCAGAATCTGCTGAGTCATTTTGACCATCACTACACAAATGTGCTTTAAAAAGTGAAAAGCAATGGCTAATGTGGTTTCATGTACAGTACAGACAAGACGGGAAACTGCATCATCTTCTAATCAGCGCTGACTGCTATTAATACTTTCTCATAAGGCCCAATTGATTTTAAATCATGTCTAGCATTTAAGTAACTGAAGCATATGAAATTCACTGCATAGGCCTAATCAATATATGGAAAATGTTTAGTTTTGCATGATTACACCTTTTTAAGTGTCCGTTTTGGATAGAATTGAAATTAATAATGCAATATTTGTTTTGGCTATAAATGTAGCCTGGTATAACATTATGTTCTGGCTGCCTGGTGTGCTTTTGTTGCAATAAAGGTCATTTATTTGTGAAGGAGTAATTAAAAGTCAGTTCCTAATGTACAATCCACAGGCGACCTCCGTTTTACCAATATACACCAGTGTGATAACTGCTAAAAATAAGCCTTCTTTCAAAATAATGACTCTTAATGCCTTATACTAGTGACGTAAAATACAGCATTTCTTGCAGACAATTACTGTACAGACTTTTGTTTCATACAAAACATTATTTCTTTAAGTGCACTTATTGTATATTTGGATTCTATTACTTTAGGATCTCATATTGTATATACTATAACATGATTTTAATCACAAATTGACCCCACTTCTATAATTTTTTTCTTATTCTATTAATAAATGCTTAATACTACATAGATGGGCCAAGTGTTTCTTATCTGCTGTCAAATTCTGTTTGTTTCTATGTGGCTGTATATGCATTGCTGAAATATCAGTACATTCCCAGATCTTCCTAAACAACAAATGTAAAGCTGTGAACATTTACTATCATTATTTAAGCCTCACGTTCCGTTTATCAGAGCCACGTGCCCTATATTATAACCACTCACGCTAATTTACAATGTGTAATTGAGTCACCTTTCATGATTTATATTGTCTTGTCACTTGTATGGATTATATGACTAGTGAATATATTATTTTCTCTATTCAGTATGTGGGCTTGTTATTTTGTGGGACCTTCCATGCAGGGTCCGACTGGCCCACAGGGGTACAGGGGAACCACCGGTAGGCCCCACTGCCTGAGGGCCCACGCCTTCATCTAGAGATCAGGTTCCAGACTGTGCACATGTATTATACATTATAGATATGTTGCATTACACTGCACTAAACTATTGTGTATTTCAAGCCTCTGTGGAGGCTGGCCACACCCCTAAGTATGGGCCCCTATCACTGCATCCCCCCCGGTGGGCCCTTCATGCCCCAGTCCAACACTGCTTCCATGCACATATCATAATGACACAAACACACACTCAGACATCTTGAGCTGTGCACCGAGCTGTTGCAGGTAAATACTGTACCCTGGGATATTCCCGCCCTGCACATGTGATGTCATAACTCCACAAAGAGAGGCAGGGCCACAGCCATATTTCCTCTCTTCAGCCATCAGGAGTATATAGGGAAGGTGAGGGCAGCTTTCTTACATTTCTACAGAAGCTGCTAATCTCAGGGCAGCTCTCTGGTGGATTTGGCCTCACACCCTAGGTGGCACTTGCACACACCTATAGTTATGATACTGTTTAGTCAGCAATAGCTGATAACGCATTGCAGGAGTGTTATGACTCTGTCTTGTTTAGCTTGGTTGATGCAGTACTGGGATTCACCTATGCGGGCTGCTGCCCAGACCCAGCTCTCTGGATTGATGAGGATTTTAACTGCAATGAGTTAACCTCTGCCTCAACACCTTCTCATTTTCTGTTATCTTGGACCATATTTGCCTACTCTCCTGGATCGGCTGGGAGGCTCCTCGTAAATCGGGTGGTGGTCCTGTCCCCCTGGAAAGTAGGTAAGTCTCCCAGAGCTGACCACATGCTTCTGCAGCATCCTGCACGTCCTTGAAAGTGGGAAGCATTCAATATCCTGGCTGTCGATACCCCGGCGCTCAGCATACCGGCACCGGAATCCAGACCACCAGGATACGACAACTATTCTCCCTTTTGGTGTGTCCACGACACCCCTGGAGGAAGAATAAATAGCACGACGAGCGCAGCGCACCACCATGCTCGCAGTAGCAAGCCCGCAAGGGGCTCTTTTACACTCGCCCCTCTGCTGGCATTCCAGTGGTCGGGGGCACTGGGATCCCATCAGCCGGGCTATCGTAGTAGACCCCTTGAAAGTGGGTGTTCTGTGGAGGCCGATGACGCACAATATTATAGCCCCGACACCTGCTATACAATGTCAGTAATCTGGGCATTGAATACAGGGGGCTGGGTCATAATAATGGGATCATGCGTCCTGTACCACCCACCCATGATTAGGTCATGCCCCCTGTTGTACTGATCTGACTGCCCCACCCACAGATGGAAAGTCAGTAGGCATGTCCTGGATACCCCTGTCTACCTGTACTTTTACCTGCTGCCTGAAGCTGTTGCCCTTTACCTTTTACTTAAAATGGAGCCTTCCACAGAGTACTTTGTCCCTGCTTAGTTTCATTCATGCAACAGCTGACTCTTTATACAGTACCTGTTTCTTTGAATTTGAGTGCACCTTCATTTCAGGCTCTGCAGTTAGATAATGTTCTAATGCACTCGCAGCTAGCACAATTGCTGAATCTAATGCCAAAGCTGTTAAACACTTTGCACCTTCTACGTTAGATAACAACCTCTTGTCTGCTGCTTCTGGCATAGTCAGTTCATCTATACCTGGGCGTTGCTGATTCGGAGGAAGAGGCAAGTGACCAAGACTTGTCTGCTGTGATCCCCAGTGAAAGAACTTTTGACATTGGCTAACAATGTCAAGGTCAGGGATGAGACAGTAATGTGATACCAGGTAATTCATAGTTGACGTGGCAGAAGCTAAAGCCCTGAGTGACTTTGATAAAAGACAAACTGTTAAGGCCATACCAATGGTTCAGACCACTTCTGAAATGGAAAAGCTTAGTGGGTATTCACGGTCAACTGTGATTAGTACCTATTGACAATGGTCCAAGGAGGGAAAATCCATTAACTGCCAACAGGGAGGCAACCGAGACTCATTGGTCAACAAAAGCTATCATGCCTGGTATATACAACAGAATGGTTACTGCGATACAAATTGCAGACATTTTAATGATGGTGATGGGAGTAGTGTGCCATGACACACAGTACATTGAACCCTGCTGCATATGGGCTTGTGTAGGCTGTGTAGTCACAGACTAGTCAGGATTACCATGCTAATCCTGCTTCCTGTCAAAAAGCACTTACTGTACAATAGGCACACAAGAGTTGGAACTGAACCTTGGATCAGTGGAAGAAGGTCATCTAGTCAGATGAATCCCATCATCTGTTGCATCATGTGGACAGTTGGGTACATGTGCATTGTTTACCTACAGAAGAGATGGCACCAGGATACATTGTGGTGAGAAAACAAGCCACTGGAGAAAATAAGATACCTTGGGCAATGCACTGCTGATAATCATTGGGTCAAGCCAGTCATGTGGATGTTAATTTGACACATACCACATACCACAACATTATTATGGACCAGGTACATAATTTCATGCCAACAGTATTCATCTCTTGCAACAGGATGAAGAGCCTTGTAACACTGCAAGATTGTCAATAATGGTTTGAGGAACATAATGAAGAGTTCAAGATTCTGCACTGGCCTCAAATTGACTAAGGTGCTAATTAAGTCACCTGTGGCCAAGCATGGATACATTTAAAACCAGGACCATTGAGGTGCCTTGAGGACAGCGCTTGGGAACCTCTGTAGTAATGACCAGGAAGCTGATACGGTACCATAGCAAGCCTTCAGAGGCCTCTTTTTATTCATGCCTAGGTGGGTCAGAGCTGTTTTGGTGGAGCATATAACAGCATCTTAGGCAAGATGTCCTAATATTTTGGCTCTTTAGTTTAGAACACCTTTGTGAAAATAAATAAATGCCTTTATGATAAACAAAAAGACAAGTAGATACTCTGCGCCTGATCCTAAGTAGCTGGCAAATGTATATCTGCATGAGACTGCTGCTTTCTGACAAAGGTTATTGTAAACAACTTTTTAAATAGACAAGAAAAATATTAAAAGTAAACCAAAGTTTATCAGGAAGCGCTGTCCAGTCCAATAACCAATTTAGTTAATATAATATTTATTTATACAAAGGTAGAGATGGTTGTGCAATCAATGTCCTCAGTTCTCTTGTCTTGTTAATCCGTGAATATATTGATGCAAGTGCAGGCACTTCAAAAAACAGCGTAACCACAGCTGTATACTTCCAATGTGCACTAAAAAAGAGTGAAGGCGCACTCAATGAGCAAGTATAACAAGTAATTTAATACAATAATAAAGGCTCACATACATCTTGGTTTAAAACAGCAAGCTCACGAACAGATCCCTAGTGGCTCCGGATAGCAGCTGGTGAATCGTTCCTTGCAGCTCATTCAGCAAACAGTCTCTTTGGCGTTTGAGCTCACGGACTTGGTATCAGACTCCAACAAGTCAAAGCTGTCCTTCCCGGCCACGTGGAGTCTGATACCAAGTCCGTGAGCTCAAACGCCAAAGAGACTGTTTGCTGAATGAGCTGCAAGGAACGATTCACCAGCTGCTATCCGGAGGCACTAGGGATCTGTTCGTGAGCTTGCTGTTTTAAACCAAGATGTATGTGAGCCTTTATTATTGTATTAAATTACTTGTTATACTTGCTCATTGAGTGCGCCTTCACTCTTTTTTAGTAATATTTATTTATACATACATAACATATATATGGCCATAAAACATATACATAAAATCAATCCATAAAACAATCTAATTAGAACTTGATTAGTTAGCAACCAATAATGTTATTTTCTAAAAAAAACTCTGTCCAATGTTACTAATCAGTCAGTAGTTAGAGAATTAGTAGGCATACACTCCCCCAATGCTGTTATTAGTCATTCTCTCTCATCGATTAATATGGTAGTTCACTAGTAATCAGGATCTGACATGCATTATTGTGAGGCAAGCTGCCTCTGTTCGAACATGGATTGGCTCTCCTACCTCCCTTTGATAGCAAAAATACATGGAGTCCAGTCACTGGTTCCTGAATTTTGATCCACAGTGGACTTTAAGCATAAAGGAGATGTTCCTTATTTCTCCTTCCTTGTGTCTGCCATCAGAAATAGCAAAGTGTCTGCAGCAGAAATCAATTAGTATGAGAAGTTGTCAGCATCTAGCATGGAGTGATGCTAAAACCATGCAACGCGTTTCTCCGCCTCTCCAGCTCTGGATATTCAGCGGCTTCCTCAGATGTGTCTATTTCCGGACTTTCCGTATCTACTTTTAAACCTCCCTTAATTGTTGAATTAACATTTAATCTCGCCTCCACCTGTGGGGCACATCCATCATTGGTTGCTATTAGCCGAGCCTCTGAAGACAATCCACAGACGCAGACTATGCGTTCCAGCATCATTGCTATGATGAATTCTGGTTTCAGTTTACCGGAATTGGTGGTATATATACCACTAATTCCTATTAAATATATTGTCAATATAGACATATATATTATACCAATTACAAATATATGTTGCCAGCATGCACAAAAATCAAAATGACATGCTTAAAAGCTATTTATACACAAGAGGATTAGCCAATATCTATATATCACATGAGGCTTCAATACATTATTTAATTCAATCATATCGTTCAGACCTCCTGGTGTGAGAGTCTTCATACTAAAAATTAAAAATACCTCTCGCCTACATAGGCGATTATACCTATCCCCCCTCTTGCTGTCATTTTCGTCTGTTTGATAGCTGTTATCTTTATATTTTTCATAAAGCCTTTCTGGCAGTCAGTGATATGTCTATATTGGGAATTATTCCTTGAGTTCATCAAGATATTTCTTTTATGTTCCATGAATCTCACATGCAGAGGTCTGATGGTGCGGCCCACATATTGGAGGCCACACCCACAGTCCATTACATATATCACAAACTCAGATTACAATTAATAAAATCTTTAATAAAAATGATTCTTTAGATACAAACGAGACAAAAGAAACAGTTATTCTATTAGTACAGTTACATGTGAAATATCCCGTCTTTCCACAAGGATGAAAACCTTGTGGTTTGTTTGGTATCCATGTCTCTATAAGCCCTGTTTCATTTGTTAGATTCTGTTTTCATTTAAAATGGCTTGGAGGCAATTTCTGTTTTAAGTTTCCAGATTTCCTGAAAATAATATCATTCAATGTACCTGTACTATTCAGTATTTCATCAAGTTCTAGAAGATGAAAATTATTTTTCATGATCTTCTTTATAGCAAATGCTTTGGAGTTATATTGAGTAACAAAACTCATACTTCTATCTATATCTTTCTCTTTTTTTTCTTTTGAGTCTCATAAGAGAGACATCCTGTCTATTTTAGTGACCTGGCCTAGTGTGGTATCTAGTAGCTTCCTTGGATAACCTTGTTCTAAGAATGAGTTATACATACATTTTGCCTGTCTACGGACAGCTATGGGGCAAGAACAATTCTGTTTTAATCTTAAAAATTGTCCTTTGGGGACATTTGTCTTCCATTTAGTAAGATGACCACTTTTGTAATTCAAATGTCTGTTTTGATCAACTTCCTTAAAATATGTTTTTGCGTTCAACTTATTTTCTGTTATTGAGAGGGCTATATCTAAAAAAGTTATTTCTGATTGGTTCATTGTACTAGTGAATCTTAAACCAAAATTGTTACAATTTAAAGATGTGACAAAATTATTAATAGATTCCAAATCCCCATCCTAAATTAGAAATAAATCACATATATAACCCCCTTAGAGGACCATGTTCACCCTGAACCACGTCCAGATGTGTTCTTCTTTAAATCTCCCTATAAAGAGGTTGGCAAAGCTCGGAGCAAAACTGGTCCCCATCGCGGTCCCCCGTGTTTGTAAATAATACTGATTATTAAACAAAAAATAATTGTGACACAAAATATTCCTAATGGAAGATAGAATAAATTACTTCAGTGTGTCAGTAATAGAGTCATCCGGTAATAAATAATATTCTATCATTTGTACTCCTAATGTGTGATCGATATTTGAATACAGTGATTCTATATCACATGTAATGAACCAATAGGTAGATTTCCATTCCACTTGCTCAATAAGTTTCAAAAAGCATGTAGTATCTTTTCTATATGACTTTAATGATTTCACATATTTCTGTAGAAAACTGTCTACAAAGGATGATAGATTATTAGTCATTGATCTCACTCCTGATATTATAGGTCTTCCGGGAGGAGAGACTAAACTTTTATGAATCTTAGGGAGATAGTAGAATGTTGGAACTACCGGATATTGAGCAAGTAGAAAATGGTAAACCTCCTTTTGGATAGCCCCCTCAACAATGGCTTTATCCAACAGATTTTTAAATTTGTCTCTAAATGACTCTGTTGGATTACTTCTTAACTTCATATAGTAATCCTGATAATTACGTTGGTGATTTGCCTCTATCAAGTAGTCTGATGTATTGAGAAGTACAGCCCCCCCCCCCCCTTTATCGGCCTGTTTTATTGTTAATTCGGGAGCCGAACATAAGTTCTTAATGGCCATTCATTCTTCTTTACTTAGGTTATCCCTCACATTACTATTTTTATCTGTTTTATCACATAGTATTTTGAACTGGTCGATTGTTGCTTTAAAGAAACTTTCTATATAGGTTCCTCTATATTGTAAGGGATAGAAATTAGATCTGTTTTTAAAGTTATTGCCTTTAATATTCTCATTAGGTCCCTTTGTATCATATAATTTCACATTAATAGATTCCCCCGTATCTAGGGACTCTAGTATTTCCAATACCCCATCATCTTGACTATCTAGAAGAATAGGAGTTCCCTACCCCCCTTTTCTGTTCAATGTCTTTAGAGAAAAATACCGCTAGGTTTAGATGTTGGGGCAAAGTTGAGCTTCAGTTCGTCGTCATTCAATTTATTTGACAACAAATTGAACACTCCCTTCCCTCTTAATTTGGTTTTAGACTTTTTGTGGTATGTCCCCTTTCTTCTAGCTTCCCTCCTTCTATATCTCTTTGCCATTTTTGTGACCACTTTTGTTCTTGTTCATTTATACTTGGCCAGTTTGAATGTCTGTATGATTCCCCCAAAAAATTATCCCTTGGTTTCATATCTGAATTTTTTCTCACCAATGGGGAATCTATGGTGTCGAACACTTCATATCTATTCCTCAAAACTAGGGGGGTGTTAGGTTCGTCCCTTCTAGATAAATTATGATTTAGCTTAGATGTCCTCTTTCTTCCATAATGGTTAGCTCCTTGGAAACTGTTTTTTCCATAACATCTAAACAGAACCTGTTTCGATGTCATAAACCTCTATCTTGAATTATGTCTGAAAGTACTGTCGTTTCCAGTCCAGAGTGCCTGAATCTACTGAATGAATGTATATCTCATTTTTCATAATCTTTTTTTGTCTCTCCTAAGTTTCCCATTCTTGCGTATAATAATAGAATGTTCAAATTCTTCTATTTTTCTATAAACTTTTTGATCCCTTTCTGAAAATTCTGGTTCCTCAGAGAATCCTTTCAATAGTTCCTGTGTTTCTCAATCTCTCCCTGTATCTCTCCTAATTTCGTCTCTCTGTATCTTATAAGAAGTTTCATTAGATTTTTGGAACATGTGTCCAAAATACAATTCCATTCATTCACAAATTGCTTATCATCCTGGAACGTGGGGGACTTTAAAATTCTTAGCCCCCTGGGAATTATATCTTATTCTACATATTTCTGTAGTAGTATCTGATCCCACCAGTGATTCATCTCACTTATACATAGGTTTTCCAATCTATTAAACAGACCATGCATATCCTCAAGATATTCTTAGGATAGGTAAAATCGCCTATGTAGGCAAGAGGCATTCTGGATTTTTAGTATGAAGACTCTTACACCGGGAGGTCTGAACGATATGATTGAATTAAATAATGTATAGAAGCCACATGTGATATATAGATATTTGCTAATCCTCTTGGGTATAAATAGCTTTTAAGCATGTCATTTTGATTTTTATGTATGCTGGCAATGTATATTTGTAATTGGTATAATATATTTTCTATATTGACAATATATTTAATAGGAATTGGTGGTAAATATATTATCTTTTAATAAAATAGCCAAGTGAAATGATGTGGAACGCGGAAGTTGCGTGTGTGGAATGCAAACAACCGGAAACCGGAAACGGAAGTCGTCATAGAAATGATGCTGGAACGCATAGTCCTTGTCTGTGGATTGTCATCAGAGGCTCAGCTAATAGCAACCAATGATGGATGTGCTCCGCAGGTGGGGGCGAGATTAAACGTTAATTCATCAAATAAAGGAGGTTTAAAAGTAAATACGGAAAGTACGGAAATAGACATGTCTGTGGAAGCTGCTGAATTAACAGAGCTAGAGAGGCGAGGCGGGGAAACGCGTCACATGGTTTTAGCTTCACTCCGTGCTAGATGCTGACAATTTCTCATACTAAGTGATTTCTGCTGTGGACACTGTGCTAATTCTGATGGCAGCAACAACGAAGTCAAAATGAGGAACATCTCCTTTATGCTTTAAGTCCACTGTGGATCAAAATTCAGGAACCGGGGACTGGACTCCATGTATGTATAGCCCCCATATTTTTGCCATTAAAGGGAGGTAGGAGAACCATTCCATGTTCGAACAGAGGCAACTTGCCTCATATTAATGCATGTCAGATCCTGATTACTAGTGGACTACCATATTAATCAATGAGAGAGAATGACTAATACCAGCATTGGAGGAGTGTATGCCTACTAATTCTCTAACTACTGACTGATTACTAACATTGGACAGAGGTTTTTTTTAGAAAAGAACATTATTGGTCACTAACTAATCAAGCTCTATTTAGATCGTTTTATGGATTGATTTTATGTATATGTTTTATGGCCATATAAACTTTATGATAAACAATTAAAATAATTTTACATATTTCACACAAAAAAACATTTTTTTTTTTACTTGGTCAATATAATATATTTTTGGAATTACCCCCCCCCCCCCCTCCCCAGATTGTTATGAGATGAGCCAACTGCTATTTATGACACAAAACCAGTAAATATTTTCTGCTTAGGGGGTTTTCAGTTTGTTGTACCTCACCTGCACAGGAAGGTGTCAGCTTCCAAATTAGAAGATAGTAAAATACAGATATTAGTAAAGGCAGTGATGAAACTAGCAAGTGGTGAACCCAGGTGCAAAATTATGCTTTTCCCCTGCCACCCCAATCACCCCCTGCCCCGCTAAAATAATCGGATGAAAATAGTAACGAGTTGCTATTAGTGCCTATGACTGTGCCCAATCCACAGCAAAGTTTTCCCCACATTTCTCTGTGAACCACAAATGACCCCAGTGTCTCCCTGACATCCTCTCTCCTCAGCAGCATGTCCCCACTTCCCCATTACACAGCATATCACTGCACTACATCCCCCTTTTATAGTGTACTATGTTACAACACTACATTACTGAACTACATATCCATATACGCTGTACATCACTACACTACAATCCGCCTATACCCTGCACTACATTACTACGCTACACCTCTACACTACATCCACTTATACCATGCATTATATTACTATGCTACATCACTACACTGCATCCCCTATATGCCAAACTAATTCACTAAACTACATCCCCAATATGGTGCTTTACATCACTGCACTACACTCCCCTGTACCCTGCATTACATAACTTAGCTACACCTCTACACTACATCCCCCTGTAGACTGCATTACTTCACTACAGTACACCACTAAAGTACATCCCCTTATACACTGAACGACATCACTGTACTGCACTGTTCTACACTGCATCCTCTATACGCTGCACTTCATCACTACATTACATCGTCCCATATGCTGCGCTACATCCCCCAATAACCTGCATTGCAACACTACCCTACATCACTACACTACATTCTCCTATACCCTGCCTAACATCACTATGCTACATCACTACACTACATACCTCTATACGGCGCCCTTCATCGCTACACTACATCCCCCTGTACACCACACTATATCACTTCACTACATCCCCCTATATTCTGTACTACATCAGTACACCCCTCTAAAGGCTGCACTACATAACAGCACTGCACTACATTCCTCACAATAACATTAACACATCCCAGTGCCTCCCTCCACGTGAACTTACCTTGAGATCCTCTATCAAGTGGAGTTCCAGAGTAAAACAAGGGCAACAGTGTAAAGGGGAAAAGGGGGGTGGGCCTGGTCCTCTGGCAGTGAGAGTGCAGGAGAGGTAGAAGGGAGTGGGGCTGGTGCTCTGGACAGGAGGGAGTAAGGTAGAGGGAAAGAAAGGGTCATGCCTGGTCCTGCAAAAGCTGTCCCTTAAGAGAAGGGGCACCCATTCTCTCCTCTGACCGGAACACCACCTCCTAGGTTACGGGCTCGCAGTGATTGGCCGGCCTGCATACTATAATGAGTCACTTAGACTTATTATTAGTATAGCTAATATTGCCGGCTACAGGCCCTTTCAATGCAGTGGGCCCAGATGCAATGCACCAGCTGCACCACTGAGTAGAGGTCACTCATAATCTATGTGAATAAACAAATATCAAACAAATTCAAGCATATTTATTACCCCATGTATAAAATATAAAATAAGAATTCAACGTGGTTACAAAAAGTAAACCAAAAAAATAAAATATTTTTACAAATTACATTGCAAGGTTATAGGAGGAGTTGAAACTAAAAGCCAAACTTTAATATTGTTAAACTAATTGCACTCACTTAATAAAATGACATTTGAAGGTTATGACAGCATTCAATTTGCATTTTCACATAAATGTTTTCATGTTTTGCAATTGCTTCAATGCTTTCAGAAACATCGCCATTAGGACCCAATTTTTATTTGCATTTTTTACCTCACTTAGAGTGCAAATATATAAATGTATGTGTTTGTTTTTGCTCAATTTAAATTTCTAACTTGTGGAGATACTAATGGAAATTCCTAATTGTACTTTACATTCTCAGAGTGTATTTTGACAGAACTATTTTCCAACACTTTCTGTCAATAATGTTCATAAATAATCTAAGAGAGAACTCTACACATTTTTTTTTGTAATTGAAAAATTATATTTCCTAATGGATAATAAGATTATTTGCCAATTATCTTCATTACATTTTCTGCTGCCTTTTGGTTACAAAATAATCAAATGAAAGTTTTGTATTCATCTGTCTACTTGTGACATAACGCCTAACTCATGTTTGTACGCAAATGCAACTGTGATTTTCTGGGCTACGGAACTGTTTATGTTAGGAAATTCATTTCTGCCACCCAGAAAAGAAGAGATGCCCAGGGGCAGATTGGGATAGAAAACCAGCCTGGGAAATTTCTGGATGCAGCCCTAATGGAGGCGGAGTCTGTTGAGAGGGTGGAGTCTGTCATGCGGGGCAGGAAACTCGCTCCTCATAGGGCCTGATTCTGTTGGATGCAGTTGCAGCCTTTGCTTGGGTCTTTTACAGAAATTGCGTCTGCTATGTGTCTCTGGGCGGGATGTACTAACCTTCACCGCTGCAGTATCTGGCTTTTCTCTGGGCTCCCTGTCTTTTCTCCGTGGTTACTGGTCTCCTCTCTACTTCCCGGCGCTAACCGTTGCTCCCCCACTCTCCTCATTTTTTTTCTCCTCTCACTGTGGTCCGCCTCATCACCGCCGCTGTGACTCAGTGGCCAAGGCAGTGATGAGGCGGACCGCAGTGAGAGGAACAAAAAAATGGGGAGCGCTGGGGAGCAATGGGTAGCACCGGGCAGCGGAGAGGAGACCAGTAACCATGGAGAAAAGACAGGGAGCACAGAGAAAAGCCAGATAGCGCAGCGGTGGAGGTTAGTACATCCCGCCCTCTATGCGTAACCATTATCAGCAACACTTTCAATCTTTTTAACTCCCTAATACAGCATAAATCTCTTTCTCTCCATCCCTTAATTTTCTCCTTCCCCTTCCCCATTCCTTCATCTCTCTCTCACTCTCTCTCTCTCTCTCCCACTCTCATTTTTCCTATTTCTTTGTCTCGTTTCCTTCTCTCACTCATTTATATATCTCTTTCCCTTGTTTTTATTTCTGCATATGATCACAGATTACACCTCTAAATGTATGTAATTTATGACTTTGAAACAAAGTAAAACATTTGTTGCATCTTTACTATTTGTATCAATTAATTGTCCCAAGTAACAAATCACACACACTAAGGACACACACAGGCTGAGCGCAGCACATACTCTCTTTTTTCTTTAATAAATTCTAGCATTGGCCCTCATTCCTAGTTGTTCGCTCGCTAGCTGCTTTTAGCAGCAGTGCACATGCTAGGCCGCCGCCCTCTGGGAGTGTATCTTAGCTTAGCAGAATTGCGAACGAAAGATTAGCAGAATTGCGAATAGAAAATTCTTAGCAGTTTCTTAATAGCTCGAGACTTACTCCTACACTGCGATCAGCTCAGCCCGTTTCGTTCCTGGTTTGACGTCACAAAAATGCCCTGCGTTCGGCCAGCCACTCCCCCGTTTCACCAGACACTCCTGCGTTTTATCCTGGCACGCCTGCGTTTTTCCGCACACTCCCAGAAAACGGTCAGTTTCCAGAAACACCCACTTCCTGTCAATCACACTCCGATCAATTCAATGATGAAAATTCTTCGTTCGGGCGTGAGTAAATGTACTAAGTTTTGTGCTAATTTACTTAGCGCATGCACACTGCGTACCATTTTCGCCTTAATCGCTCCATTGCGAAAATCGGCAACGAGCGAACAACTCGGAATGACCCCCATAGTGTGGTCACCTATCTAGTGTGCAGCAGCTTGCCATTTATTCTTATCTAAACCGCTCAGTGCACTGGTGTACAACTACAAAAACTACTATCAGCAACACGCCCGTTTCACTCCTATATGCCTATATTATGTTACAACTGTGTCTGATTAGCCTAGGAACGTCCAACGGCAATACTGGTCATGTATGTTGTGCTGTGTGTACAGGGGGCTGTATCAGTGTATGAGGTGCTGTGTTTACAGGCAGCTGTGTGTCAGTGTGTGAGGTGCTGGGTACAGGGGGTTGTGTTAGTGTGAGAGGTGCTGGTGAGGGGATGTGTGTCAGTGTGTGAGGTGCTGGTTACAGGGTGTTGTGTCTCAGTGTGTGAGTTGCTGGAGAGGGGTTGTGTGTCAGTGTGCATGGTGCTGGGTACAGGGGGCTGTGTGTCAATGTGTGAGGTGCAGGGTACAGAGTGCTATGTTTCAGTGTGTGAGGTGCTGGGTGCAGGAGGCTGTGTGTGTCAGTGTGTGAGGTGCTGGGTGCAGGGAGCTGTGTGTCAGTGTGTGAGGTGCTGGGCACAGGGATTTGTGTCAGTGTGTGAGGGGCTGGGTGCAGGGGGCTGGGTGTCAGTGTGTGAGGTGCTGGGTGCAAGGGACTGTGTATCAGTGTTGTGAGGTGCTGGGTACAGATATTTGTGTCAGTGTGTGAGGTGCTGGTGATGGGCTGGGTACAGGGGGTTGTGTGTCAGTGTGTGAGGTGCTGGTGAGGGACTGGATACAGGGGGTTGTGTGTCAGTTTGTGAGGTGTAGGGTACAGGGGTCAGTGTGTGAGGAGATGGGTACAGTGGGCTGTGTCAGTGTGGGGAGTGCTGGGTACAGGGGCTGTGCCAGAGTGAGGTGCTGAGTACAGGGGCTGTGTCAGTGTGTGAGGTGCTGGGTACAGGGGGCTGTGTGTCAGTGTATGAGGTGCTGGGTACAGGGGGCTGTGTGTCAGTGTATGAGGTGCTGGGTACAGGGGGTTGTGTGTCAGTGTGTGAGGTGCTTGGTGCAGGGAGCTGTGTGTCAGTGTGTGTGGTGCTGCGTACAGGGGGCAGAGTGTGTGGTGCTGGGTATAGGGGGCAGTGTGTGAGGTGCTGGGTACAGGGGGCAGTGTGTGAGGGGCTGGGTGCAAGGGGCTGTGTGTCAGTATGTGAGATGCTGGGTTTAGGGAACAGTGTGTGTGTTGCTGGGTATAGTGGGCTGTGTGTGCAGCTGTGTGTGTCAGTGTGTGAGTGTGGGGTTGGAGAGAGCGCTTCTATGTGGGCTGCAGCCAGGGTAGGGTGAGTAATAGAGCTGTCATGGACTGCCTAGCAGCAGCAAAGCTGGCCAGCCCTCCTCCGCTTACTAAAGCCTTCTTCTTCCTGGCACTGTTGATCCTGGTTTAGCAGCTAAGGCCGACAGCCATCATGCCTGCACTCCGCAGCAGCTACAGTCCAGGGGTTTGTCTTTGAGGTGCTCCGTGGTAGTTGAGTACTGCCCACTATGCAAATAATTATAATAATTGTTTGTTGGGAGCGCTTTAAACTAATAAATGATAATATGTAGATGTGGTAAATGTAAAATCTATAATAAAGAATGTGTTCAATGCAATACCTGTAATAAAGAATTAATTAGTAAAAATGTTTAAAGCTCCTTTTGGAGTGCTTTATAGTTGATAACAGTTCGTACGGGTGAGACAGCGGTGAGTTCCATTAATTGCCGGTGGCTGGGGCCGCAAAGGTTATTACTTAGAACAGTGCTCTCTCTCTGTCCCTAGCTACAGTATAACCATACCTCCCAACATGACCCTCTCCAGGAGGGACAGAATGCTCTGCTCCTGGACTTCCCTCTTAATTAATGATTGCCATCACCTGTGGTGAAACACCTTTCTATTCAAATAACTAGTTCAAAACAGGTGATGGCAATCATACATTAAGAGGAAAGTCCAGGAACAGAGCATTCTGTCCCTCCTGGAGAGGGTCATGTTGGGAGGTATGGTATAACTAACCTTTTGCTGACGATCTTCTCCTTGCTGGCCGGCTGATTCACTTGATGGTTTGCACGGGCAGTGCCTCACCGCATGTTCCCAGCACTGCGGCGCTGGTCTTTGATGTCACTGCCCTGTTCTTTCTCCAGAGCGAGTACGGCTTTGGCCAGCAAGGAGAAGATCGTCAGCAAAAGGTAATAGGCCCTAAACCAGGGGTGGGCAATTATTTTAGCTGGGGGGCCGCTTAACACTTCCAGCGAATATTCGAGGGCCACACACAAAATACTCGAAAAGAGATCCCTTTTTACACATTACGGCAGACAGCGTCCCCTTTTTACACATTACGGCAGACAGCGCCCCCATTTTTACACATTACAGCAGACAGCGTCCCGTTTTTACACATTACGGCAGACAGCGTCCCCGTTTTTACACATTACGGCAGACAGCGTCCCCTTTTTACACATTACGGCAGACAGCGTCCCCTTTTTACACATTACGGCAGACAGCGCCCCCGTTTTTATACATTACGGCAGACAGCGTCCCGTTTTTACACATTACGGCAGACAGCGCCCCCGTTTTTACACATTACGGCAGACAGCGTCCCCTTTTTACACATTACGGCAGACAGCGCCCCCGTTTTTATACATTACGGCAGACAGCGCCCCCGTTTTATACATTACGGCAGACAGCGCCCCCATTTTTACACATTACGGCAGACAGCGTCCCATTTTTACACATTACGGCAGACAGCGCCCCCGTTTTTACACATTACGGCAGACAGCGTCCCCTTTTTACACATTACGGCAGACAGCGCCCCCGTTTTTACACATTACGGAAGACAGCGCCCCCGTTTTTACACATTACGGCAGACAGCGCCCCCGTTTTTACACATTACGGCAGACAGCGTCCCGTTTTTACACATTACGGCAGACGGCGCCCCCGTTTTTACACATTACGGCAGACAGCGTCCCCTTTTTACACATTATGGCAGACAGCGCCCCCGTTTTTACACATTACGGCAGACAGCGTCCTCTTTTTACACATTACGGCAGACAGCGCCCCCGTTTTTATACATTACGGCAGACAGCGCCCCCGGTTTTACACATTACGGCAGACAGCGCCCCCGTTTTTACACATTACGGCAGACAGCGTCCCCTTTTTACACATTATGGCAGACCGCGCCCCCTTTTTACACATTACGGCAGACAGTCCCTACCCCCTGTCCCCCCCCCTCCCCTAAACCCATATTGCAGTTTTTAACTCCCCTCCCTCCCCAACCCTATACCTACATGGCAGCTTAAGCAGTGATTCAGGGGCTGGCTGGACAGGGGGTTTACCTGTTTATCACAGTGGCAGACGATCCCCGCTGTCCGATGATCTGCGCTGCTGCTGGCCGGAGTCACTGCAGATGTGGCCTCTCCTGCTCCCGCTCGCTGCCCGCCGCTTCCTCTCCTCACTGGCCGCCGCTTCTCGGCCGCCGCTCCTGCTCACTGCAGTGCCCGCCCCGTGCCTCCCAGCGCATGATAACAGAGGAAATCCCGGTCAGCTGACCCTGTGACGTGACCGGGATTTCCTCAGCGGCGCCGCGTCTGAGAGCAGAGCAATGACAAGCGGCATGTCGGGCCGCTTGTCATTGCACTCTGGTGGGGCACAGCGGGCCAGGCAGGATCGGTCCGCGGGCCACATCCGGCCCGCGGGCCGCCTGTTGCCCACCCCTACCCTACACACTGGCCGATCCGCCACTGTGCTGCCCGACGGCGGATACAGCCGACGGGCGACCCGGCGGCGGTGGGCAGTGACGGGGGGAGTGAAGTTTCTTCACTCCCTCCGTCACCCGGCTGCATAGAAGTGCAGGCAAATAAGGACGAGATCGTCCATATTGGCCTGCATGTACAGCCGACGGGGGACCAGCGATGAACGAGCGTGGGGCCGCGCATCGTTCATCGCTGGAGCCTCCACACTGCACGATGTGAACGTTATCTCGTTCATTAATGAACGAGATCGTTCATATCGTGCAGTCATGTCGGCCAGTGTGTAGGGCCCATTAGTTATGTCTAGGGACAGAGAGAGAGCACTGTTCTAAGTAATAACCTTTGCGGCCCCAGCCACCGGCAATTAACGGAACTCGCCGCTGTCTCATCCATACGGATTGTTATCAACTATAAAGCACTCCAAAAGGAGCTTTAAACATTTTTACTAATTAATTCTTTATTACAGGTATTGCATTGAATAAATTCTTTATTATAGATTTTACATTTACTACATCTACATATGATATTATCATTTATTAGTTTAAAGCGCTCCCAACAAACATTTATTATAATTATTTACTTAATAGGAGCTGCTAACTGACACTTATTAATAGCGCAGTACTACTCCTTATTTTCACACTATGCAAATAAACCAGCCAGAGCGATCGCAGTGAGTGGCCATCTATGGGGGAGATGTACTAAGCAGTGATAAAAGTCGAGAAGTGAGCCAGTGGAGAAGTTGCCCATGGTAACCAATCAGCATTGACGTAACATTTATAATTTGCATTCTAGCAAATTATACAGAGCAGCTGATTGGTTGCCATGGACAATTTCTCCACTGGCTCCCTTCTCCGCTTTTATCACTGTTTAGTACATGTCCCCCTATGTGTGATGCCTGGCCACTCACTGCGCTGGCTGCGGCTGGGTTATTTGCATAGTGGGCAGCAACCAGCAACTTCACAGCCACAGTCTAGCCTGAGCTTCCTGCAGCAGCAGTATGATAGCGAGATGAATCAGGCCAGCATTAGGAGGGGGTGTGCATGGAGAGGACGGAGCTCAGCCCACCGGCAAAACGTCTTAGCAACCCGGTTTACCAATCTGCCCCTGGAGACACCCACCGGAGCCATTGCAAACTCATTCATAATTATATACATATTTGCAGCTGATACCCAAAAACGAGGCGCCTATAGGTGAAGGGGTATCCCATGGCTACACAGACAGGACAGAGTAGTAGTAAACATATGAGCTTGCAGCCGACAGCAGATGCATGCCATGAAAACAGGCAAGACACATCTGTGTTTTCCCAAATACTCCCCTCTATCACATCCAAAAGGTCACTTCCTGTCAATCACTTCTCCAGGAAATCCTCATTGTGAGTGAGATCGCAGCTGCAGCATAACACATGCGCCTTGTGATCACAGCACATGCACAGTCTGCTGATAATCACTCTATTGCATGAACATCGACCATTGCGTACAGACAAGAATTAGGCCAATACGTAGCTCAGCCAACATATAGCCATCCCATCAGCATATTCTAGGCACTGTAGCCAAAATTGCAGATTTTTTTTTTTTTTTTTAACAGTGTAGCAACAGTGTTATACTGTAGTACTTAACAAACCAGGCAATTTGTAAGGTGGGAACACACTAGACGATATATCGTCTGATTTATTGAAAGGACGATATATTGTTTGTGGATCGGCGAGTATGTACACCCAGTATGTCTGTGAACTACTTTGTTCACAGACATAACGTGTCTGCCCTGCAGCCCAACTGATACCCATATATGTCTGCAGATATATTGGGCATCTGGCTGTGGGTGGCTATTTGTGCGGGTGGTGTGTACACTGGCTACAGGAACTGACATTACAACAGGGTGGGAGAATTCAGACGCCTAGCTGTGATGTGCGGACTGAAGGGAGATATCTGTGCTTCATTTCTAAGCAATCTGACTAGATTGCTTAGAAACTAATCACGGATCTCTCTGTGTGTATGCTCCACACAGGGCCGGCCTGCCCGTTACGCGGGGTATGCGTACGAGTAAGGCGCCACAGTGAGGAAGGCGCCGACAGCCTGCACCACAGCCGCTCCGTCACCTCCGCACTCAGCCGAAGCTGCTGTTTGACTCCTGGCCCGGCCCGCTGCCCGCGCTCCCGCCCGCGCTGTCGCCCGCACTATCAGTGACTCTCTCCTCCTGCGGGCCGTGACTGAGGATACACACAGCATGTGAGGACGTCTTAGTCTGGCATTAGGGTCACACATTGGTATTTATATTGCATGCAGAGCAGTACTGAGACGCCAGCCCCCAGCCCAGGATATACACAGCATGTTAGGACGTCTTAGCTTGGCATTAGGGTCACACATTGGTATTTATATTGCATGCAGAGCAGTTCTTAGTCCCCGGCCCCAGCCCTGGGAGTCATTATCACTATCAGCCAGTGAGCAGCCTTCCTGGTGGTATACGCTGTATTCCCAGACGTACTCCATCATGCCACACTCAGCAGAAGCTGCTGTTTGACTCCTGGCCTGTGCTCCCGCCCGCGCTGTCAGTGGCTCTCTCCTCATGCGGGCCGTGACTGCCCGGCCATACTATGCTGGCTGCCCAAACACACGGCTCTGTCCGTTAGAAGCTGCCTGAGCCTGAGGAGAAGCTTTTGCTGTAGTGCTGTGCCCCCCTCCCTCCTGAGCTGTCTTCCTACAGGACGTGGGGTGGGCTGCCTGCGGCTTGAGCTAGAGCTCGAGGAAAAGCCTGCCTGCATGTTGACCCTGGGTGCCGCCGCAAGCACCAAGAGACTGACCTGCGTAACGGTGAGTGCATCTGCCCTGTGCCCCCAGCGGCATGTGTGCCCGCACTGCAGCAGGCTGTGTGGGGTGGTGGATGGGTCTGCTTTAGGGGGGTCCAGCGTTGCTGTTTGCGGTGGACGACTAAGGGGCTGAGGCTGCACTGTGTATAACGTGCTCTACCTGGCGCATTGTGTATAACGTACTCTACCTGGCGCATTGTGTATAACGTGCTCTACCTGGCGCATTGTGTATAACGTACTCTACCTGGCGCATTGTGTATAACGTGCTCTACCTGGTGCAATGTGTATAACGTGCTCTACCTGGTGCATTGTGTATAACGTGCTCTACCTGGTGCATTGTGTATAATGTGCTCTACCTGGTGCAATGTGTATAACGTGCTCTACCTGGTGCAATGTGTATAACGTGCTCTACCTTGTGCATTGTGTATAACGTGCTCTACCTGGTGCATTGTGTATAATGTGCTCTACCTGGTGCATTGTGTATCACGTGTTCTACCTGGTGCATAGTGTATAACGTGCTCTTCCTGGTGCAATGTGTATAACGTGCTCTACCTGGTGCATTGTGTATAATGTGCTCTACCTGGCGCATTGTGTATAAGGTGCTCTACCTGGCGCATTGTGTATAATGTGCTCTACCTGGCGCATTGTGTGTATCATGCTCTAACTGTCGCATTGTGTATAACATGCTCTACCTGGTGCATTGTGTATAACGTGCTCTACCTGGGGTAATGTGTATAACGTGCTCTACCTGGCGCATTGTGTATAATGTGCTCTACCTGGCGCATTGTGTTTAATGTGCTCTACCTGGCGCATTGTGTATAACGTGCTCTACCTGGCGCATTGTGTATAACGTGCTCTACCTGTCGCATTGTGTATAATGTGCTCTACCTGGCACATTGTGTGTATCATGCTCTAACTGGCGCATTGTGTATAACATGCTCTAAATGGCGCATTGTGTATACCGTGCTCTACCTGGTGCATTGTGTATAACGTGCTCTACCTGACGCATTGTGTATAACGTGCTCTACCTGGCGCATTGTGTATAACGTGCTCTTCCTGGTGCAATGTGTATAACGTGCTCTACCTGGTGCATTGTGTATAATGTGCTCTACCTGGCGCATTGTTTATAACGTGCTCTACCTGGTGCATTGTGTATAACGTGCTATACCTGGGGTAATGTGTATAACGTGCTCTACCTGGCGCATTGTGTATAACGTGCTCTACCTGGCGCATTGTGTATAACATGCTCTACCTGGCGCATTGTGTATAACGTGCTCTACCTGGCGCATTGTGTATAACGTGCTCTACCTGGCGCATTGTGTATAACGTGCTCTACCTGGTGCAATGTGTATAACGTGCTCTACCTGGTGCATTGTGTATAATGTGCTCTACCTGGCACATTGTGTATAACGTGCTCTACCTGGTGCATTGTGTATAACGTGCTCTACCTGGGTTAATGTGTATAACGTGCTCTACCTGGCGCATTGTGTATAATGTGCTCTACCTGGCGCATTGTGTTTAACGTGCTCTACCTGGCGCATAGTGTATAACGTGCTCTACCTGGCGCATTGTGTATAACGTGCTCTACCTGGCGCATTGTGTATAACGTGCTCTACCTGGTGCAATGTGTATAACGTGCTCTACCTGGTGCATTGTGTATAACGTGCTCTACCTGGCGCAATGTGTATAACGTGCTCTACCTGGTGCAATGTGTATAACGTGCTCTACCTGGGGTAATGTGTATAACGTGCTCTACCTGGCGCATTGTGTATAATGTGCTCTACCTGGCGCATTGTGTATAACATGCTCTACCTGGCGCATTGAGTATAATGTGCTCTACCTATCGCATAGTGTATAACGTGCTCTACCTGGCACATTGTGTGTAACATGCTCTAACTGGCGCATTGTGTATAACGTGCTCTAACTGGCGCATTGTGTATAACGTGTTCTACCTGGTGCATTGTGTATAAACGTGCTCTACCTGGTGTAATGTGTATAACGTGCTCTACCTGGCGCATTGTGTATAACGTGCTCTACCTGGCGCATTGTATATAACGTGCTCTACCTGTCGCATTGTGTACAACGTGCTCTACCTGGTACACTGTGTATAACGTGCTCTACCTGGCGCATTGTTTATAACGTGCTCTACCTGGCGCATTGTGTATTACGTGCTCTACCTGGCGCATAGTGTATAACGTGCTCTACCTAGCGCAACGTGTATAACGTGCTCTACCTGGCGCATTGTGTATAACATGCTCTACCTGGCGCATTGTGTATAACGTGCTCTACCTGGCGTATTGTGTATAACGTGCTCTACCTGGCACATTGTGTATAACGTGCTCTACCTGGCGAATTGTGTATAACGTGCTCTACCTGGCGCATTGTGTATAACGTGCTCTACCTGGCGCATTGTGTATAACGTGCTCTACCTGGTGCAATGTGTATAACGTGCTCTACCTGGTGCAACGTGTATAACGTGCTCTACCTGGCGCATTGTGTATAACGTGCTCTACCTGGTGCATTGTGTATAACGTGCTCTACCTGGCGCATTGTGTATAACGTGCTCTACCTGGTGCATTGTGTATAACGTGCTCTACCTGGCGTATTGTGTATAACGTGCTCTACCTGGCACATTGTGTATAACGTGCTCTACCTGGCGCATTGTGTATAACGTGCTCTACCTGGCGCATTGTGTATATCGTGCTCTACCTGGCGCATTGTGTATAACGTGCTCTACCTGGTGCAATGTGTATAACGTGCTCTACCTGGCGCATTATGTATAACGTGCTCTACCTGGTACAATGTGTATAACGTGCTCTACCTGGCGCATTGTGTATAACGTGCTCTACCTGGCGCATTGTGTATAACGTGCTCTACCTGGTGCAATGTGTATTACGTGCTCTACCTGGTGCATTGTGTATAACGTGCTCCACCTGGCGCATTGTGTATAACGTGCTCTACCTGGCACATTGTGTATAACGTACTCTACCTGGCGCATTGTATATAACGTGCTCTACCTGGTGCAATGTGTATAACGTGCTCTACCTGGTGCATTGTGTATAACGTGCTCTACCTGGTGTATTGTGTATAATGTGCTCTACCTAGTGCATATTGTATAACGTGTTCTACCTGGTGCATAGTGTATAACGTGCTCTACCTGGTGTAAAGTGTATAACGTGCTCTACCTGGCGCATTGTGTATAATGTGCTCTACCTGGCGCATTGTGTATAAGGTGCTCTACCTGGCGCATTGTGTATAATGTGCTCTACCTGGCGCATTGTGTATAACGTGCTCTACCTGGTGCAATGTGTATAACGTGCTCTAACAGGCGCATTGTTTATAACGTGTTCTACCTGGTGCATTGTGTATAAAGTGCTCTACCTGGGGTAATGTGTATAACGTGCTCTACCTGGTGCAATGTGTATAACGTGCTCTACCTGGTGCATTGTGTATAACGTGCACTACCTGGCGCAATGTGTATAACGTGCTCTACCTGGTGCATTGTGTATAACGTGCTCTACCTGGGGTAATGTGTATAACGTGCTCTACCTGGCGCATTGTGTATAATGTGCTCTACCTAGCGCATTGTGTATAACGTGCTCTACCTGGCGCATTGTGTATAACGTGCTCTACCTGTCGCATTGTGTATAATGTGCTCTACCTGGCACATTGTGTGTATCATGCTCTAACTGGCGCATTGTGTATAACATGCTCTAAATGGCGCATTGTGTATACCGTGCTCTACCTGGTGCATTGTGTATAACGTGCTCTACCTGACGCATTGTGTATAACGTGCTCTACCTGGCGCATTGTGTATAACGTGCTCTTCCTGGTGCAATGTGTATAACGTGCTCTACCTGGTGCATTGTGTATAATGTGCTCTACCTGGCGCATTGTTTATAACGTGCTCTACCTGGTGCATTGTGTATAACGTGCTATACATGGTGTAATGTGTATAACGTGCTCTACCTGGCGCATTGTGTATAACGTGCTCTACCTGGCGCATTGTGTATAACGTGCTCTACCTGGCGCATTGTGTATAACGTGCTCTACCTGGCGCATTGTGTATTACGTGCTCTACCTGGTGCAATGTGTATAACGTGCTCTACCTGGTGCATTGTGTATAATGTGCTCTACCTGGCACATTGTGTATAACGTGCTCTACCTGGTGCATTGTGTATAACGTGCTCTACCTGGGATAATGTGTATAACGTGCTCTACCTGGCGCATTGTGTATAATGTGCTCTACCTGGCGCATTGTGTATAACGTGCTCTACCTGGCGCATTGTGTATAACGTGCTCTACCTGGCGCATTGTGTATAACGTGCTCTACCTGGCGCATTGTGTATAACGTGCTCTACCTGGTGCAATGTGTATAACGTGCTCTACCTGGTGCATTGTGTATAACGTGCTCTACCTGGCGCAATGTGTATAACGTGCTCTACCTGGTGCATTGTGTATAACGTGCTATACCTGGGGTAATGTGTATAACGTGCTCTACCTGGCGCATTGTGTATAATGTGCTCTACCTGGCGCATTGTGTATAATGTGCTCTACCTGGCGCATTGTGTATAACATGCTCTACCTGGCGCATTGAGTATAATGTGCTCTACCTGTCGCATAGTGTATAACGTGCTCTACCTGGCACATTGTGTGTAACATGCTCTAACTGGCGCATTGTGTATAACGTGCTCTAACTGGCGCATTGTGTATAACGTGCTCTTCCTGGTGCATTGTGTTTAACGTGTTCTACCTGGTGCATTTTGTATAAACGTGCTCTACCTGGTGTAATGTGTATAACGTGCTCTACCTGGCGCATTGTGTATAACGTGCTCTACCTGGCGCATTGTATATAACGTGCTCTACCTGTCGCATTGTGTATAACGTGCTCTACCTGGTACACTGTGTATAACGTGCTCTACCTGGCGCATTGTTTATAACGTGCTCTACCTGGCGCATTGTGTATAACGTGCTCTACCTGGTGCAACGTGTATAACGTGCTCTACCTGGCGCATTGTGTATAACGTGCTCTACCTGGCGCATTGTGTATAACGTGCTCTACCTGGTGCATTGTGTATAACGTGCTCTACCTGGCGTATTGTGTATAACGTGCTCTACCTGGCACATTGTGTATAACGTGCTCTACCTGGCGCATTGTGTATAACGTGCTCTACCTGGCGCATTGTGTATAACATGCTCTACCTGGCGCATTGTGTATAACGTGCTCTACCTGACGCATTGTGTAGAACGTGCTCTATCTGGCGCATTGTGTATAGGAGGTTCTACCTAGCGCAGTGTGTATAGGAGGTTCTAATTGGTGCAATGTGTATAAGCGGCACTACTGTGTGGTGTAATTTAAATTGGCACTATTATGTGGCCACGTCCCTTTCCCACAAAGCCACACCCCCACTTTTTTTTCAGCGCGCACTGTCTATTCTTTGAATCTGGGAGGTGGAACACCAATTCACTCTCTGCCAAAGGGCACTAAAATGTCTATTTACAGCTCTGGTGCAGGGTGTCCTACATACTACACAGCCCAGCAGCATTGTCACCACCCTCCTCCCCTTGCAACACTTTTGTACTGTCCAAATCAAGTTTCTATTTTTATACTTTAATCATTATTAAGATTATTAAGAACCTTCATTCCGATGGGACCCAGAAAAGGACAGGTAGGTCTCCAATTTTTAAAAGTGATGGGTGCCTGGGACCCACTTTTTTGGGGGGCTCAGTGCGATCACTGCTCCCTGTCACCCCAGCCTTCCCTGTCACCCACTATCTCCCTGTCACCCCAGCCTCCTCAGTCACCCACTATCTCCATCACCTCTGCCACCCAGTCACGCACTTTCTCCCTGTCATCGACAATCTCCCTGTACCCCTGGGGGTACTATTGTGTGGCCACGCCCCTTCCTTGTGAGACCACACCTCTTTTAAAATGTGATCCCATCAAGGGGCGCTAAATTCTAAATTCGCTTACCAAATTTTTTTTAGCTCGGGCCGGCCCTGACTCCACAGCGATAGGGGCGCGCATCAATATCGCCGGTACTACATTGGGCACAATCTAGTAGATCACTCACTTCACCACTGTGTGAAGTGAGCGTCCACCCCCCCACCCCCCCGCTTAGCACACATAGTGCTCTGCGCTGAGCGGGGAAGAGATGTGTGCTGAGCGGTCTGTGCTAGATTGCTCAGCACATATCTCCACGTGTGTACCCCCTTGACATATTGAGCGGCCAATTGGTAAGTGTACACAGTTTTTCTAATGAGTCGCTCAATCTGCACAATGGCTTATCACGGGACAAGTCTCTCCAGTCTGTATCCAGCCTTAGTGCTGCATAGAGGCTGATCATTTTTTATTTTGTATTCAGTAATAAAGGAGCACAGAGAACTTTGACAATTATAACTACTATACAAAATCCAATAGGCATTATTCAGTGGTGGACGCAGGGCCGTTCTCACATGCAAGCAGCCGATGTTTTCAGTCTGTGCATGCATCTGAGTCACACTGCGTTTGTGTCCCAATGGTTATTGCTCAAAGATGCCGGTCAAAACTGCACTGCAGGCATTTCTGGGTGGTAACAGGGGCATGACTAGCCAGATGCGGGTGTGTTGCAGGTGTGTCATGGTCAGTGACTGCATATAAAGACACAATTGCCCTGATACAGGTGGATATGTCCAGACGGAGAATCTATGCCTCCACAGGGCTGGTGCAATCTTCCATGGTACGGCTGATGGTGCATCGTAATATGCACAGAGACAGTTTACCGCTGCAACCGGTTGGCATCTAAGTAGGAAGACCATCCCACGGCACACACACCCCTAGGCCCTGGAGACAGCATGCTGAGTGCTGGTTAAATAAATGCTGATTACTACAGTAGGTATAGTAAAAGGGTGCTGGGTGCTAGTCTAATGCCAAGTTGCTGTTTGGAACCATTAGAGGAGGACCGGCCATTCGTTTTTATAAGTGTTGCTCAGCCATTTTGATAAGAATGTTGGCTGTTTCTCTTTCTCTGTTGGTGATCACAGAGACAGACTTGATTCACAATTGATATACAAGATAGCACAGTCTGCAAATCCTGCAAATCCTCCTCTTCATTGAACAGTGACAGTGGTGATTGCAAATGGGTACAGATCAATGGTCAAAAGTGTGCTGGCAACTGGCCAAAGGGTGCTGATGACTGGGCAAAATGTTTCTACATAATACATTGGCTATGCAATATTTTATACACAGGGGCGTATTAAGAGAGATGGGGACCCGTGTGCAATCTCCATCCGGGCCCCCGCCCCTCCAGCAGGCAGCAACAGTGACTCTGCGCACTATGTGGTGTGCCAGTCTACTGGAAAATGGTGCGGCGGCCATTTTCTCTGCTGTGCATGTGCAAAACGCACAACCTAGTGTCTCAGTCACTGCCGCAGTACTTTGAAGAGGTACATATTAAAAAAAAGGTGCAGAGTGTGCAGTGTGGGCCCTTCTAGACCCAGGGGCCCATATCCACAGCTCACACTGCACCCATTATAGATACACCAGTGTTTTTACATCTGTGTGATATTTTATACAGCTGTTGTGAAAATTGGGCAATCATCATAGACTGCATGAAATAAACCTTTTCTTTATTTATATGTAACCTATACCTTACAATTGACTGCAAGTTCACCATAGTCACAGTGCAGCTATAGGATTATTCAGCAGTGTAGAAAACACAAAGAAAACGTTTGTATTGATTGGTATGATACACGTTTGTTCACACAACAAATTCAGTTATCATTTGTTTAATATTACTCTTTTTATACCATCTTCTAAAATTAGTCTCTGTTCTCTTATTTGTGACCATGACAGAAAAAATGACAACTGTAATATGTAACAGTAATTTTTCTCATTTTCTTTGTACATCTATTTTGTATGTCCCAAATAATATAAATACATTTTCCAATATATTTTGAATTATTTCAATGGTGAGACGTGAAACCAAAAGCAGCTACATACACATTATTGCTCCAACCCTGGAAGATTTGAATTTTTTTTAATACTATAATATATTTGCAAATTACTTTTGTGCCAAAGTGCAGAGTGAAGGGTGTACATAGATTACTACCTTTTTTATCAACTGCAGCCCAGCATAATTCCATACCAATAATAAAAATGTCAGGATATATTATGATAGGTTGAGCTGGTTCCTTGTTCTCATTACTTACAGCACCTTTCAAGCAGACAATTTCTTTCAGCACAAAATGAACAAAAACAAAATCTATTATCAATTACTAAAATAATACAGAAACCATGCTTCATGATAAAAACAATGCATATTATGTAGTGATGAGCGGGTTCGGTTCCTCGGAAACCGAACCCCGCCGAACTTCACCCATTTTACATGGGTCCGAGGCATACTCGGATTCTCCCGTATGGCTCGGTTAACCCGAGCGCGCCCGAACGTCATCATCCCGCTGTCGGATTCTCGCGAGATTCGGATTCTATATAAGGAGCTGCGCGTCGCCGCCATTTTCATTTGTGCATTGGAAATGTTAGGGAGAGGACGTGGCTGGCGTCCTCTCCGTTTATTAATGTTGTTGCAAATATTTGTGCTTATTGCTTAATTGTGGGGACTGGGGAGCAGCTGTATTATATAGGAGGAGTGCAGAGTTTTGCTGATCAGTGACCACCAGTTTTATCCGTTCTCTGCCTGAAAAACGCTCCATATCTGTGCTCAGTGTGCTGCATATATCTGTGCTCACACTGCTTTATTGTGGGGACTGGGGACCAGCAGTATTATATAGGAAGAGTACAGTGCAGAGTTTGCTGATCAGTGACCACCAGTTTTATCCGTTCTCTGCCTGAAAAACACTCCATATCTGTGCTCAGTGTGCTGCATATATCTGTGCTCACACTGCTTTATTGTGGGTACTGGGGACCACCAGTATATTATATAGGAGGAGTACAGTGCAGAGTTTTGCTGACCAGTGACCTCCAGTATACGTTGTCTGCCTGAAAAACGCTCCATATCTGTGCTCAGTGTGCTGCATATATCTGTGCTCACACTGCTTTATTGTGGGTACTGGGGACCACCAGTATATTATATAGGAGGAGTACAGTGCAGAGTTTTGCTGACCAGTGACCACCAGTATATATAGCAGTACGGTACGTAAGGCCACTGCTCTACCTACCTCTGTGTCGTCAAGTATACTATCCATCTAGATTCTATACCTGTGGTGCATTTTAGTTTTGCAGTTTGCTGACAGTGACCACCAGTATATATAGCAGTACGGTACGGAAGGCCACTGCTCTACCTACCTCTGTGTCGTCAAGTATACTATCCATCCATACCTGTGGTGCATTTCAGTTGTGCGCAGTATATATAGTAGTAGGCCATTGCTATTGATACTGGCATATAATTCCACACATTAAAAAATGGAGAACAAAAATGTGGAGGTTAAAATAGGGAAAGAGCAAGATCCACTTCCACCTCGTGCTGAAGCTGCTGCCACTAGTCATGGCTGAGACAATGAAATGCCATCAACGTCATCTGCCAAGGCCGATGCCCAATGTCATAGTAGAGAGCATGTAAAATCAAAAAAACAAAAGTTCAGTAAAATGACCCAAAAATCTAAATTGAAAGCGTCTGATGAGAAGCGTAAACTTGCCAATATGCCATTTACGACACGGAGTGGCAAGGAACGGCTGAGGCCCTGGCTTATGTTCATGGCTAGTGGTTCAGATTCACATGAGGATGGAAGCACTCATCCTCCCGCTAGAAAAATGAAAATACTTAAGCTGGCAAAAGCACAGCAAAAAACTGTGCGTTCTTCTAAATCACAAATCCCCAAGGAGAGTCCAATTGTGTCGGTTGCGATGCCTGACCTTCCCAACACTGGACGGGAAGAGCTTGCGCCTTCCACCATTTGCACGCCCCCTGCAAGTGCTGGAAGGAGCACCCGCAGTCCAGTTCCTGATAGTCAAATTGAAGATGTCACTGTTGAAGTACACCAGGATGAGGATATGGGTGTTGCTGGCGCTGGGGAGGAAATTGATAAGGAGGATTCTGATGGTGAGGTGGTTTGTTTAAGTCAGGCACCCGGGGAGACACCTGTTGTCCGTGGGACGAATATGGCCATTGACATGCCTGGTCAAAATACAAAAAAATCACCTCTTCGGTGTGGAATTATTTCAACACAAATGCGGACAACAGGTGTCAAGCCGTGTGTTGCCTTTGTCAAGCTGTAATAAGTAGAGGTAAGGACGTTAACCACCTAGGAACATCCTCCCTTATACGTCACCTGGTCCGCATTCATCAGAAGTCAGTGACAAGTTCAAAAACTTTGGATGACAGCGGAAGCAGTCCACTGACCACTAAATCCCTTCCTCTTGTAACCAAGCTCCTGCAAACCACACCACCAACTCCCTCAGTGTCAATTTCCACCTTACACAGGAAAGCCAATAGTCCTGCAGGCCATGTCACTGGCAAGTATGACGAGTCCTCTCCTGCCTGGGATTCCTCCGATGCATCCTTGAGTGTAACGCCTACTGCTGCTGGCGCTGCTGTTGTTGCTGCTGGGAGTCAATCATCATCCCAGAGGGGAAGTCAGAAGACCACTTGTACTACTTCCAGTAAGCAATTGACTGTCCAACAGTCCTTTGCGAGGAAGATGAAATATCACAGCAGTCATCCTGCTGCAAAGCGGATAACTCAGGTCTTGTCAGCCTGGGTGGTGAGAAACGTGTGTCCGGTATCCACCGTTAATTCACAGGCAACTAGAGACTTGATTGAGGTACTGTGTCCCCGGTACCAAATACCATCTAGGTTCCATTTCTCTAGGCAGGCGATACCGAAAATGTACACAGGCGTCAGAAAAAGAGTCACCAGTGTCCTAAAAAATGCAGTTGTACCCAATGTCCACTTAACCACGGACAGGTGGACAAGTGGAGCAGGGCATACTCAGGACTATATGACTGTGACAGCCCACTGGGTAGATGTATTGTCTCCCGCAGCAAGAACAGTAGCGGCGGCACCAGTAGCAGCATCTCGCAAATGCCAACTCGTTCCTAGGCAGGCTACACTTTGTATCACCGCTTTCCATAAGAGGCACACAGCTGACAACCTCTTACGGAAACTGAGGAACATCATCGCAGAATGGCTTACCCCAATTGGACTCTCCTGGGGATTTGTGACATCGGACAACGCCACCAATATTGTGCGTGCATTACATCTGGGCAAATTCCAGTACGTCCCATGTTTTGCAGATACATTGAATTTGGTGGTGCAGAATTATTTAAAAAACGACAGGGGCATGCAAGAGATGCTGTCGGTGGCCCGAAGAATTGCGGGCCACTTTCGGCATTTAGCCACCGCGTGCCGAAGACTAGAGCACCAGCAAACAGTCCTGAACCTGCCCTGCCATCATCTGAAGCAAGAGGTGGTAACGAGGTGGAATTCAACCCTCTATATGCTTCAGAGGATGGAGGAGCAGCAAAAGGCCATTCAAGCCTATACATCTGCCCACGATATAGGCAAAGGAGGGGGAATGCAACTGACTCAAGCGCAGTGGAGAATGATTTCAACGTTGTGCAACGTTCTGCAACCCTTTGAACTTGCCACACGTGAAGTCAGTTCAGACACTGCCAGCCTGAGTCAGGTCATTCCCCTCATCAGGCTTTTGCAGAAGAAGCTGGAGACATTGAAGGAGGAGCTAAAACAGAGCGATTCCGCTAGGCATGTGGGACTTGTGGATGGAGCCCTTAATTCGCTTAACAAGGATTCACGGGTGGTCAATCTGTTGAAATCAGAGCACTACATTTTGGCACCGTGCTCGATCCTAGATTTAAAACCTACGTTGTATCTCTCTTTCCAGCAGACACAAGTCTGCAGAGGTTCAAAGACCTGCTGGTGAGAAAATTGTCAAGTCAAGCGGAACGTGACCCGTCAACAGCTCCTCCTTCACATTCTCCCGCAATTGGGGGTGCGAGGAAAAGGCTAAGAATTCCGAGCCCACCCGCTGGCGGTGATGCAGAGCAGTCTGGAGCGAGTGCTGACATCTGGTCCGGACTGAAGGACCTGCCAACAATTACTGACATGTCGTCTACTGTCACTGCATATGATTCTCTCACCATTGAAAGAATGGTGGAGGATTAAATGAGTGACCGCATCCAAGTAGGCACGTCAGACAGTCCGTACGTATACTGGCAGGAAAAAGAGGCAATTTGGAGGCCCTTGCACAAACTGGCTTTATTCTACCTAAGTTGCCCTCCCTCCAGTGTGTACTCCGAAAGAGTGTTTAGTGCAGCCGCTCACCTTGTCAGCAATCGGCGTACAAGGTTACTTCCAGAAAATGTGGAGAAGATGATGTTCATCAAAATGAATTATAATCAATTCCTCCGTGGAGACATTCACCAGCAGCAATTGCCTCCAGAAAGTACACAGGGATCTGAGATGGTGGATTCCAGTGGGGACGAATTAATAATCTGTGAGGAGGGGAATGTACACAGTGAAAGGGGTGAGGAATCGGAGGATGATGATGAGGTGGACATCTTGCCTCTGTAGAGCCAGTTTGTGCAAGGAGAGATTGATTGCTTCTTTTTTGGTGGGGGCCCAAACCAACCAGTCATTTCAGTCACAGTCGTGTGGCAGACCCTGTCGCTGAAATGATGGGTTCGTTAAAGTGTGCATGTCCTGTTTATACAACATAAGGGTGGGAGGGCCCAAGGACAATTCCATCTTGCACCTCTTTTTTCTTTCATTTTTCTTTGCATCATGTGCTGTTTGGGGACCCTCCTAGATGGGCCAGGTGTTTGTGTCGGCCACTTGTGTCGCTTAGCTTAGTCACACAGCGACCTTGGTGCGCCTCTTTTTTTCTTTGCATCATGTGCTGTTTGGGGACTATTTTTTTGAAGTGCCATCCTGTCTGACACTGCAGTGCCACTCCTAGATGGGCCAGGTGTTTGTGTCGGCCACTTGTGTCGCTTAGCTTAGCCATCCAGCGACCTCTGTGCAAATTTTAGGACTAAAAATAATATTGTAAGGTGTGAGGTGTTCAGAATAGACTGAAAATGAGTAGAAATTATGGTTATTGAGGTTAATAATACTATGGGATCAAAATGACCCCCAAATTCTATGATTTAAGCTGTTTTTGAGGGCTTTTTGTAAAAAAACACCCGATTTCAAAACACACCCGAATCCGACAAAAAAATTTCAGGGAGGTTTTGGCAAAACGCGTCCGAATCCAAAACACGGCCGCGGAACCGAATCCAAAACCAAAACACAAAACCCGAAAAATTTCCGGTGCACATCTCTAATATTGGGGGTCATTCCGAGTTGTTCGCTCGTTATTTTTTTTTCGCAACGAATTAGTCGCGAATGCGCATGCGCAATGTCCGCAGTGCGACTGCGCCAAGTAAATTTGCTATGCGGTTAGGATTTTTACTCACGGTTTTTTCTTCGTTCTGGTGATCGTAATGTGATTGACAGGAAGTGGGTGTTTCTGGTCGGAAACAGGCCGTTTTATGGGTGTGTGCGAAAAAACGCTACCGTTTCTGGGAAAAACGCGGGAGTGGCTGAAGAAATGGAGGAGTGTCTGGGCGAATGCTGGGTGTGTTTGTGACGTCAAACCAGGAACGACAAGCACTGAACTGATCACAGATGCCGAGTAAGTTTGAAGCTACTCAGAAACTGCTAAGAGGTGTGTAATCGCAATTTTGAGAATCTTTCGTTCGCAATTTTACTATGCTAAGATTCACTCCCAGTAGGCGGCGGCTTAGCGTGTGCAAAGCTGCTAAAAGCAGCTTGCGAGCGAACAACTCGGAATGAGGGCC
The DNA here is from genome assembly GCF_028390025.1 of Pseudophryne corroboree. NCBI lineage: Eukaryota > Metazoa > Chordata > Amphibia > Anura > Myobatrachidae > Pseudophryne > Pseudophryne corroboree. The sequence continues at coordinate 148,707,064 of NC_086447.1, forward strand.
ATTATGTAATAATATTACAATGCTTAGCAATTTCAAATGTAGGGTATTGTTTCTTTTCTACATGCAAAAATAATTGGTTCTTTATTTGTTGTGATAATTCATCAAGACTATGGCCCAGATTTATCAAGCCTTGGAGAGTGATAAATTGTACAGTGATAAAATACCAACCAATCAGCTCCTGTCATTTTTCAAACCTAGCATGTAACATGACAGATAGGAGCTGATTGGCTGGTATTTTATCACTGTGCAATTACTCACTCTCCAAGGCTTGATAAATCTGGGCCGATATCACATGAGGGGATCCCACATGAATCACATAGCGCATGGGTCCTGATTGTCACAGGAATGAATTGGACACATGGTCTGAGAATTTTAGTGGGTGTTCCCGGAAGGTAACAGAGGGGTGGGGAAGCCGATGTGGGAGTGACGCTAAAAGCAGCTGTGTTCAAAGATGTACAGCCGCTCACATGCATACCTCCCAACTTTCAGTCTAAGTCAGAACCTTTGAGCACTGAAGGCACCCACTCACCTCATTGCACTGTATAGATGCCATGTGCATGCACAAGGTATCTATACAGCGATCACCCTCTGCTTTTCAGAGCAGTGAAGCGGTTTATCAAAAGCTCCCCCAATCCTCCACTCATCCGTGGGTTGGGACAGCGGGACAGTGTCCAATTAGTGTAACTGTCCTTCTGAAATCTGGACAGGTGGTGCACGAGGGAGGCCCTAGTCAGAAGAAGAAACTGCACTTACCAAAAGGCTGGAGTAAGTTAGATGGTGTGACTTATGATGCACTGATGTTGCGTCTCAGGCAATGCAAGAAGACATCTCAGTTGTTTGAAAATCGGATGCGGTATTACCATAAAGATACAGACAGGAACTGTGTCAGAAAATGCAGACCCACCTCCAATGCACCTGGACAGCCAGTTGTAAGTACATTTCTTAGTAGTGCAGTAGTCCCCTTTCAACTTTTCACTGTTTGTGACAATTCTTATTGTTGTAATAAAAAAAATACTTTGCTCGATTGGAGTCTATCTCCTTCAGACAGTGTCCTCATTAAATTATGACAAATTGCAAAAGATTGTAGGTCTAATCCCAAAATGTTTTTCAAGATCAGAGAGATAAAAATTATAAAAGTTTTAATATTGGAAAAAAATAAAAAAATACAATAAAAATGTTAAGTGTAGAAAACTGATCTTGTTTCTGTCTGGTCTATATTCACATAAGAGGAACCAATGACAATACATAGACTGTGTAGCAAAGTAAGTTACTTCGATAACATCCCCTTAAAATTAGCAAGTGCCTCTCCTCTGAATGTAGCAGGTTCCTATTAGAGATGTATGTGGACCCCTGTGTATTGGTTTTGGTTCTAATTCATCTTCATGTTTTGGTTCGGATTGGATCTCCCTGGGAGATACGGACTGGATTTTTGTTTGTTTTGGATCCACAAAATATATGTGGATTTCTGGAGAACTGAACTGCATGCACATCTCTAGTCCCTATCCAATTTTTATTATAATTAACAAAATAATTATGTAAATTGTGTAACTCTGTAAAATTGTACGATGTGCTTATCAGTGTTAGTCTGTGCCCATGAACATTTTTTGTATATTTCATCCTGTGTATGATTCTACAGCAGCTTTACGATAGCATAATAATAATAATAATAATAATAATAATAATAACAACATAATAACACAGGAATACTGTAGGTACAAAAATAACTGAACAAATGAAGTCAAATATAGTGCTGACCCTAATGATTCACACCCATCTGTGCTAAAGGAACATTAGTATTTGATTGATCACTGTTTCTCCTACTTACAGACTCTTTCATCCTGCCACAAGATAAGCAAAATGCAGAGGTTCTACCAAGCTTTTAAAAAGTGAGCAAAGGCCCTCATTCCGAGTTGATCGCTTGCTAGCAACTTTTTGCTGCGCTGTAATCAGTTTCTGAGTAGTTCTGGACTTACTCAGCCGCTGCGATCACTTCAGTCTTTTTGGTCCTGGAATTGATGTCAGACACCCGCCCTGCAAACGCTTGGGCACGCCTGCATTTTCCCAAACACTCCAAGAAAATGTTCAGTTGACACCCATAAACGCCCTCTTTCTGTCAATCACATTGCGATCGGCTGTGTGAATGGATTCTTCGTTAAATCCATCGCCCAGCACCAATCCACTTTGTACCCGTACAACGCACATGCGCATTGCAGTGCATATGCAAGCGCAGTTTTGCCGAGTTTTAACCTGATCGCGAGCGATCAACTCAGAATGAGGGCCAAAGTTGTAGTCAGATAATAGCATACATTTGGGCCTGATTTCAGTCATATACAGTATAAATTATCTGAATTGATTGTGAGAGATGCAATTCCCAGTAAATGATAAGTTGGGTATGAAATACTGGCTGTTGGGATGCTGGCTGTCACATGACTGACCGCGGAATCCTGACAATGAGGATCCCAACTCCGGACAGGGTAAGTATTTTACCCCTCTCCTTTCCCCTACCTTAACCCTTGTTAGGTGGTGGCTAGGGCTAATCCGTGGTGGGTGGCGGCAAAGACTAACCCTCGGGGGGTGGCGGCTATGGCTAACCCCCCCAGTGCCTAACCGTAACCCCCCTAGTGCCTTACCCTAACCCTCCCCCCCTGGGCTCTAATCCTGATACTCACCTTTAGCATTCCAGCGCCGCTGTCCCGAGTGGTGTTGGGATTCCGGTGTCAATCACATAACTGCCGACATACAGACCGCTGGGAAGCCGAATGCATCCCTAAATGACTGATAATTGTGTCAGTCATTCCTTACAAAGACATGTTTTTATAAGGTGGTATGGTTCACAATGAATATCAGTAGTGCAATTCACTGCATGTGATATATTTGGATTATGATAAATCATTTTAATTCTGTTCTACATTACAATCTGTTACATAAAAGAAGAAGAATAGGTCTCCTGGAATAGATGAGCGGATGACTGGAAAACTGCATGAGAAACAGAAGAGGGTAGTTATGAAGCATGTTCATAATGGGCTTAATTATGTGTGGTATTTTACAGTAATCAGTATTAATCCCTATTGTTTGTATTTTGTTTTACTGACTTTATAATGACCTGTAAATTGTGCAGATTTGCTGATGACACTGAGCTACTGTATGTAGGGTTAACAAAAAAGATTGAAACAAATGAGGATAGTAACTTCATACAGAAAGATTTAGGCAGAATGGAAAACTATGCAGTAAAAATTTAAATTTAATGTGGAAAAATGCAGTGTTATGTGTCAGGCTCATAATAATACTGTGATACAAACACATTCAATGGTAAAAACAACTTGGGGTAATAGACCTGAGAAAGAGCTGATGAATACTAGTTGACAGAAAGTGGAGCAGCAGCACTCAGTGCCAGACAGCAGCTACAGAGGCTAATGCAATCCTCGGATGCAGAAGAAGGGGATAATTGCATGCCATGCAAGCATAATATTACCATTGTGTATGTCAATAGTTATTAAGTGGAATGTTTGTTTTATACATTTTTAGCACAAAACACCATCGAGAGGACAACAAACAAACAATTCTAAATGGGAAAACACAGTTTCAGCATGACAGGTTATTTACTGTACGGTTGGTTAAACTGTGCAATCCCTTGCAACATAAGGTGGTGATGACAAGCTCCCTAAAAGAAGATTAGGCTGTATTCAATTCCTGTGGATGACCGGTCGTGATGTTCGGAATGCAATCATCTATGAGAATTAGTGCAGAACAACATGGCAGGTTTTGTTTTCTTGCAAGATTAAATCTGCAGTTCATGGGGTTCCCTCTATTTTCCAATAACCGACACCAGGCTGAACCAGCCGTGCTGTGCACGGTCTTCCCGGCTTTCTGTGGGACCGGACCGGCCCACAAGCCCATCGGCCCTTCTGGCATATACCAGAATTGCCAGATGGGCAGCCCAGCCCTGCTTGCAGTTAAAGGCGTATGGCTGCATTTTGCTGCTGCAGCCCATTACTATCATCATACATTCATTTAATTTTACATTTTCTTTTTTTTTTATTATACTTTGTTTCCTAGGTCTCTTCTAGGACTGATACAAATTAATTGAACAAAGATATAACAATCAGCAGTGAATCTAAACATACCTATTAAGCTATTTGTTAAGTGAAAGTGTTATGCTATATATAGCTGACATATATTCATGCAAACACAACACTAAATGAAAAAAATCATGTTTTGATTAAACAAAAAAAACAAAAAACATAGTTAATGCTCAAGTGAGATTAGATAAAAAGTTTGTTTTTTTCGGGACTGGAGAAAAAAATTCAATTTGATATAGTGAAAAATGTTTCATTCCTAATGCATATCATAACTAACCTTTAGCAGCGCACTAAGAGGTAATGATCACATTCTATAGCCTCTACATTTTGAAAATTGTCAAATAATCTTTAAAAGATGGTTTTTGGAATGGCTCCCAGCTCACCATATGCTCATTTCTTTCTCATTGGGAAATATCAATGGGTTCATATTCGAGGCATAGAAATAGCATTTGTTATTGGGGTGGTGAAATTGTACATTGGCTTTAAGTCTACATTATTTACTTTAAATCGAAATGGAGTTTAGAATACGAGTAACAAAATGTTACATTTGAACTCTTGGCATTATCATTCCGGAAAGAAATAATACACTCCTTTAATGGATGATATAATCAACAATTAAAACAATTTATATATTAAAATAATTATTTGTATTCTGTATAGTTATGGGTCTTGTGGTTTTTGGAGCTCAGTTAATTATTTACTTTTGTGTAAATGAAAATTTATTTTTTCTATTGAAAAAATTTATATAATTGATAGTTAAATAGGGCAAGCATTTCCAGGGTATAGATTGCAGTAATAAGTCATCTGTGTGGAGTTTGAGTTTTGGTAGCCTGACTTTTGCGATAAGGGGTATCTATTGCATACTGAATGTCAGATTGTTATCTTGATTGTAAAGTGGCCATTATTATTCAATATGTATTGTGCATTGGTTATTAAAATAGTTTCTCTAATGTATATTGTAGAGTACTGTACATCAGATACAACAGTCTAATCTAATATTGAGATAATTCTAGTGATAGATACTGTACTGTAGCACAATAGAAATTTTAGTGACCTCTATACAATAAAGATTTTTGTGTTCTATACAAATGCAAAGAATATTGTAGTGATAGCAATATCAATATAATACAAATGTTTATTCAATAAGTATTGCAGTGTATTGTAGGGAGTAATACAGCACAGTAATGGTATAAGGACTCCAGGTCGACACCACTTAGGTCGACACCAATTGGTCGACACACCTGAAAAAGGTCGACATGGACAAAAGGTCAACATGAACAAGGTCGACATGAGTTTTTCACATTTTTTGTCATTTTTTTGAACTTTTTCATACTTTACAATCAACTTGAACTACAATTGGGAACGGTAACCTGTGCTGAGCGCAGCAGCAGCGGAGCGAGGTACCTTGCCCGAAGCATGGTGAGCGAAGCGAGCCATGCGAGGGGACACGTTGCACTAATTGGGGTTCCCGGTCACATTATGGAGAAAACGACACCAAATCACATAAAAAACTCATGTCGACCTTTTTCCATGTTGACCATGTTCATGTTGACCTTTTGTCCAAGTCGACCTATTTCAGGTGTTGACCAATTGGTGTCGACCTAAGTGGTGTCGACCTAATTGGTGACAACCGTGAGTCCCAGACCCCACAGTAACAACTATATAACAGAGAGAATCTTAGTGATCAATGTAGAATATGGGCAGCATTCTTATGACCACTATAAAAACACTAATGACTTATTGTATAGCTCACTGTACAATGCAGATGCCCAAGTGGCATACAATGCAATCCCTGTTTCTATGGTGGCTGCACAATGCATTGTCCCAATTTGTAGTGGTTTTAGCATGCAGACCACTCCTGTCTCTGGTGTCTTTACAGTGTAACCAGGAATGCAGAGATGTAGCTGGTAGAAACTGATTATCAGGTCCTGGTCATGTACTAAACAGAAACAGTGAAATGAAAGGCTCCATCTGCAATATCCCAAAATGTGAGAAGAAATTCTTAATGTTCTTAAAATGATGGCTACTGTTTACTACATCATCTAAGCCAGGTGTCTCAAATACACAGCATGCAGTAGATAAGGTGTGGACCCAGCAGGTGTGCGGTGATAACATGGATGTGTGTCCTTTACTGCACTGAGCACCTCTGTAAATAAATATGTTAAAAAGTTGACCGGTGCAATAAAGGATACACTGTGGGCAATATTCATGCATCTGTGTCAGGGTTAGTTTTCTTCTGCAGTGCAGTTGAGGTCATGGCATTGTGTCACTGAGAGTAAAGGAGCGCTGAACAGATGCAGCTAGGCTAGAGAAAGTCAAAAAGAAGAACTGTAAAAGATAATAGCAGGTAATAATGGTCATAGAAGGGTTCACTATTGACGCTCTCGATCGAAGGTGATATTGGCATTTTACATTGATGGCAGGGAACCATGGATAGAAACATACAGTAAAAGCTGTAAAAAAAATTTGACGGCAGGTAAGAACCACTTGGCCCATCTAGTCTAACACATTTTTTTTATTCTTTAGGTAACCTCAACCCTATTTAAACCTTAGTTATCCTATTTGATCCTATTGGATGTGCATCGCTTTTGAGGAACATGTAACCATTTTAGGCCAGTTAGGGGAATAGGTGGGGTGTTGGTGGTAGGGCTAAGTGCAGTGCTCCAATCCATATGAAAACTTCAATAAGTCTCTGCTATCATTGGCGGAGAACCGTCAAATGTCCACCTTCTATGGAAAATTCACTGACCATTAGTGACAAACTATCAATGGTTGCTAACCACCAAGTGTTGATGTGCATCCTTAATAGCAGGTAAGACAGAAGCCAAGTTGGGAGGATGGGAGGGAGGGGCTGAGTTTGTCTGGAGAACCCCTCATAAAATCATTAAAAAATGACAGACTTTAACAGTGATGCAGCCTGTGGCAAGATAAGGATCTATCTGCCTGGTATTAACACTGTATCTCATCTAATCTGACCCATTGTAGGGACACCGACAATGTACATTTTACAGCCTCCCACTGCTTCTCAATAAATATGTGCATAGAGAAAGAGCTGCACGTCCAGTGATTTTCCTCATTTGATATTGAATACTAAGTGATAGTGTACAAAATTTGTAATAACAAATGTAGTGTTGTCAGGTTTGTTAGTATTAAGTGTTATTATATTTTGGAAGTTATCTTGGTTTCCATATATTGTAAATATGTCTTAAAGATGCAGGGAGAGAATCTATCCCAGTAAACTACTGTACCTCACTCCAAATCCTGCATCAGTGCAAATTACCAGAAGTTGATATAACTGGAAGTCCAGTGGTGCATAGTCAAATTGAATTAAAGGTGCCTATAATTGCATACCTCCCAACATGACCCATTCCAGGAGAGAAAAAATGCTCTGCTCCTGGATTTCCCTCTTAATTAATGATTGGTATCATTTGTTTTGAACACATAAATTGATAAGAAAGGTGTTTCAGCACAAGTGATGGCAATCATAAATTAAGAGCAACGTCCTGGAACAGAACATTTTGTCCCTCCTGGAAAGGGTCATGTTGGGAGCTATGCTATTGTTCATAGGGATGACATCACAAGGCTTTATGGCCCCTTGGCATGAGAGGAAGACAATAAGACACTAGTTAGGAAAATGGACACTATACCACCTAAAGGTTTGAACTGACCAATATCTATGCTGAAAGCGGTCAGTAACTTTCACTGGGAGTGGAGATCCATACCTGGACATCATGAATAGGATAAAAAAAAAGGCTAAGGGAGTAGCCACAGGAGTTGAGAGAGTAGTTGTAAATTTTCCAAGAGAAACTGGCATTGACATTCCATCTTCTGCAAGGTGTGGCAACACCCTGCAGAATATTAGTTAGTGGAATGGAACAGGTCCAAATAGCGGTAACATGCTGGCTGCTATTCCATGGTGACAGTGGCAAATCAGTGGCTACACATGAGACAGCTCGCTCCATCGGGAGCTCACCACAGACTCTGTGAACTCAGTGTACCCCACCGATCCTGGCTGACTAACAACCGGGTCTCTACAATGACGGTAGTGGAAAAGTAGGCTGAGCCATCAAGATCATCAAGATTATCAAGATTAATCAAGGGATCATCATAAGGGATCATCAAGATTAATCTGACACCTGCAGCAATCCAATAACACAATATAAGCAAGATATCTCACACACCTGGCACAATCAGCTGTATTTTGCAAATGCGTATAAGCAAGAGACTGTCATATGCTTAAAATCTTGCTAACTGTGGAACAGTTAGGGAGTAGAAGGCACTCTGGATGAACCGATATTAAGTCATATAACTTTGTACATATTGTGTATATATTGTATATACTGTAGTTATAGTTTCTACTTTTTACATGGTAACACTATAATTGTACCTTGCTTTGCTTTGTATCTTTCCTGTGTAATCTGGGGCTCACAAGATATCCGGGTACAGCAGGGGCAGAATGGGATGGAAGTGAGCCTGGGAAATTTATGGAAGCAGTCCTAATGGGGGTATGGTCTGATGAGGGGGTGGGGTCTGTTGAGGGAGGCAAAATCCCTCCTCATTGTGCCTGTTTGTAGGCAATTGTGGCCTTCCTTGTGTCTTTTGCTGTAGTTATATCTGAGACCAGTGGCCCTGTAAAATTTAGTAGAATTGACCCGACATGTGCAGCACAAGAGGTATAACATACCGTGTAGCCATGGCAGAGTCACTGGATGGCAGAGTTGCTGCACTGCGGAAATGAAATAACAGAATGAATGGGGACAATGCAGTGTACTGAGTGCGGTGGGCTGTCTGTCATGTGGGGCCACATGGCAACACACAAAACAGGCTCCACAGACACGTCGGCCTACCAAGAATCTTCCTGGTGAGTCCTATGGTCAATCCACCCCTGGGGTATAGTACTTACTATCAACCGACACATTTATCAAGTTACCAAGGCACACATAAATCCGGTGTTTTCACACACCCACAGAACAAATGTACTTATCCTTGTGTGGCCTGGTATGGTTGAGTTTGAGATCTAAGATGTATCTCATCAAAGAATCAGATGCAAATATTGATCATTAATGCAGAGTTTCCTACTCTGCTAGTCAAGACCTAGAAGTGGATTTAAAGAAAGGTCCAAGTACAGAAGAGGTTCTAATCCCCCGGCAATAGCTTATTTTTGTAATGTAACAAACTGCAGGACAACATTATCTTTTGATAAAATTCTTCACACATGGCTTATTGAAGATGCAATATTTCATGATCACAATGGGCCGGATGTAATGAAGTGCGGGTGGCCGGAGCTGCAGATACCCAGCTGATCTCAGATATTTTTTTAAAGAGGCAATCATTTTACAAGGCATGGTTTTGCCTTGTAAGTACTGTAATTGCCCCTTTTAAAAAAATGTCTGCATTCGTCCGGGAACTTCATTACATCTGGCCCTGTATATTTTTTTATATTATGTGACAGTGAATGAAACAAAGCTGTTATCCAACAGTGACAAGTCTGCTGATGTCAGAACAGCTGTTCTCATTGTTGTACTACTGTACATTAGACAATCCTTTTTTATTTTACCTCTTTACAGAAAATGTTCTTCTAGAATGTTACATACAATGTTATCATGGCATTCTCTGTCCTCACATACAACACAGTAAAATATTATTACAGAACATTTTTAGAAAAAGTGCACATTTTTGTTATTTCACTTGTTTTATACTGTATTAATGACATACTGTAGCATAGCCATGTACAGTATGTAAAATTTAGGGATATCATTATGCTGGGAGATGCAAAGTGTTAGAATTTTGCAAAATAAAATACACAAAGGTTGACGTGTTCTTTAAAGTAATAGTTTTCATGTATTCTTTGTATTTTTCTGAAGCTTCGAGATATTTGTCAGGCTCCCTCTGTGTGAAAATCCATTCCTACCCAGCAAGATCTTTCAATTCTCTCAAAGAAAATTTAAAATGCACTTATATTTATCATTTATGGTTTTCTTTTTCAAATGTCAGCTTTTCATATACATTTTGTATCTGAAATCTGTTTCATCATTGTTCCTTCTTTTCCTGTGCATGAATTCCATGAAGATATCTATAAACATATATGAACTGAACCCAGCTTATTTATTTACACAGATTTGCTGGGTATACAACTTTTTTAAGGTGCTGTAGAAGTAATTCAACATTTTTACAGGATTCTTTAATTAAAGTTGATAGAATGCAGAGAATTGCAAATCCCTTGCAATAAATTAGTCGTAGGATACAGTAACCTTTCTTTTTGCTACACATTTATTAATACTGTAAATTTAACTGCTGTGATTTTCTAATAAGAAATGTGCCAGATCTCTGTATTTATAACGGTGTACAGAACTAAATTATTTTCAACATTTTTGTAAAAATTATGAAAATGAAGCTAGCAACTGATAAATTATTTTGTACCAAGAAAACTTGTCCCATAATTATAATATAGATATTGCCAACAGTCTACTACTTGAAGTGAACAACCCATCTCATCTCTTGGATCCAAATAAGTGGTAAACTAAAGAGTAAATATATCATATCTTCTAAAGAGAAGTTGCCCATAGCAACCAACCAAAGAGCTAATTTTAACAAAACCTGGGCACACCTTTTAAGACTGCAGCAAAAAACCCTGTCAAGACCAGTGTAGCGGAGTTATATAACCTCAGTCTTCCCATTCACACCGTAACATGACGTGGGTTTTACTAAGGTCCTTGCCTCACTGTAAAAGGGATATCAACATGGGTTGAAACTGTATCCATTATCCCAGATCAGACCCAGGCTTTTTGTGTGAAAGGGGTGTTAGTAGTCCTTAAATTGGTCCTTTGTCCTAAATACAGTGGTGCAAGTAGAAAAAATGTCTTATAGGTACTGTGTGCGTGCGCCTTCAGCGCGTAAGCCAATAAACTGGGTGTGGCCAAATGCCAAATGGGGCGTGGCCAATGAAAATGGGGTCCAGATACACATATGACTCCAATAGTGCAAGATACATGTTGCCCCACAGTGCCCGATACACAAATGCCCCCACAGTGCCAGATACACAAATGCCCCAGAGTGCCAGATACAAAAATACCCCCACAATGCCAGATATATATTGCCCCAGAGTGCCAGATACACAAATACCCCCACTGTGCCAGATACACAAATGCCCCACAGTGCCAGATACAGAAATACCCCCACTGTGCCAGATACACAAATGCACCCACAGTGCCAGATACACATTGCCCCATAGTGCCAGATACACATTGCCCCATAGTTCCAGATACACATTACCCCACAGTGCCAGATACACAAATGCCCCCACAATGTCAGATATACAAATGCCCCAACAGTGCCAGATATACAAATACCCTAACAGTGCCAGATACACAAATGCCCCCACAGTGCCAGATACACAAATGCCCCCACAGTGTCAGCTATACATTGTCCCACAGTGCCAGATCCACAAATGCCCCCACAGTGCCAGATATACATTCCACACAATGCCAGATATACAAATGCCCCCACAGTGTCAGATACACAAATGCCTCCACAGTGCCAGATACACAAATGCCCCCACAGTGCCAGATATACATTTCCCGACAGTGTCAGATACACAAATGTCCCACAGTGCCAGATATATATTGCCCCACAGTACCAGATGCACAAATGCCCCCACAGTGCCAGATATACATTGCCCTACAGTGCCAGATACACAAATGCCCCCACAGTGCCAGATATACATTGCCCCACAGTGCCAGATACACAAATGCCCCCACAGTGCCAGGTATACATTGCCCGACAGTGCCAGATGCACAAATGCCCCCACGGTGCCAGATATACATTGCCCAGGTGCCAGATATACATTGCCCCATAGTGCCGCCACGCTCACCACTGCATCTGTTGCTGAATACCGCTGGCTGCTATGTGAGGGGAGAAGAGCGCAGCGCCTCTCCTAACCCTCAATACTCATATGGACATCATGAGTCTTGAGTCTCATGAGTCTCCGCAGCTCCGGTGGCGGGTATCTCAAATGAGGCGCCGGTTCGTTAGCCAATCAGAGCTCTCGGACAGGCAGACAATCAGGAGCCGTGGCTGCCAGTCCATGAGCTCTGATTGGCTAGCAAACCGGTGCCTTATTGAGATTCACCCCCTGCCGCCGCAGCCGCTGGAGACCGCCGGACATCACACATAATTGAGGGGCATGAGAGGCACTGCGTTCTCCTCCCCTCACACAGCAGCCAGTGGGATGCAGGTATGGTGGACGGCCCGGTGGTACGGCGTACTGGCTGGGAATTTCTTACCGGTAAACCGTACAGCCCTGTACCACCATACTTGCAGCACTGCCTAAATACAGTACCACACACTGGGAACAAATTTCTTTTTTCGGGAGCACGTGCCCTGGGTGCCAGATTTCAGGTGGCACCGAGACGGTCAGAAACAAAAATCAGGAAATCCATGATGAGTCGGAAGCATGATGTGGAGGGGATAGGATTCAGAGGTTAGGCCAGGGCCGCATTAAGGGAGGGCACAGGGAGCTCCCCTGATGCATTGACCTGCAGTGTCTTTAGCTGCTGTAGAGACACCAGGGGCGAGGGCACAGGCTGCTACAGAGACACTGAGGATGGGGGGCCCTCCAAATTACTGTCTTGCCCTGGGTGACATAAATCCTAGTTTCAGCCCTGCCTCTTGGAACCATTTGTGTATACTCCACACTATAAATAATGATGTTTTAGTATTGTGCAATTTTATAGCTACGGATAGTAAATTCTGCATTTATGATGGCTGTTTTTCAAAGGCTTGCACAGAGAACTGTTTATTTATTTAGTTATTTAAATGTTTTATTGTACATTTAATCCAGTGGAACAAAACAATAGTTCATATTACATAAGTAAAGAGCAAGGTATTGAGCCACAAAAACAAACGAGTGTACCATACAATATATGTGTGTGTGAGAGAGAGAAAGAGAGAAGGGGGCATGCATGGCTGAGGAAACGGAGTCAGTTGCTGACGGGCTCCAGACCTGAAGGGGACACCTGGCTCCCCCATTGTACCCCAACTTTATAGGCATACGCACATGGTGTGCCTGATGTGCACAGGCACACCCTAATGTAGAGAGGCACGGCAGCCAGTTGTGCAAGTATGTGGGTACTGCAGGCCGCACACTTTGCACAGTGCACCCTGCTGTGACCTGCCTTACCGTCACCTCCCACCTTTCCAGGGCTGCCAGGAGGTGGGATCACAGTGCTGGATTTACTTTACATCATAGCCATGCATGTTCCTTGCCCTGTCTGATCCTGCCAAGAAGAAGCGGCACCTTCCCTAGCCATTTCACCGCCGGCTCACTGTCTTACAGGTGAGGGCAGCTACCAGTGAATGGGTGGGGGGAGAGAGTCGGGGGAGGATGCTGAGATACAAGGGAGATGCAGGTTGAAAGACAGAGTGGAGGGGGGGCAGGCTTAGAGGCAGAGTGAGGGGGGAGGATGAGAGGCACTGAGTGAAGGGGGGAGCTGGCTCAGATGAACATCCCGTACTTTCACTTTCAATGTTTAAAAAGAAACTGCAGCAAGAAAGAGGACTGCGAAGACCAACTGAAGACATACTCCAGAAGATTTGAAGTGAGAGACTATCCATGTACCTATGTACACAAAACACAAACAAGAATAAATCAAGTGGAAAGAACAGACCTTCTTAAACAAAGAAATCAAGAAAGAGAAGAAAGGAACTTTATGCCTTTCATAAGCATGTATAATTGCAATAAAAAATAAATCAGAACCTCACTAACTAAACACTGGAACGTCTTATTAATAGACCTGATCCTGAAATAAATCCTCCCTCCAGTACTGCAAATAGTCTACTGAAAGACCAAAAGCATTAAAGACATACTTGGACCTAGTCTACTAAACACACAAACAACACAAAAGAATGGAACCACCACATTCATTAGGTGCCAAGGCAGCTACAAATGTGGCACTGTAGCTGTAATATCTGAAAGTTAGTACACTCAAAGAGGAGAGTATTCCATAACCATGATAATGCGAATGAATATACAATAAAAGATTGCATCACTTCCATGGTCATTGGCCTACTTAAATGCGCCTGTCAGCTTAAGTATGTGGGGAAAACAAAAAAGGTCCTGAAACGTCGTATACAGGAACATGATCGCAATCTAAAAAAATAAAATCACTAACAAGTACAGACATTTCCAAGAAAAGCAGCCTCTAACCCTGAAGATTTGACATTCAAGGCCATAGAAAGGGTCCAGCTGGGTGAAAGGGGAGGTTACTTTCTTAATAAACTTTCCAAATAAGAAATCTACCGGATTTTCGAATACCAAACTCTAGCTCCTCTGGGTTTCAATGACAGTTTCGAGATTGTTAATTTTTTTTTAATAGTTTTTATAAATACAATTTTGAAGGTTCTGTGACCTTCTTTTTTATTGATAATACTTCTGATGATATACTGCTCTTCTAAAATGGCTGCATCTATTTGTGAGACTTTTTTAAGTGAGACATAGTTACATAGTTGGCCTCACCCACTCCCCCACCATTTATCGTCATTTCCTGCACATCAAATGCTTTTTTTTCTAAATATCGAAGCACTATCATTTTGTGCAGCAGTCACATAGTAGGAACCTAGTGATTCTAATATATTTAACCTGCATGAACAGAATTTTCCTCTCAATTATATATTTATTTCACAGACGTCGGCAGTGACTGGGACCAACATATAGAGAAATTCTCTGAAGAAAAGAAACTGTCCCTTTAAAAGACTAAAGAGCACACGACTATTCATTTTTTCAATAAACTATTAACACAGAGACTTACATTTATTTGCATCCAGAACAGATCCATTCAAACAGCAGCACATCAACTACTGAATGGAATACCTTCTAATTCGCTGGAATACTAATTACTACCTGTGGACTTACATTAATGGCGCCCTCTAAAGGGACAATATTGTGTAGTTATTACTTATAAACTCTAAAAACATGGCCATGCATTCCCGCTCTAGATTGCTATTTTAAAGATGGCCGTGCACTCCACATGTGTAGTTATACATTCCACTGGTTAAACTGCTGGCAGCCACTGGCGTCTCTATAATGGGTGCAGTGTGTGTGATGCACATGGGCCCCTGAGTCCAGAGGGGCCCCCACCGCACACGCTGCACCCATTTTTTTAATACTCACCCCTCCGGAGTCCTGTGCCGACGTCACCTGCTCTGTATAAAGTAAACCCAGTTAAAATGGTGCAGCAGTCCTTTTTATGGAGTTCCGTGCATGTGCAGTAGAGAATTCACTGGAAAAATGGCCACCACAAAATTTTCCCGGAGATCTGCGCATGCGCATTAAAGTCTGAGCCATCAGACTCTACAGTGCTGCCACCAGAGAGGAATTGACCTGAACGGAGGAGGCTGGACACGGGCCGTCTCCTCTTTTAAAGCACCCCTGCCGGCAGGGCATGTCTAATGTTATCAGATTTCTAAATATGCTCTATATGTTTGCTGTATGTATTTCTTGTTTAACATTGTTTTTGGTCCCCACTACTCGGCCTTAAGTTGTGTACTTAGAAGCGCCACTTCTATATCTCCCTTGTCTCTCGAAGCCGGGAGTGACGTGGTGCATTCCACGTGCGACCCACCTCGTCACTTTCAGCAAAATTGACTGTTTAACTAGTTTTAACGATTATAACGATTCTTCTTTTGTTCCTATACATCAATCCCATGATATCACATAATTAGCACTACTGTTGGAAGGAGAGCGAAATGATGGGCATAGGAATGGAGAGAGTTAAACCTCCTGTGAGGGGTGGACCTAACTGTTTTGAAAAGTACAGCCAATGGTAGAGAAGGGAGGGATCAGTATATATAGGGATGTATAGGCTAGCTAAGTCTCTCTTGCTGCTGGTTTGCCTTCCCGCCCTCCCACCCCATTTGGCAGAGGTTTTGGCACGGAGTGCCTTGGCTAAATTGTTAGTGTGGTTTATCGTTGGCTATTTGTTGGCGGAAAAGAACGGCAGGTTGTAGTTTGACTTGTTAGTTACAGTTGTTTACAGTATTGGTGTGGTTTAGGTGCACTCACCTCCATTGACTTTTAAGGCCGCTAGATCACCCATCAGGGGGTAGCGTCATCACCCATCAGAGTGGGCAGTCAGCGTGGAGGTCTGAGTCGGGCACCTATTACCTATGTATGGTTTGTGGTAAATTAGGATCGTTTGGGTTTTAATGTTTTTTGAGGTTATCGGCAGTGGAGTATAGCCGTTCTTTTTTCTGCCACCATATGCCGGCTGAATCGGCATGTTAACTAATATTTTACTTTACAGGTTTTTTCTAATGGTTAGGGTACAATAAATAGCTAACAATTTTCTGCCAAATTCAAGTCTCCGCGTCATTATTTCTTGGTATTGAATGCTTTACTTTTTGAATAAGGGTCCACACATTATCATTAGGGGGTTTATGTTTTTAAGCACATTTTGAACACATTGCATTTCAAACAAGAAATGAGGTACTAATCTGGCTGCTATAAAGAGCAGGTCTGGCACCCCCATCAGTTATCCTCTTGATGAAGTCCACAACATAGGACGAAACACGTTGGTACCTGTGCGTTTGGATTCCTGCTATGGACAGATAAGCTTACACTGTTTTTCATCTTGTATGTTTGATACCTATTGTTTGTCACTTGGATAAGTGGAAATAAACCTGTATTTATATAAAAAACCTGTCTCCAAGCATTGGTAGCAGTAATATATATGTTGGGACTGCGCAAAAGTTCCTAATGCTTAAACACAGTTCCCATTCTAAGGTTTTACAAAACTGTACACACTATGGTATTAAGCCTGGAGAAGTGATAAAGCAGTGATAAGTGGAAGGTGAAAATGCACCAGCCAATCAGCTACTTACTGTAATTTTTCTAAATCATAATGACTGGCTGGTGCGTTATCACCTTCCACTTATCACTGCTTTATCACTTCTCCAGGCTTAATACATCTGCCCCTATGTTTCTTATTCTTTTTTTTTTTCATTTACACTGAATACTATAAGGGTCATTATACTGAAGAACCTCAGATCAAAAGCTAAGTGAATCTGACAGCCCCCTTTTATATTCACTATTTACACGACACTAGTAGGCACTTTTTTTTATTTCACTTAACTGTTATACACAGTACATGCAGTTTTGGCAGGTCAGGTTTTATAGGCAGTCTTTAAAAAGCAGCACAACATTTCAAGTTCTAATAAGCCCAAGTAGTACAGATTCCAAATGGCTCCTAATGTAACCCCAGACCCCAACCTATCACCTGGCCGCTTGCTGGAATCAGGAGCAGTGACCTACTAACCAAACACATTTTTAAAGGTAGCAGACAAGTTGTAGTGATTAGCCCAGCTGTGGCTTACAACAGCTTCAGCTAAAATCCAGACTTGATTCCATCAGACCTATTGCTGCTGCTCCAAAACTGCAAAAGCCTACTATTTCATATTACCCTCATGTGGAATCATGCAGTCCCTGCCACAATATATATTGCAAGGTGGTTAATAGGCACTCTTATAAATATATAGTTGCCGTGGTGCCATGCCATCCTCTTTAAATACATGCATTCAAGGGTTCCCTGGGGAATGACGGGCGCGTCCACCCTCCAGTAGCAGGAAGCCAGGAACCATGACGCAGTCAACAGATTTTGTAAGTAAACAAACTGTATTCAAATAAGTAAAGGCATAGATATACACCTGCCTTTACTTATTTGAATACACTTTGTTTGCTTACAAAATCTGTTGCTGCCCGGATCATGCTAGTGGAGGTGGGACATGCCAGTCATTCCCCATGGAACCCCTTAATGCATATCTATCTATCTATCTATCTATCTATCTATCTATCTATCTATCTATCTATCTACAGCGGCACGCAGACCACAGCCTATCAGTGTCACCTTACACCCAAGAGTGTTTTATCTACTGTATAAATACATACACATAAACAGCCATATGCACCTTTAAATATTAAAAGAATAAGACCCTCTGCTGACGTGATGCTGTGCACTCAGTGATCAGTCTTAATCAAACAAGATATAAAAGGATTATTTATTATTTTTCCGATGGCTCTTGTTACTATTTTTTTAGGGCCTCGTTCATTCAAGGATTTGTAAATTAATTTCCTGTATACAATCAGATAAAATGTGCTTATTGAATTTGCAATACTCTTTCTGTCATGTTGTACACTTTGTGGTGCGAGATAATGAGATTGAAAAAGCTGGTGAACAACATACAGAGGAGCAGCAATTATTTTGATATATATTCAGTTTTGTGTTACACTCTGGGTAAGCATCACATAGCGATGGATTGCAGCAGTGGCTCGTGTTCTGAAATGCTTCCATTATTGGTTTGGTGATTATGATTTGCACTGATGAAGCAATTGAAGACAGCTTTAAGTCATCTGTAATGTTTTTGTAGGCTAGTATACATTACACTAGTAGTTCCTCATACACTAATAATTGCATGTTACTCAGTGTGCTCACTGCTTGCAGTCATGCACATGCTTGAAAATGTATTTTCACAGCAATATTGTATGTGCTGATGTCCTGTATACAGCATGTGCTGACATTGGGGCTAATGTGGCGTAGCCAGAATTTGAAGTGATGGAGACCAAAATGTAAAATAGGTGCCAAATACATAACTATAGGTGCTGCTGAATGTAGGGCCGTAACTAGCACTGTGCCAGTAGTGCCTGGCACACAGCGCATATGCACTGTGGGCACAGGGCCACCAGCAACACCTGCTGGACCACGCCACTGCCACCGCTGCTGCACTATGGGGATCATCTGTTCGCCCACCGTCTTTGTCAGCTGCATTGCCCAGCTTCCTAATTTCACATAGGTAGCTGGGCACCAGGATTGGATTGGCCCACAGAGTTACAGGGGGAACCCCCGGAGGGCCCTACTGCCTTGGGGACCACCCCCTTCTCTAGGGAAAAGGTTCCAGACTGTGCTATTATTAATCTAGCACATTGTCATGCATGCCCTACAGTATTTACTGTATATATTTAGCTAGGGGACCAACCAATGCAAAATAGTTAGGCAAACCAATGTGGTGGCTAGGCACACACCTAAACATAGGCCTCTACCACTGCATTCTCCCGGTAGGCCTTACATGCCCCAATCCGACACTGCCGGGCACTGCTGTAGCAGGGCTTCATGATCTGGCTCCACCCCTCCCCTCCCAGCTCTTACCCCCAATGTCTTCTGGAAAGGATGATCTCTCTCCCAGCCTGCCCCCAGCTCACCCCCAGTGCCCTGCACTGTGAGGGACGGTAGCGTTAGGCAAGGAGGGAGAGAACAGTATGGTACAGGGGACTTGTTGCAGGCAGCAGTTTGTCGGGGAATGATGTGGTCCTCCCATGTTTCTGTTGTTACTGTACTAAAAGGAAAAGTTGAGTGCTGCGGGGAGGTGGGAAACACACACACAGACACACACCACCCCCTCTCTCTCTACCTGACATAATGTGCATAAGGGCCTCTACCTGGCATAATGCGTATCACGGGCTCTACCTTGCATAATGTGGCCTCTATCTTGCATAATGTGTGCTCAACCTGGAGTAATGTGTATCAGGGTCTCTACCTGGTATAATGTGGGCTCTATCTGGCGTAATGTCTATCAGGGGCTCTGCCAGGCATAATGTGGGCTCTGTGTGGTTTAATGCATATCAGGGGCTATATCTGGCATAATGTTGGCTCTACCAGGCTTAATGCTTATCACGGTTCTACCTGGCATAATGTGGGCTCTTCCTGGCATAATGTATATCAGTGACTCTACCTGGCATAATGTGGGCTCTTCCTGGCATAATGTGTATCAGTGACTCTGCCTGGCATAATGTGTAGCAGGGTTTCTTCCTGTTGCAATGTGTATCAGGGGCTCTGAGTGGCATAATGTGGGCTCTGTCTGGTATAATGTGTATCAGAGACTCTACCTGAAATAATGTGGGCTCTACTGGCATAATGTGGGCTGTACCCAGCATAATGTAAATCAGGGGATCTACTGTGGTGTAATGTGTGTAAAGGCATCAACTGCAGAGTAATGTGTGTAAAAGGTACTACTGTGTGGTGTAATGTGAATAACGGACACTACTGTGCTGTGTAATGTGAATTGGTACTATTATGTGTCCACACCCCTTCCCCACAAAGCTATGCCACTATATTTTTGGTGTGCGCCTTCAGCTTGCACTGTCCCTATTTTAAATATGGTGGGAGAGGGGGAATCAATTATTTTTCTGGCACAGGGCACCAAAATGTCTAGGTATGGCACTGGCTGAATGGCACACAGTCAACTCTTACTTTTACGGTAAACACTGCTAGCCACTTAAGGGGGCGGGGTTGGACTGACACATCATTAGGCGCCGACTCCACAATGGTAAAAATGCCGCGATTCATTGGTCCTAAGACAGGGGTTAGCATTATTAAGCTACGCCTCCTCTATACAGCACCTGCACCTTCTCTCCCATAAGTATGATAAGTGGCCATCCAGCTACTGTAGAACTATACATCCCATCATTCAATGCCACAGCTTTGCTATTTGGATGTGCTAAAACTATTGCCACGCATACTGGTATGTTTCGTTTACAGCAGCTGGGGTCATGGGTTTGATTCCAACCTGGGTCAAATATTTGTGTAGCTTATATGTTCTCCCATATTTCCATGGGTCTTCTCCCATAACCCAAAAACATACTTGTAGGTTAATTGGCTTCTTACAAAATACTTGCTGTGGTGTGTAGGGAATGTAGATTGTAAAGGTGGATACACACTAGTAGATATATCTGCAGATCAATTTATCTGCAGCTATATCTATGGACGGATCGGACAGTGTGTTGAGCATAGACACTGCCTGATCCATCGGGGACTGACGTCATGAACTGGGCGGGCGTGTATACGCGCCCGCCCAGTTCAGCTGTCAATCACCGCTGGCCGCCGCAGCATGTGTACGGGCGGTCGACCGACCGCCGTACACACACAGCGATGCGCCAATATATCGTTAGATATATTGGCCGTCAGCTGTGCTGCGGGGCCAACGCGATACGTCTGTGAACGACGGAGTTCACAGACGTATCGGCCGTACACACTGGCCGACGGACCCAAGAGAACGGCCGATATATCGGCCAGTGTGTACAGGCCTGCACTGGGGCAGCAGCTGATGTGTATAGCCAAATATCCTCTGTAAAAGCTGTGTATCATGTGTGCACTATATAAATAATTGCTCATAAAGAAAGTAATTATTGCTTATTATTCCATTTCTCTAGTTGATACAACGTTTGTAAGGTTAGAGGCTGACTACCAATATCAAGCCTCTGGGTTGCAGATCAAAAACCATCTCTTTTCATTTCAAGTCAGCATGATTTCTAACTGGCTGCCCGGCAACATCATGTCTTCGTCAAATGCAAGAGTTTCTTAGTGAGTTCAATTCAAAGGTTTATTCTAATGAGTTGACCTAACAAATAACAGTTATTTAGACCGCCACCTTGGTAATGCTGAGTAAATAGCCTGTAATGAGTGGAAAATGTAGTTATAAGTCAGATGTACATCCTTATTGGCTAAAAGTAGGATACATGCAGCAGTGATTATTAGGGGTCATGCAGGGTTGGCAGGCTGCACCATTAACCTGACAGGATTTAAACCTCCTGAAAAAATGAACAGCATTAAGGGTATATAAGAAAGACAAAAATAGCTACAACAGTGGTCAGCTGGCAATATAGAAGAATAAATGAATAATTCTGCGCTATGATCTCGCAGTCACCTTTGAAGGATGGTCACTCCTAGGGAGAATGGCAACAGTGCTGAACTTTCGCCATTAATTGTACCATGGACTGATGAACATCAAGGCTTTTACAGATATGTTTGTAATCCTTCTAGCTTTATGCAAATCAACAAATCTTCTGCAATCGAATTTGTTTGAGGCATGTTTCACATATGGATATGCTTCCTGGGGTATGGGTCGTTGTGTCGACACAACTTAGGTCGACAGTCATTAGGTCAACCACTATTGGTCGACATGCATTAGATCGACAGGGTCACTAGGTCAACATGGTCATTAGGTCGACATGTACTATGTGCAAGGTGCCTCGCACGCCATGCTTCGGGCAAGGTGCCTCGCTCCGCTACCACTGCGCTCGGCACAGGTTGCTATTCCCAATCGTAGTCCACGTGGATCATAAAGTATGAAAAAGTCCAAAAAATGTCGCCCTAATGCATGTAGACCAATAGTGGTCAACCTAATGTCTGTCGACCTAAGTGGTGTCGACCTAATGACCGTATCCCACTTCCTGTGTATAGCAAAATCAACATTTCTGTTTTTTTTTTTTTTAATACATACTTGCATAACTTGCAGCAGTCCCCTGCACCCACTGAAGAGTGGCCGAATCTCCAGCATCATTGAGGCATTTTACTGAAGTGGACAGGATGAGGAGATTATGGGGTATATGCAATTGCGGTCGAATTTCCGAAAATGTCGAAAAACTGGACATTTTCGCCCAAAAAAAAAAATCGACAATGCAATTCAGTACTTTTCGCCAAAAAAACGGACTTTCCAAATTCGACTTTTTGAAATTCGACATTTGTCAAATTCGACATTTCTGCAATGGTACAAATGCGGCAATTCGACAAAAGTATATTCAATTGAAGTTTGTAAATTCGACAACAGTGCTTTTAGACAGTAAATTCGTCATTTTCAATCCGCCACACTTTGGTGGCGGAATCTAATAAAAAAAATTAAAAACATGTTTTTTTGGGTGTTTTTTTTATTGGTAATAGCATATCTATTTATATTAGAAGGGATTAGGTACTTGGTTTGTCTATTTTGGAGGCACAAGTATTATTTATATATTTAAAAAAATATATATTTTTTTATTTTTATTTTTTTAAATGGAATGGTAAAAATCAGAAAAAAAATTGCGTGGGGTCCCCCCTCCAAAGCATAACCAGCCTCGGGCTCTTCGAGCCGGTCCTGGTTCTAAAAATCTGGGGAAAAAACTGACAGGGGATCCCCCGTATTTTTAAAACCAGCACCGGGCTCTGCGCCTGGTGCTGGTGCAAAAAATACGGGGGACAAAAAGCATAGGGGTCCCCCGTATTTTTTACACCAGCATCGGGCTCGACAGATAATACCACAGCCGGGGAGTCACTTTTATACAGCGCCCTGCGGCCGTGGCATTAAATATCCAACTAGTCACCCATGGCCGGGGTACCCTGGGGAGTGGGGACCCCTTCAATCAAGGGGTCCCACCCCCCAGCCACCCAAGGGCCAGGGGTGAAGCCCGAGGCTGTCCCCCCCCATCCAAGGGCTGCGGATGGGGGGCTGATAGCCTTGAGAAAAATGAAAGAATATTGTTTTTTCCAGTAGTACTACAAGTCCCAGCAAGCCTCCCCCGCAAGCTGGTACTTGGAGAACCACAAGTACCAGCATGCGGGTGGAGAAACGGGCCCGCTGGTACCTGTAGTTCTACTGGAAACAAAATACCCAAATAAAAACAGGAGACACACACCGTGAAAGTAAAACTTTATTTCACACCTGCCGACACACACATACTTACCTATGTTGACCCGCCGACTGCCACGCCCCCCTCGTCACTGAAGAATCCGGGGTACCTGTGAAAAAAATTATACTCACCTGATCCAGTGTCCAGATTATAATCCACGTACTTGGCAAAAAAAAAAAACGAACACCCGGACCAGAGATCCCCCCCCCCCCCCCCCCCGTGACTCCTGTCACAGAAAGCTCTCTTCAGCCAATCAGGAAGCGCCACGTCGTGGCACTCTCCTGATTGGCTGTATGCGCGCCTGAGCTCAGACAGCGCATCGCACAGCTCCCTCCATTAGTTTCAATGGTGGGAACTTTGTGGTCAGCGGTGGGGTTACCCGCGGTCAGCCGCTGACCGCAAAGTTCCCACCATTGAAAGTAATGGAGTGAGCTGTGCAATGCGCGTCTGAGCTTAGACGCGCAGAGCCAATCAGGTGAGTGCCACGAAGTGGCGCTTAATGATTGGCTGAAGGGACCTTTCTGTGACAGGAGTCACGGGGGGGTCTCTGTATTGGGGGAAAGGGGTCCCATGTGTAAACATGGGACCCCTTTCAGTCCGCCTATTCCGGGTGTTCGTTTTTTTTTTGCCAAGTGCGTGGATTATAATCTGGACACTGGAGAATAATTTTTTTCACAGGTACCCCTGATTTTTCAGTGACGAGGGGGGCGTGGCAGTCGGCGGGTCAACATAGGTAAGTATGTGTGTGTCGGCAGGTGTGAAATAAAGTTTTACTTTCACGGTGTGTGTCTCCTGTTTTTATTTGGGTATTTTTTTTCCAGTAGAACTACAGGTACCAGCGGGCCCGTTTCTCCACCCGCATGCTGGTACTTGTGGTTCTGCAAGTACCAGCTTGCGGGGGAGGCTTGCTGGGACTTGTAGTACTACTGGAAAAAACAATATTCTTTCATTTTTCTCAAGGCTATCAGCCCCCCATCCGCAGCCCTTGGATGGGGGGGACAGCCTCGGGCTTCACCCCTGGCCCTTGGGTGGCTGGTGGACCCCTTGATTGAAGGGGTACCCATTCCCCCAGGGTACCCCGGCCAGGGGTTACTAGTTGGATATTTAATGCCACGGCCGCAGGGCGCTGTATAAAAGTGACCCACGGCTGTGGCATTATCTGTCCAGCTAGTGGCGCCCGATGCTGGTGTAAAAAATACGGGGGACCCCTACTCTTTTTGTCCCCCGTATTTTTTGCACCAGCACCAGGCGCAGAGCCCGGTGCTGGTTTTAAAAATACGGGGGATCCCCTGTCAGTTTTTCCCCCCGGATTTTTAGAACCAGGACCGGCTCGAAGAGCCCGAGGCTGGTTATGCTTTGGAGGGGGGGATCCCACGCAATTTTTTTTCGGGTTTTTTCCCGTTTTTAAAAAATCGGATCAAAATCCGTCAAATCGTCCGTTTTTCGACAGCGGGACTGTCGAATCCGTTTTTTATTGAATATGTTGAATTTCGGCACCCACTTGCCGGAATTCGACGGTCGAATTGTGTCGAATTAAAAAACGGGCGAAAAATTGCTGCGATTCGCCGGCAATTGCATATACCCCAATACCTGGTGTTCGCAGCTTCATATAGAGGGTGGTGAACTGACTGATATGAATTTGCATAATTTATCCGCGCCTCCTCACCGCAGACCCTAAATTTCAGCATTTTTCCACCACGAGGCTTAGCGATTCGACAGCCCGGTCTCAGCACCCAAAGTGTCTTGCAGTGTCTCCTCTCTGTGCTTTTCCCGAAGAGGAGACCATAAAATTAGATGAGTATGCTTTAATAGGGTAGGGCAACACTAAAAATCCAATTATGGGAGGCACTGATCAGTCTTTGTAAGGAAAGAAACTGGGACACAGTAGGCGGGGGAGAGAGAGAGAGAGAGAGAGAGAGAGAGAGTGAGAGAGCGAGTGTGTGTGTGTGTGTGTGTGTGTGTGTGTGTGTGTGTGTGACATACCTCCCAACATGACCCTCACCAAGAGGGACACAATGCTCTGCTTCTGGACTTTTCTCTTAATTTATGATTGCCAGCACCTGTTTTGAACAGGTCAATGGATAAGAAAAGCGTTTCACCACAGGTAATCGCAATCATAAATTAAGAGGGAAGTCCAGGAGCAGAGCATTCTGTCCCTCCTGGAGAGGGTCATGTTGGGAGGTATGGTGTGTGTGTGTGCGCGCGTGTGTGTGTGTGTGTGTGTGTGTGTGTGTGTGTGTGTGTGTGGAGTATGAGGGGTGCTCGTAAACCAGCAAATGACTAGGACCACAAAACTAGCCATAAAAGTTATGATCTATGTAGAATACATTTGGAACAGGTAGGTCCGGGCATACAATTCATGCAGTGATAGAACAGTACAATTGTTTAAAATAATCAATTACCTTCATTAGTTGATAATATATATTGTTTATAACAAAGACCAGGGATGGGCAGTAAGAAGTTGCTTTAGAACTACAGTACAGGTGGTCTTCAGGTTGCCGGCGGCCGGGCTTCCGACGACCACCATACCGGCGCCGGAATCCCGACCGCCGGCATGCTGACATCTTTTCTCCCTCTTGGGGGTTCACGTCCCCCCTGGAGGGAGAATAGATAGCGTGGCTCGCATAGCGCACCACCTTTCCTGCAGCAAGCCCACAAGGGGCTCATTTGAGCTTGCCCAGCTGTCGGTATGCTGGCGGTTGGGATTCTGGTGCCGGTATGCTGGCCGCCGGGAGTCCGACCACCGGCATTACATACTACACACCTACAGTACATATCTGAGCATTTCCTGCCACAGTTTTGTTATTTGGCCATAAAAAACTGTTGCAGGGCATGATGGGATGTGTAGTTCAACAGCAGTTGGAGGGCTGCTTATTGCCTACCCTTCACCTAGACCCACACTGAAAAGCTTGCCCTACCTTCCACCATTCCTGGTAACAAATGCCTTACCATTATTAGTGCTTGTTAGCTGGGGTTTGTATTGATTGGATGGCAAACCTCCCACTGTTTTGGCCTTGGAGATGTCCTCTCTGGAGATTGGAAGATTGCCACTGGTGCCCCAGCCACACAGTACCAAATCTGAACCTTGCAAAGTCTTTCCATTATCAGCTGCTGCTCATTACTGAGCGCTGCCATTACAGACAATTACTACCTCCAATTGTAAACTCCCTGGCAGAAAACGACAGTACCTCCATACACAGTATTTAGGGGCAAACATTAGATCAGTGGAACAGGTCCACATTTTATCCTAGGTAAGAATTCATCCCATGTAAATTCTGCGTACGTCAAAGTCAAATACAGAACAGTGATTAAAATATTTTTTTGTGTGAATAAAATAGCACTTTTAAAACAGATGTTGTAATATTTAATGAATTCTACTTTGCATTGGATTCATCTTGGTGGTCCTTGAACTAACTTTATCATTATTACCAGGGAGACAAAGTGTGGACCTGCGCTGTCTCTCAGCGGTGTCACCTTGCCCATCTGCTGTGTCAGCTTTGACAGGAATTTGGATAATGACAAAAAGCTGTCATATACGCTCATGTTTTCAACAGAATTCACCACAGACAGTCTGTAATTATTATGGCATCCCATGTTAGGACATTTTCATTTCTCAGAAATGATTATTTAGTAAATGGTATTTCTACTTTATTTGGAGCTAGGTTAAATTCTTATGTCTAAATCTATTAGCTGCAGCAAATAATGGGAGCTTAGGAAATTATATAGATATATGAGTCATTATTTTTACAAAGGAAAAGTATTCACAGTTATGAGGGACTTGTAGCGTTTCTGTTAAATGCTAAATAAATAATTTAATTTTCTAAAAATGTTAAAGAAGCCTAAAGGGGCCAGTCATCTTTACAGAATTATACGTTAAACAGATATCTGCTCAGTCAGGGCTGCCATCAGAAATTGTGGGACCGGGACTGACAAATTAAACAGGGCCACTACTACCAAAAAGATTCTGCTGCACTGCTCCACCCCTATGTGATGTCATACATTGTGACATTACATATAGGTGGAGTGTTGTGGACTTACAGGAACAGTTAACAGAGAGCTGATTTGAAGGCTTGTTTTAAGAAGTCCTCCTTGCGCATCAGGCTGCTGTTGATTCACAGACTGGTGCAGCTCGACAGGTATTGGCGGTAGGAGCCAGGTGTGGGCCCCCCTCTTTGTAAGGGCCCGGGACACCAGTCCCCACAGTCCCCCCCTGATGCTGCCCTGTGCACAGGACACTGCTGCATGAAATTATCTATCTTCTGGGCTGATGTAAGTAGTCCAGACTATTAATGAATTAACACCCCAATGTTCTTCTTAGCAGCTGACCTGGGCAGGCCTCCACAGTGTCCCTCCAATAAGCCTAGGTAATTAGTACCCACTCTCTCCCCTCTCTGCATCCCCTATGCTTATGGGGAAAAAGTGTAATCAATGGGTTTCGTAAAACATATATATTTTTTTACACTCTCTCACCACAGTGAGAAGAGGAGAAAAGACTTATTCTTATTATATACAATAGCCTTCACTTCCATGCTTCACTGGCATGGTTTGAACCTTCAAGCACATTATTACATAGCAGTATTTAGATGGTGTATTTGAGTCTGTTGCTCGAGATGCAGGGATGTAGTTGGCATCCTGACTTTCACAATGATGGCGGTCAGAAGACTGGCACCAGAATGTCGACGCTGCTCAGAATCCAGATGCTGGAATACCGATAGTCAGAATCATGAATGTTAGCATGCCAGGAATGGTTAGGGTTAGACTGTGAGAGGGTAAGATAGGGTTAGGCACTCGGGGGCGGTTAGGGTTAGGCTGCAGGTATGGATGATTAGGGTTAGGTTGCGGGATGGTAGAGTTAGGGTTAGGCTGCAGGTAGGGATAGTTAGACTTAGGCTGCAGGAGGGGAAGTTTGGGTTAATCACTAAGGGGTGGGTTATGGTTAGGCTGCGGATAGGGAGGGTTAGGTGTAGGGTTAGCTTACTTTTCAAAAAGTGTAGGGATTCTAACTGTTGGGATGCCGCTGTCTGTATTTTTACTGTCAGGATCCCATACCCAACTAGAGATGCAGGGTTCCTGTCCTTTTAAGCATATGCATGCACCTGTGCTGTTGTGTTTCTATATATGCACCTTTCTGTACATATGCAGATGATGTATGTTGCTTGGTCAAATCCTTGGAGGCACCATTTCTATTAATTATTCAAAATTACATTATGCATCAGTTCTTTCATCATTTTGACAATAAAATAACTCCATGTTCCCTGACCATGACCTGGTTTTTCTTGTTTTACACCTGTGACACCTGTCCTCTGCTTTCTTGCTGAATTACAAATAGGTGGTGTATTCAGTTCTTGGAAATGTGCTGCCTTACTGTTCTATTGTGCATGCATCCATGTGCACCTCTATGGGGCTTGAGAAAAAAATATTGATGTTTCTAGTTCCAAAGTGCCATTGCCTTAACATTACCTTGGCCTCTGCATCTGGCCAGCAGGGCCCCCGGAGCAGATGGTCTGTCCGCACACCCTCACCCTGTACAGCTGCTCAGAGCATCCGTCAAGCACTCCCATCAGTGCCTCGCTTCTTCATTTGTGTCGCTCCTACCCATTCACCCCCTGGGGCTCAGTTTTATCATGGCATGTGCTCAGGGGGAGGGGTAGTGGCATTACTGGATGCACTGAAGTTTTGGATTTGCATTGTAAATGTTTGCTGCTTTTAAAAAACGTACAAGTTTGGCCAGAGTCTTGGAGCTCCGGCCGTCTCGCACTCTACTACATCTGGTCCCATCATGTGTCATTAGCAAAATGTAATGTCACTTGTCATTTTTCCAATGCACCCAATTTTACCAATAAACACATGGGTTCTGGTGCAAGCATTTGTGATGTAGAAAAAGTTTCTGATGGGATGAGTTGGGTAGATTGCAGACTTTCCATGATAAATGAACATATGCCCCCACAAGGAACAATGAGATATAGTTTTGCTGAACATGAATACATGACTGAGATGAGGTAACAAAGTAGTTGGAGCACAATACTTTTTCAGTCAACAAAAGGGATTGCTTTTCCTATCACCTCAGAGGTGACTCTAATCTGCACTTACTGTAGTCTATACTTTCAGCATGGTACAATATAAAACTTACAGTTACACTTCTGCTGGAATAATGCATTTCCAGTTGCCTTTTGGTCAATGCCATTTTATTACCTTTTTAATTTATAGTATACCAACATATTACGCAGCACTTTAAGAGAAGTTTTGATCAGTTCTTGCCAAGCAGAGTCTATAATTTAAATTCTCTACCACTAAAACACACAGGCTAAAAAAAATAATAGCCATTGAGGTTCTGGAAGGGGCAAGATTTTGAAAATGTAGACAACAAATTTAAAGCAACATTTTCTTTCAAGGAAAACCCAGGTTGGTACTCATTGTGTTGCTTACTGGAAATCAGAGACTGGAGAGTTAGTTATCAGAAGGGATGGTATGCTACAATGAGAAAGTGAGTTTAAAGGTTGGGAGGCTAAATCTATTATCTGTTGCAGTCAATGGCAGCGTAGTGCATTCATGAAGGAGTATGTAAGGAAATGAGGCTGGAGATGTAGAGAGGAGAAGAGTGGCTGCAGACTTTGTGTAAAACATAGTTTACATTTGAGTCTGACTTCAACAGTGAGCCAATGCAGTACTGGCAGAGGGAGTATCTGAAAGAGTGATGAGAGAGAAAAAATAGGCATAGGCAGAGTTGAGGATAGATTGAAGAGAGGCAATGTAGGCATGTAAAAGGCCAGAGAGGAGTAGATTACAATACTCTAGGCCAGAGATTATGAAAGTGTGAACAAGAGTTATGGTAACTTCAAATGTAATTAAGGGCCTTGGCATGGAAATATGGTGGAAACAGAAGGTTTTTGAGAGGAACTGAATGAGTGTGTGACGGGAGGTGGACGGGGGTTGTAAAATGACCCCCAGACCTTGGGCTTGGGTAAGTGGGGAGAGGGAGATGCTGTCCTCAAAGACGGAGAGAGGAACTTGACTGAGGGAAATTTGATTACTTCAATTTTGGAAATATTTAGTAGGCAATGATCAACGTACAGGAGAATACATGGGAGAGGACAAAAAGGTTAGAGATTGGGGAAGAGAAGTCAATTTGCATATGGGTGTTGAATGCTGCTGTGAAGTCAAGGAATATGAGAATAGCAAAAAATGGCCTTTGGATTTGGCCATGAGGAGGTAATGAATGAACTTGGTGAGGGCAGTTAACATTTCATAAAATTACTAGAAAAGAGAGGATGAGAGCTATTGGTGCACTCCAGAGACTTTTATGTATTTGGCTCTGCTGGTATGTGTATTATATTTTTTCATAATTTTTTTTTTTTTATAAAACATAACTTTTAATTCTATTTAATAATAGTTTGACTTGTATATATATTCTGAATTATTCAATTCAGCAAAATGATTAAAACATTATTTTTGGAGAAAATTAATATAGTGAAGAAATAAAGTGATTTTAAAACATTTGGTTGCAGTGTTATTTATTGTCTTTATTATTATTTTTGTAATTATAGTATCTCATTGGAAATTAGTATGAGAGTCAATGATTGGCAATTACTGTATATACTGTAAATTTGTATAAGATATTTATGGTGCCCTTAACTCTCATTCCCAAGAGTTACTGTACCTGCATCTCAGTGTGACAATTGTATATTAGTTCATAAAGTGTCAGAAAAAAGAAGTGGTGTCCTATTTTACAAGTCTCCTTTCTTTATTGCTCCTCTTGGAGCTTTTATTTGGAAACACTTTGTCAAATCCCAACTTTATATCTGGCAACTTATTTGCAACAAAGTTTCTTATTTGCTTGATACATATTCATTCTCTGTATGTACTGGCCTCCTGGAAATTATTATACAGGTTGAGTATCCTTTATCCAAAATGCTTGGGACCAGAAGTATTTTGGATATCTGATTTTTCCGTATTTTGGAATAATTGCAAACCATAATGAGATACAGTATCATGGCGATGAGACCTAAGTCTAAGCACAGAATGCATTTATGTTTCATATACACCTTATACCCACAGCCTGAAGATCATTTAATACAATATTTGTTATAACTTTATGCATTATTCAAAGTTTTTGTACATTGAGCTATCAGAAAACAAAGGTCTCACTATCTCAGTCTCACTCAAAAAATTCTGTATTTCAGAATATTTGGATATGGGAGACTCAACCTGTAATCTCTTCTGTTCACATCTCTTCACTTTAAGTAAAAAAAAATCTTGCTTATCCCAGCAAATGCTTCTAATGATTTAAATATTCAGAGTCTTGTTAGCTTTATATTGTATACGCTAAATGTATCACCGGGTTTGAACAAATAAGTCTGGATATCTTTCACATCACTGTCCATGTTATTTGTGGCGATTATCCCTCTATTCACACAGTATGCCTGGTCCCCCTTTTGTTGTATCGCCAATTATGTAATATGTACCTATACCATATTAAATATATATAGACATATAAGGGAGGGTTTAATTCCTCCATATTGCAGATGATATGTCTTAGTATGTTAACGGATATATGTCCCTTTTATATTTAATTCTGTGCTATTTCTAGCTGGTCATTTATGGATACAGGCGGTATATGGCCCCCTTATTTGGTGGTCCATCATTCATCCACTTGCATACCACTAGTGCGGCTCCTGTGTAATTAGGTGCAGCACCTGTATAATTAGCAATTTTCACATATAGGTGTATAGGTTATATGTTCATTTACATTTATACACACTGGTGAGCTGGAATCTACATTCCTCCGCTAATTGCCATTCCAAGCTCTCATAAAAGAGCCTTACCGCATTATTGTCTTTTAAAGCAATGATTTCCGTTCCATACTAAAGAATCTGAAGGTCTCAAAATATGGTAAAAATATGAAGTGATGAGTTCTGATGCCATCTTTACACTGCACAATATTCAAACAACCACGCTCACAGCCAAATGAGGTAGCAGTAGGTCTCAGTCCTAAAATGCACTTGTACTCTTCCCATATTATATAATGCCATGCTCCAACAAATGCTTCAGCCGTCAATGGGCCTAATTCAGACCTGATCGTAAAATCACATTTTTCTCTAATGGGCAAAACCATGTTGCAGTGCAGGTGGGGCCGATGTAACATGTGCCGAGAGAGTTAAGTTAGGTACATACTATACAATTATCTGGCAGATCTAGCTGGTTGGAATGAAAATCTGGTGATGGATGAGAGCAAATTACAATCTATCATTTGTTCCCAAACACTGCGAAACTGTCAAAAACAGTCGTTCATCCAAGTTGGTTAAATTTGTGTTTAACTAATTTATATAAACAAAAGTTTTTGTTTGTTTTCCAGTGTTTGGGAACAAATGATAGATTGTAATTTGCTATCATCCATTACCAGATTTTCATTCACTCTGCTGCACATGTTATATCTGCCCCACCTGCACTGTATATGGAAAAATGTTGCTGCTGCTGCGATCAGGTCTGAAATAGGCCCAATACTCAAGATTGTCCAAATTAAACCTTTTACTTGCTTGTTCCACAATGACGTCAATAAATGATGTCACGTTTGTCACCTTATTGTGTAGAGTGTAACAACTTCATTTAAATGTTTATCTTTATGTATGTATGTAGATATTATTACAATAGATACCTGTGTGCCATTTTACAGATATACCTATTATACAGGACATGCAAATCACTGGCAATGAATTTATTTAAGTAGTAACATTACCTACAGATGTGTGCTCATACACCAAGCCACAATATGCCATATGGAGCGAGATGCCTGACTGCCTAATGAAGAACAACAGGGCATGGCTTGAGAAGAAGCCGTGGTTGCTGCATCGTAGCACTTCGTATACAGATACAGACTACCTCACACACAGATATACTGTACAAATGTCGCACATCAAAGTAGTCAGTGCAATCTACAGTAGCTAATTAGTTTTGTCGCTTCAAGTTGTTATTGTATTGCAAATATCCACATTTTGAGCAGCCAAGTTGCACGTGACCTGGTGTGCCAAGGGTGGCTGTTTGGTGCAACTATGGCAGTGGTGTATGAGGACACATCTAGGAATTGTATTAACATCAATGAACCTTACAAGGAAGCCCCATGAAATTCACAATTCAAGAACGAAAAGTGTTATATTATGCAACATGCTTGTAATAAGCAAATTACAACTACTGTTGCCAATCACCATTGTTAGAGGTATTAGACCAAAGGCATTTACCATGAGCATTACACATACCAGCATGCATACTTTAATAGCAAAACTGTGGTGGGACATGCTGGCATGTGTAGTTCCATAGCAGCTTGAGGTCCGCATGTTGAATAACTCTGTATTAGATGGAAAGTACAGCAGGAGACATACTAGAGCACAGTCCTGAAATGTGCAATTAGCACAGATAATAACATCAGAAGTTATGTGTTTCAAGTAGAGATGTGCAGGTCCGGTTTACTTGAAACATCCGAACTTAGGGGTTCGAAGTCGAACCAAGGTCTTCCCGCCAAGATTGGTTCTTGAAACGAGTCAAAACTAGAGATGTGCACTTGAAATTTTTCGGGTTTTGTGTTTTGGTTTTGGGTTCGGTTCCGCGGCCGTGTTTTGGGTTCGACCGCGTTTTGGCAAAACCTCACCGAAATTTTTTTGTCGGATTCGGGTGTGTTTTGGATTCGGGTGTTTTTTTTAAAAAACACTAAAGAAAAGCTTAAATCATAGAATTTGGGGGTCATTTTGATCCCAAAGTATTATTAACCTCAAAAACCATAATTTACACTCATTTTCAGTCTATTCTGAATACCTCACACCTCACAATATTATTTTTAGTCCTAAAATTTGCACCTAGGTCGCTGGATGACTAAGCTAAGCGACCCTAGTGGCCGACACAAACACCGGGCCCATCTAGGAGTGGCACTGCAGTGTCACGCAGGATGTCCCTTCCAAAAAACCCTCCCCAAACAGCACATGACGCAAAGAAAAAAAGAGGAGCAATGAGGTAGCTGTGTGAGTAAGATAAGCGACCCTAGTGGCCGACACAAACACCGGGCCCATCTAGGAGTGGCACTGCAGTGTCACGCAG
The DNA here is from genome assembly GCF_028390025.1 of Pseudophryne corroboree. Taxonomy (NCBI): domain Eukaryota; kingdom Metazoa; phylum Chordata; class Amphibia; order Anura; family Myobatrachidae; genus Pseudophryne; species Pseudophryne corroboree. The sequence goes on from NC_086447.1 coordinate 148,741,711, forward strand.
GATGGCCCTTCCAAAAAACCCTCCCCAAACAGCACATGACGCAAAGAAAAAAAGAGGCGCAATGAGGTAGCTGTGTGAGTAAGATAAGCGACCCTAGTGGCCGACACAAACACCGGGCCCATCTAGGAGTGGCACTGCAGTGTCACGCAGGATGTCCCTTCTAAAAAACCCTCCCCAAACAGCACATGACGCAAAGAAAAAAAGAGGCGCAATGAGGTAGCTGTGTGAGTAAGATAAGCGACCCTAGTGGCCGACACAAACACCGGGCCCATCTAGGAGTGGCACTGCAGTGTCACGCAGGATGGCCCTTCCAAAAAACCCTCCCCAAACAGCACATGACGCAAAGAAAAAAAGAGGCGCAATGAGGTAGCTGTGTGAGTAAGATAAGCGACCCTAGTGGCCGACACAAACACCGGGCCCATCTAGGAGTGGCACTGCAGTGTCACGCAGGATGGCCCTTCCAAAAAACCCTCCCCAAACAGCACATGACGCAAAGAAAAAAAGAGGCGCAATGAGGTAGCTGTGTGAGTAAGATAAGCGACCCTAGTGGCCGACACAAACACCGGGCCTATCTAGGAGTGGCACTGCAGTGTCACGCAGGATGGCCCTTCCAAAAAACCCTCCCCAAACAGCACATGACGCAAAGAAAAAAAGAGGCGCAATGAGGTAGCTGTGTGAGTAAGATAAGCGACCCTAGTGGCCGACACAAACACCGGGCCCATCTAGGAGTGGCACTGCAGTGTCACGCAGGATGTCCCTTCCAAAAAACCCTCCCCAAACAGCACATGACGCAAAGAAAAAAAGAGGCGCAATGAGGTAGGTGTGTGAGTAAGATAAGCGACCCTAGTGGCCGACACAAACACCGGGCCCATCTAGGAGTGGCACTGCAGTGTCACGCAGGATGGCCCTTCCAAAAAACCCTCCCCAAACAGCACATGACGCAAAGAAAAAAAGAGGCGCAATGAGGTAGCTGTGTGAGTAAGATAAGCGACCCTAGTGGCCGACACAAACACCGGGCCCATCTAGGAGTGGCACTGCAGTGTCACGCAGGATGGCCCTTCCAAAAAACCCTCCCCAAACAGCACATGATGCAAAGAAAAAAAGAGGCGCAATGAGGTAGCTGTGTGAGTAAGATAAGCGACCCTAGTGGCCGACACAAACACCGGGCCCATCTAGGAGTGGCACTGCAGTGTCACGCAGGATGGCCCTTCCAAAAAACCCTCCCCAAACAGCACATGACGCAAAGAAAAAAAGAGGCGCAATGAGGTAGCTGTGTGAGTAAGATAAGCGACCCTAGTGTCCGACACAAACACCGGGCCCATCTAGGAGTGGCACTGCAGTGTCACGCAGGATGTCCCTTCCAAAAAACCCTCCCCAAACAGCACATGACGCAAAGAAAAAAAGAGGCGCAATGAGGTAGCTGTGTGAGTAAGATAAGCGACCCTAGTGGCCGACACAAACACCGGGCCCATCTAGGAGTGGCACTGCAGTGTCACGCAGGATGGCCCTTCCAAAAAACCCTCCCCAAACAGCACATGACGCAAAGAAAAAAAGAGGCGCAATGAGGTTGCTGTTTGAGTAAGATAAGCGACCCTAGTGGCCGACACAAACACCGGGCCCATCTAGGAGTGGCACTGCAGTGTCACGCAGGATGGCCCTTCCAAAAAACATTCCACAAACAGCACATGAAGCAAAGAAAAATTAAAGAAAAAAGAGGTGCAAGATGGAATTGTCCTTGGGCCCTCCCACCCACCCTTATGTTGTATAAACAGGACATGCACACTTTAACCAACCCATCATTTCAGTGACAGGGTCTGCCACACGACTGTGACTGAAATGACGGGTTGGTTTTGGACCCCCACCAAAAAAGAAGCAATCAATCTCCCCTTGCACAAACTGGCTCTACAGAGGCAAGATGTCCACCTCATCATCATCCTCCGATTCATCACCCCTTTCACTGTGTACATCCCCCTCCTCACAGATTATTAATTCGTCCCCACTGGAATCCACCATCTCAGATCCCCGTGTACTTTCTGGAGGCAATTGCTGCTGGTGAATGTCTCCAAGGAGTAATTGATTATAATTCATTTTAATGAACATCATCTTCTCCACATTTTCTGGATGTAACCTCGTACGCCGATTGCTGACAAGGTGAGCGGCGGCACTAAACACTCTTTCGGAGTACACACTTGTGGGAGGGCAACTTCGGTAGAATAAAGCCAGTTTGTGCAAGGGCCTCCAAATTGCCTCTTTTTCCTGCCAGTATAAGTACGGACTGTGTGACGTGCCTACTTGGATGCGGTCACTCATATAATCCTCCACCATTCTTTCAATGTTGAGAGAATCATATGCAGTGACAGTAGACGACATGTCCGTAATCGTTGTCAGGTCCTTCAGTCCGGACCAGATGTCAGCATCAGCAGTCGCTCCAGACTGCCTTGCATCACCGCCAGCGGTGATGATAATTAATTAAGAACCTTAATTATAACTATTATTATTTATTTATGAACTACAGATGGAGCCGTGCTCATCTAGTGCGGCTGCATCGCAAACGGCAGGACTAGGCAATCTGGCGCCTGGCCACACTACAGGAATGCACAGAGACGCTCCTATTGCAGTGAATGGGGCGTGTGCGCATCACGGACGTGCGCGCGGCCCAGGCGCTGTGATAGGCGTGCCTACGCGGGTGCGCTCAGGGACAGACTGAGCCACGATTAGCATGGCTCCATCTGTAAAGCTGTATCCATTTAATGGTACTAATATTACAGTAAATGGTTAAATCTGTTTGTAATCATCATTCCTTAACAAATATATGTTAGAGTGAGTATGATCATGGCTAAATATACTGTGTGTATTTCCTGTCTCAGTGGGGATTTACAGAGAATACAAAAAACGTCAAGACACGGATTCTTCTCCATCACAAACATCATTATCATCCTCCTCATCCTCATCATTACTATTGACTCAATTCTTTTGGGGGGAAAAAGAAAGGACACATGTATGTTGTTATGCCTTCCTAGGCTTACTCATTTTTGTGCAAATGTCAAATATGGATTCTTAAGCACTTACCAAGTCATTGAATGCAAATTAACAAAGTCAAGGTAATCATTGCTCAAATCAAGTTGTGCATGAATTGTTCTTACCACAAAAAGATGTAGGCATTTGCCACAAGGTCACGTGTGATCTTCTATACCAGGGTTTGATTGGAATTGAAAACCAGCCTGGGAAATTTCAGAAACAGACTTAAGTGGGGCTGGGGTCTATGGAGGGAGTGATATCAGATATATATGGGGCATCTAGGTAAGTCTGATGGTATAAGGGGCAAATGGAAGAGTGTTATTGCATATAAGGGCATATGAAGGGGTTTGATGGCACATAAGGGCATATGGATGGGTTTGATGTCATACAGTATACAAATAATATATACAAAAGTTAGTGGCCACCAATAAGTGTCTTTGCACCAAGTGACTCCAGCGATATAGCAAAGAAGACACATTTTCTGGGAAAAAGATGCACAAAAAGATGCTAATCATTGGTAAACTCACAAAGGACCGAGCAGGACTAGAAGGTCTGTTAAACGCGACTGCAGCAACTACCATGAAGCCTGAGGACACATTTGTAATTACCCCACTTGATTTTAATTACTCACAATGACACTGTCACTCATAGAAGTTCACTTCACGGTTATATTGCATCCTATCATAGGAATCTAGCATAATGCTGATGTGAGAGGCAAAGTGTCCCTCCTACTAACAATAAAATGAACCCTATAGCTCCATGACCCACCTACTCTCTACTCCCATGTACTCTACAACAACAGCTATCAAAACCAGTGCGGTGCTATCAATTATTATACAGTAAGTACTAAACTTAAACCTCCATCCTACTGTATGTGAACTGCATCTTCTTAACAGTCCGGATGACTTTTCTGTCCCGGAAACTCTACACTGACACCTGCAAATGCTGCAGTATCATTCCGCTGAAAGTGATGGGAGGAGCTGGTTGCATCTCACAGTTGTTCATGATTGCTCAGGCTATACCCCAATAGGGCGAGTTGGCGCCAGCCCAAGTCCAGAAATACTAGGCTTCAGTCTGATCTGCCTAATGGATGATCAGTTACTGGTCCTACTGTATCTTTTCCTGTAACCTCCGAAGGGAAGAGATCAATCTTATCCTATACTTTATTATGGAGCTCCTTTTGTACCCTGCAGCTGCACTTCTGCAGGAACTGCATTTATATATGTACTTTGAACAATGCAATAATATTACTCAAAAAATATTTGCGATATACTGAAACTTTTAAATTAATGAAGGAGATGTTCTCAACCAAGGGCTTAATTCAGACCTGATCGCTGTTGTGTGAAATCGCAAGGCGGATGATTATCAAACAACTGCGCATGTGTACGGATTGTAATGCGCACGTGGAAATCAAAACTGCGAAAGAAATCAGCATCTTTTTTGATCACTAGGCAAATGCAGGTTAACAGGAACTGGGTGTTTGTGGGTGGAAACTGGATGTTTTCTGTTAGTGTCAGGAAAAACATTTTCTGGGCAGGTGTGTGTGACACTACACTGTAGGAGTAAGTCCTGGGCTATGGGGGTCATTCCGAGTTGTTCACTCGCAAGCTGCTTTTAGCAGCATTGCACACGCTAAGCCGCCGCCTACTGGGAGTGAATCTTAGCTTCTCAAAATTGCGAACGAAAGATTAGCAGAATTGCGAATAGACACTTCTTAGCAGTTTCTAAGTAGCTCCAGACTTACTCGGCATCTGCGATCAGTTCAGTGCTTGTCGTTCCTGGTTTGACGTCACAAACACACCCAGCGTTCGCCCAGACACTCCCCCGTTTCTCCAGCCACTCCCGCGTTTTTCCCAGAAACGCCAGCGTTTTTTCGCACACTCCCATAAAACGGCCAGTTTCCGCCCAGAAACACCCACTTCCTGTCAATCACATTACGATCACCAGAACGAAGAAAAAAACCTCGTAATGCCGTGAGTAAATACCTAACTGCATAGCAAATTTACTTGGCGCAGTCGCACTGCCGACATTGCGCATGCGCATTAGCGACTATTCGCTCCGTTGCGACAAAAAAAATACGAGCGAACAACTCGGAATGACCCCCAATGTACAGACTGCACAGACTGGAAAAATCATTCAATGGTGAGTGAGTTGCAAATTAATTTGCAGCTGACCAGCGTTTGCAAAGCTTTTTGCACGGTGTTCGCAGACTTGCACAAGGCGAGTATTCACTCTGTCTGGGAGGAAGCTATCCATTTGCAAACATCGCAGAGATGCGAGCAGGTCTGAATTAGGCCCCAAGTTTCCTAGATTGTGAAGCACCAGGAATGTGCTACAGACAATAGGTGCCTTTGAACTCTAAATAAGCACTGTGCTTTGGCACTGTTTCCTATACTATATACAATCCAGAGGCACTGGGAGGTCCGGCTTTCAATGCGATTACATCACCGCCAGGATACTGAGCATGTGCTCCCATAGGTGAGACCATATACTGCTGTTATAGCCACCGCTGTGTTACCTTTGGATACTGCTATTAACCCCTGCATTACCACTGTTACCTGTTGACACCAATAAACTGGCAACCTGGTTAAGGACTCTCTGTGTGACCTAACAGTCACTTTCACATGACCACCATCCCAATAGTCTACATCAATACAGATAGCAGTACGCACGCGCAAAGTACTTTCACACAAAACTCAGGGGTACATTTACTAAGCAGTGATAAGAGCAGAGAAGTGAGCCAGTGGAGATATTTCCCCATCAACCAATCAGCAGCTCTGTATCATTTTATAGTATGCAAATTATAGATGTTACTTCAGTGCTGATTGATTGCCATGGGCACTTCTCCACTGGCTCACTTCTCCGCTCTTATCACTGCTTAGTAAATGTACCCCTATGTCGCTCTGTTGATCGGTGAGTGATTGACAGGAAGTGGGTGTTTGTGGGTGGTAACTGTCCGTTTTCAGGGAGTGTGCTAAAAAACGCAGGCGTGTCAGGTAAAAACGCAGGCGTGCCGGGGGAAACGGGGGAGTGGCTGGCCGAACGCAGGGCGTGTTTGTTATGTCAAAACAGGAACTAAACTGTCTGCAGTGATCACAAGGTAGGAGTAGGTTTGGAGCTGCTCAGAAACTGCATGACATTTTTTAGTAGCAGTTCTGCTAACCTTTCGTTCGCACTTCTGCTAAGCTAAGATACACTCCCAGAGGGCGGCGGCTTAGCGTGTGCACTGCTGCTAAAAGCAGCTAGCGAGCGATCAACTCGGAATGAGGGCCATAGTCATACTTGCTGACATTCACAATCACTTCTCCTGGAAGCCTGGAGAAGAGACGCATCTTGTCACTGCTGGGGCCGGCCTGCACATCACTAGGCCCCGTCCCCAAAATCTGCAAATTTGTATCCTTTATCCAAGCCACCTCAACACAGCACCACAATTCTTTGTATGATCTCCTCATACTGGATGAGAACTGAGAGAGATCTGGCCACTCTTCCGTGACTGTGGAGGACTGCCCGAAAAATCATGAGTCTCGCGGCACTTGTGGAAGAGCAAACAAGTATGGATAAAGTGCCAAACAATCAGCTCCTAACTGTGATTTTTCAAACACAGCCTGTAACATGACAGTTAGGAGCTGATTGGTTGGTACTTTCCACTTTATCACTCTTTAAAGGCTTAGTACATCTGCCCCTAATACAGAAAGCCCAACCTTTGTTTACTCGTTCTCTGCCATTCATACAATCACACAAGAGTAAGCAGATGTGTCAACAGAGTAGGGTGCACACAGGTTGTTGTAACCAGGTTGTGCGTAAAGTGTTTTTCAGTACATTCCCCTTATACATTGCAAGATGCTAAGAAAAGCTGCCACACTAGGGAATAGATGAAGGATATGTGTGTTTCAAGTCTTAGTTTCTGTGATCATACAATTCTGACCCTTTGTAGCAATAGAACATACTCATCTATATATAACAATCTTTGCTTTTATTATTCCTCTTTTCTAGAAAGCATCAGGTTGTTTTTATATTTCTTTATTTCTGTAAATATTAAACTTGTGAATTATATTTATCAGGTACAATTAAATTGTGACAAAGTAATTTCTAACAAACACTATAACACCCAATTGTTTCTGTTTAACAATACTAGTAGTAGCAATGACCATTGTATTTATTTTGCTTTAACATGAAAATAAAAAGCAAACTATAAACTTTCTAAAATAGTGACCACTAACACCATGCCAAATTGAACTATTAATCACACACACACTACATAAAGCTCACACACAAACATTATTTATTTATTAACACTTATAGAGCGCAGCATATTCCGTTGTACTTTACAATTATGGCAACAGTAATAGAACAAAACTGGGTAATAACAGACAGACCTAGATATAGGAGGGCCCTGCTCACAAGCTCACAATATATAGGGAAATAGGCATTGATACACAAGGATAGGTGCTACCTATTGCATAATGGTCATGACAGATTGCAAAGGTTCTTAATTGTCTGTTTGATATGATCACCCAGCAATGTTGGCCAAGGGTGAGGAGGATGTGAAAGTGAAGAAAGAAAATATATGTGAGGTTATATGTGGAATGTACACAGAGGATGCAATTAGATAGGAGACAATGAAGGTTATGTGGGTGGTTCTGGAATGTGATAAGCGTGCCTGAAGAGGTGAGTTTTCAGGGAACGCTTGAAGGTTTGAAGACTAGAGGTGATTCTTATTGTGCATGGGAGGGCATTCCACAGAGTGGGTGCAGCCCGGAAAAAGTCCTGTAATTTTGAATGGGAGCAAGTAATGTGTGTGGTTGAGAGACGCAGATCTTGCGGAGAGTGGAGATAATAATAATAATAATAATAATAATAATAATAATGTTTAGTTATATTGGGGGGCTCAGTATGATATACTGCCGCATGGGATGCCGATTGCCAGTATACAGACATCAGCATCCCAAGCGGTGGAATGCCGGCAGGGGGGGTGAGCGCAATGAAGCCCCTTGTGGGCTCGCTGCACTTGCCATGCTGCGGGCTCGGTGGCGAGCTGCTCTATTCTCCCTCTATGGGTGTCGTGGACACCTATAGAAGAGGAATCACCTACCTCACTAGTATACCGGCAGTGGTATGGTGCCCCCGTCGGGATCCTGGCATCGGTATTCTGACAGCTGGGATCCCGACGAGCGGTATGCTGACCTCATACCATATTGTGAGTTATTAATACTGTATATTAGAGATGAGCGCCTGAAATTTTTCGGGTTTTGTGTTTTGGTTTTGGGTTCGGTTCCGCGGCCGTGTTTTGGGTTCGAACGCGTTTTGGCAAAACCTCACCGAATTTTTTTTGTCGGATTCGGGTGTGTTTTGGATTCGGGTGTTTTTTTCAAAAAACACTAAAAAACAGCTTAAATCATAGAATTTGGGGGTCATTTTGATCCCAAAGTATTATTAACCTCAAAAACCATAATTTACACTCATTTTCAGTCTATTCTGAATACCTCACACCTCACAATATTATTTTTAGTCCTAAAATTTGCACCGAGGTCGCTGTGTGAGTAAGATAAGCGACCCTAGTGGCCGACACAAACACCGGGCCCATCTAGGAGTGGCACTGCAGTGTCACGCAGGATGTCCCTTCCAAAAAACCCTCCCCAAACAGCACATGACGCAAAGAAAAAAAGAGGCGCAATGAGGTAGCTGTGTGAGTAAGATTAGCGACCCTAGTGGCCGACACAAACACCGGGCCCATCTAGGAGTGGCACTGCAGTGTCACGCAGGATGTCCCTTCCAAAAAACCCTCCCCAATCAGCACATGATGCAAAGAAAAAGAAAAGAAAAAAGAGGTGCAAGATGGAATTGTCCTTGGGCCCTCCCACCCACCCTTATGTTGTATAAACAAAACAGGACATGCACACTTTAACCAACCCATCATTTCAGTGACAGGGTCTGCCACACGACTGTGACTGATATGACGGGTTGGTTTGGACCCCCCCCAAAAAAGAAGCAATTAATCTCTCCTTGCACAAACTGGCTCTACAGAGGCAAGATGTCCACCTCATCTTCACCCTCCGATATATCACCGTGTACATCCCCCTCCTCACAGATTATCAATTCGTCCCCACTGGAATCCACCATCTCAGCTCCCTGTGTACTTTGTGGAGGCAATTGCTGCTGGTCAATGTCTCCGCGGAGGAATTGATTATAATTCATTTTAATGAACATCATCTTCTCCACATTTTCTGGATGTAACCTCGTACGCCGATTGCTGACAAGGTGAGCGGCGGCACTAAACACTCTTTCGGAGTACACACTTGTGGGAGGGCAACTTAGGTAGAATAAAGCCAGTTTGTGCAAGGGCCTCCAAATTGCCTCTTTTTCCTGCCAGTATAAGTACGGACTGTGTGACGTGCCTACTTGGATGCGGTCACTCATATAATCCTCCACCATTCTATCAATGTTGAGAGAATCATATGCAGTGACAGTAGACGACATGTCCGTAATCGTTGTCAGGTCCTTCAGTCCAGACCAGATGTCAGCATCAGCAGTCGCTCCAGACTGCCCTGCATCACCGCCAGCGGGTGGGCTCGGAATTCTGAGCCTTTTCCTCGCACCCCCAGTTGCGGGAGAATGTGAAGGAGGAGATGTTGACAGGTCGCGTTCCGCTTGACTTGACAATTTTGTCACCAGCAGGTCTTTCAACCCCAGCAGACCTGTGTCTGCCGGAAAGAGAGATCCAAGGTAGGCTTTAAATCTAGGATCGAGCACGGTGGCCAAAATGTAGTGCTCTGATTTCAACAGATTGACCACCCGTGAATCCTTGTTAAGCGAATTAAGGGCTGCATCCACAAGTCCCACATGCCTAGCGGAATCGCTCCCTTTTAGCTCCTTCTTCAATGCCTCCAGCTTCTTCTGCAAAAGCCTGATGAGGGGAATGACCTGACTCAGGCTGGCAGTGTCTGAACTGACTTCACGTGTGGCAAGTTCAAAGGGCATCAGAACCTTGCACAACGTTGAAATCATTCTCCACTGCACTTGAGACAGGTGCATTCCACCTACTATATCGTGCTCAATTGTATAGGCTTGAATGGCCTTTTGCTGCTCCTCCAACCTCTGAAGCATATAGAGGGTTGAATTCCACCTCGTTACCACTTCTTGCTTCAGATGATGGCAGGGCAGGTTCAGTAGTTTTTGGTGGTGCTCCAGTCTTCTGTACGTGGTGCCTGTACGCCGAAAGTGTCCCACAATTTTTCTGGCCACCGACAGCATCTCTTGCACGCCCCTGTCGTTTTTTAAAAAATTCTGCACCACCAAATTCAAGGTATGTGCAAAACATGGGACGTGCTGGAATTTGCCCATATTTAATGCACACACAATATTGCTGGCGTTGTCCGATGCCACAAATCCACAGGAGAGTCCAATTGGGGTAAGCCATTCCGCGATGATCTTCCTCAGTTGCCGTAAGAGGTTTTCAGCTGTGTGCGTATTCTGGAAAGCGGTGATACAAAGCGTAGCCTGCCTAGGAAAGAGTTGGCGTTTGCGAGATGCTGCTACTGGTGCCGCCGCTGCTGTTCTTGCGGCGGGAGTCCATACATCTACCCAGTGGGCTGTCACAGTCATATAGTCCTGACCCTGCCCTGCTCCACTTGTCCACATGTCCGTGGTTAAGTGGACATTGGGTACAACTGCATTTTTTAGGACACTGGTGAGTCTTTTTCTGACGTCCGTGTACATTCTCGGTATCGCCTGCCTAGAGAAGTGGAACCTAGATGGTATTTGGTAACGGGGGCACACTGCCTCAATAAATTGTCTAGTTCCCTGTGAACTAACGGCGGATACCGGACGCACGTCTAACACCAACATAGTTGTCAAGGACTCAGTTATCCGCTTTGCAGTAGGATGACTGCTGTGATATTTCATCTTCCTCGCAAAGGACTGTTGAACAGTCAATTGCTTACTGGAAGTAGTACAAGTGGGCTTACGACTTCCCCTCTGGGATGACCATCGACTCCCAGCGGCAACAACAGCAGCGCCAGCAGCAGTAGGCGTTACACGCAAGGATGCATCGGAGGAATCCCAGGCAGGAGAGGACTCGTCAGAATTGCCAGTGACATGGCCTGCAGGACTATTGGCATTCCTGGGGAAGGAGGAAATTGACACTGAGGGAGTTGGTGGGGTGGTTTGCGTGAGCTTGGTTACAAGAGGAAGGGATTTACTGGTCAGTGGACTGCTTCCGCTGTCACCCAAAGTTTTTGAACTTGTCACTGACTTATTATGAATGCGCTGCAGGTGACGTATAAGGGAGGATGTTCCGAGGTGGTTAACGTCTGTTTGACACCTGTTGTCCGCATTTCTGGTGAAATACCTCCACACCGAAGAGCTGATTTTTTTGGTATTTTCACCTGGCATGTCAACGGCCATATTCCTCCCACGGACAACAGGTGTCTCCCCGGGTGCCTGACTTAAACAAACCACCTCACCATCAGAATCCTCCTGGTCAATTTCCTCCCCAGCACCAGCAACACCCATATCCTCCTCATCCTGGTGTACTTCAACACTGACATCTTCAATCTGACTATCAGGAACTGGACTGCGGGTGCTCCTTCCAGCACTTGCAGGGGGCGTGCAAATGGTGGAAGGCGCATGCTCTTCACGTCCAGTGTTGGGAAGGTCAGGCATCGCAACCGACACAATTGGACTCTCCTTGTGGATTTGGGATTTCAAAGAACGCACAGTTCTTTGCGGTGCTTTTGCCAGCTTGAGTCTTTTCAGTTTTCTAGCGAGAGGCTGAGTGCTTCCATCCTCATGTGAAGCTGAACCACTAGCCATGAACATAGGCCAGGGCCTCAGCCGTTCCTTGCCACTCCGTGTGGTAAATGGCATATTGGCAAGTTTACGCTTCTCCTCCGACAATTTTATTTTAGGTTTTGGAGTCCTTTTTTTACTGATATTTGGTGTTTTGGTTTTGACATGCTCTGTACTATGCCATTGGGCATCGGCCTTGGCAGACGACGTTGCTGGCATTTCATCGTCTCGGCCATGACTAGTGGCAGCAGCTTCAGCACGAGGTGGAAGTGGATCTTGATCTTTCCCTAATTTTGGAACCTCAACATTTTTGTTCTCCATATTTTAATAGGCACAACTAAAAGGCACCTCAGGTAAACAATGGAGATGGATGGATTGGATACTAGTATACAATTATGGATGGGCTGCCGAGTGCCGACACAGAGGTAGCCACAGCCGTGAACTACCGCACTGTACTGTGTCTGCTGCTAATATATAGACTGGTTGATAAAGAGATAGTATACTCGTAACTAGTATGTATGTATAAAGAAAGAAAAAAAAACCACGGTTAGGTGGTATATACAATTATGGACGGGCTGCCGAGTGCCGACACAGAGGTAGCCACAGCCGTGAACTACCGCACTGTACTGTGTCTGCTGCTAATATATAGACTGGTTGATAAAGAGATAGTATACTCGTAACTAGTATGTATGTATAAAGAAAAAAAAAAAAAAACACGGTTAGGTGGTATATACAATTATGGACGGGCTGCCGAGTGCCGACACAGAGGTAGCCACAGCCGTGAACTACCGCACTGTACTGTGTCTGCTGCTAATATATAGACTGGTTGATAAAGAGATAGTATACTCGTAACTAGTATGTATGTATAAAGAAAGAAAAAAAAAACACGGTTAGGTGGTATATACAATTATGGACGGGCTGCCGAGTGCCGACACAGAGGTAGCCACAGCCGTGAACTACCGCACTGTACTGTGTCTGCTGCTAATATATAGACTGGTTGATAAAGAGATAGTATACTCGTAACTAGTATGTATGTATAAAGAAAGAAAAAAAAACCACGGTTAGGTGGTATATACAATTATGGACGGGCTGCCGAGTGCCGACACAGAGGTAGCCACAGCCGTGAACTACCGCACTGTACTGTGTCTGCTGCTAATATATAGACTGGTTGATAAAGAGATAGTATACTCGTAACTAGTATGTATGTATAAAGAAAGAAAAAAAAACCACGGTTAGGTGGTATATACAATTATGGACGGGCTGCCGAGTGCCGACACAGAGGTAGCCACAGCCGTGAACTACCGCACTGTACTGTGTCTGCTGCTAATATATAGACTGGTTGATAAAGAGATAGTATACTCGTAACTAGTATGTATGTATAAAGAAAGAAAAAAAAACCACGGTTAGGTGGTATATACAATTATGGACGGGCTGCCGAGTGCCGACACAGAGGTAGCCACAGCCGTGAACTACCGCACTGTACTGTGTCTGCTGCTAATATATAGACTGGTTGATAAAGAGATAGTATACTCGTAACTAGTATGTATGTATAAAGAAAGAAAAAAAAACCACGGTTAGGTGGTATATACAATTATGGACGGGCTGCCGAGTGCCGACACAGAGGTAGCCACAGCCGTGAACTACCGCACTGTACTGTGTCTGCTGCTAATATATAGACTGGTTGATAAAGAGATAGTATACTCGTAACTAGTATGTATGTATAAAGAAAGAAAAAAAAACCACGGTTAGGTGGTATATACAATTATGGACGGGCTGCCGAGTGCCGACACAGAGGTAGCCACAGCCGTGAACTACCGCACTGTACTGTGTCTGCTGCTAATATATAGACTGGTTGATAAAGAGATAGTATACTCGTAACTAGTATGTATGTATAAAGAAAGAAAAAAAAAACCACGGTTAGGTGGTATATACAATTATGGACGGGCTGCCGAGTGCCGACACAGAGGTAGCCACAGCCGTGAACTACCGCACTGTACTGTGTCTGCTGCTAATATATAGACTGGTTGATAAAGAGATAGTATACTCGTAACTAGTATGTATGTATAAAGAAAGAAAAAAAAACCACGGTTAGGTGGTATATACAATTATGGACGGGCTGCCGAGTGCCGACACAGAGGTAGCCACAGCCGTGAACTACCGCACTGTACTGTGTCTGCTGCTAATATATAGACTGGTTGATAAAGAGATAGTATACTCGTAACTAGTATGTATGTATAAAGAAAGAAAAAAAAACCACGGTTAGGTGGTATATACAATTATGGACGGGCTGCCGAGTGCCGACACAGAGGTAGCCACAGCCGTGAACTACCGCACTGTACTGTGTCTGCTGCTAATATATAGACTGGTTGATAAAGAGATAGTATACTCGTAACTAGTATGTATGTATAAAGAAAGAAAAAAAAACCACGGTTAGGTGGTATATACAATTATGGACGGGCTGCCGAGTGCCGACACAGAGGTAGCCACAGCCGTGAACTACCGCACTGTACTGTGTCTGCTGCTAATATAGACTGGTTGATAAAGAGATAGTATACTCGTAACTAGTATGTATGTATAAAGAAAGAAAAAAAAACCACGGTTAGGTGGTATATACAATTATGGACGGGCTGCCGAGTGCCGACACAGAGGTAGCCACAGCCGTGAACTACCGCACTGTACTGTGTCTGCTGCTAATATAGACTGGTTGATAAAGAGATAGTATACTACTACTAATATTATATATACTGGTGGTCAGGTCACTGGTCACTAGTCACACTGGCAGTGGCACTCCTGCAGCAAAAGTGTGCACTGTTTTAATATAATATTATGTACTCCTGGCTCCTGCTATAACCTATAACTGGCACTGCAGTAGTGCTCCCCAGTCTCCCCCACAATTATAAGCTGTGTGAGCTGAGCAGTCAGACAGATATATAATATATATAGATGATGCAGCACACTGGCCTGAGCCTGAGCAGTGCACACAGATATGGTATGTGACTGACTGAGTCACTGTGTGTATCGCTTTTTTCAGGCAGAGAACGGATATATTAAATAAACTGCACTGTGTGTCTGGTGGTCACTCACTATATAATATATTATGTACTCCTGGCTCCTGCTATAACCTATAACTGGCACTGCAGTAGTGCTCCCCAGTCTCCCCCACAATTATAAGCTGTGTGAGCTGAGCAGTCAGACAGATATATATAATATTATATATAGATAATAGATGATGCAGCACACTGGCCTGAGCCTGAGCAGTGCACACAGATATGGTATGTGACTGAGTCACTGTGTGCTGTGTATCGCTTTTTTCAGGCAGAGAACGGATTATAAATAAAACTGGTGGTCACTATCAGCAAAACTCTGCACTGTACTGAGTACTCCTAATGCTCCCCAAAATTAGTAAATCAAGTGTCTCTCTAATCTATTCTAAACGGAGAGGACGCCAGCCACGTCCTCTCCCTATCAATCTCAATGCACGTGTGAAAATGGCGGCGACGCGCGGCTCCTTATATAGAATCCGAGTCTCGCGATAGAATCCGAGCCTCGCGAGAATCCGACAGCGTCATGATGACGTTCGGGCGCGCTCGGGTTAACCGAGCAAGGCGGGAAGATCCGAGTCGCTCGGACCCGTGAAAAAAAACATGAAGTTCTGGCGGGTTCGGATTCAGAGAAACCGAACCCGCTCATCTCTACTGTATATGCCTCCATTAACACCTCTTTCTTGAGTCCTCTTGGATAAAGGCACTATGGTCCTTATTCAGGTTTGTTAGCAAATCAAAAAAGGTACACTAATGGACAAAACTATGTTGTACTGCTCGTGGGGCAGATGTAACAAGTGGCCTCCGATAATTAACATTCTGAATCACAGCGAGCACCGGAGTGCGCAGAGACAGCTAATGAGAAAATCAGCAGTCTCCACAATTTTTTTCAATGCTACCTTCATAGCAGTGATAAATTTTGTCAGGGCTCACACTAGTGAACCAGGATTCACGCAAGCACTCAAAGACCCCGTCGCCTGATGGAAGAAGCCAGGGGTGGAGGGATCCAGAAGGATCCCACTTTGTAAACCAGGACTGCTTCCATTAGTTAAGCAGCAGAGGTTGCAGGAGCATTCGCCATCTGTAGATATTGTATTTTCAGAGCTTGACGAATGAGATCTACTACTGTATTGGGCTGCAGGCGAGCTCAGGAGTGAAAAGTAAGCAGGAGATACCTGTGATATCTCCTGAGTTACCTATATCATGAATGCAGTGCCGTAACTAGACATTTTAGCGCTGTGTGCAAGAAACAACATCGCCCCCCCTCCACACACACACCATATACAAAACAGGGCAAATGCGTGCCGTAGGCATGAGCAAAAATATAGGGGCATGGCTTCATGGGGAAGGGGCGTGGCCACAGCTCCCTTTTACACAGTACGGCAGGCAGAGTCCCCCTTTTACACAGCATGGCAGGTAGTGTCCCACTTTTACACAGCACGGCAGACAGTGTCTCCCTTTTACACAGCACGGCTGGCAGAGTCCCCTGTTACACATCATGGCAGGCAGAGTCCCCCTTTTACACAGCTCGGCAGGCAGAGTCTCCCTTTTACACACATTAGGCAGGGTCTCCCTTTTATACAGCATGGCAGGCAGAGTCCCCCTTTTACACAGCACGGCAGGCAGAGTCTCCCTTTTACACAGCACGGCAGGTAGAGTCACCCTATTATACAGCACAGCAGGTAGAGTCACCCTATTATACAGCACAGCAGGTAGAGTCCCACTCTTACACAGCACGGCAGGCAGAGTCCCCCTTTTACACAGCAAGGCAGGCAGAGTCCCCCTTTTACACACATTAGGCAGGCATAGTCTCCCTTTTATACAGCATGGCAGGAAGATTCCCCCTCTTACACAGCATGGCAGGCAGAGTCCCCCTTTTATACAGCATGGCAGGCAAAGTCCCCCTTTTACACAGCATGGCAGGCAGAGTCCCCCTTTTATACAGCACGGCAGGCAGAGTCTCCCTTTTACACAGCACGGCAGGTAGAGTCCCCCTTTTATACAGCACGGCAGGTAGAGTCCCTCTTTTTCACACATTAGGCAGCAGACAGGGTCTCCCTTTTTCACACATTAGGCAAGCAGAGGTTCTCTGTTTTACATATTACAGCAACAGAGCCCCCTTTTTTATTTACACATTGGGGTGGTGGTGGTGTGTGTGTGTGTGTGTGTGTGTGTGTGTGTGTGTGTGTGTGTGTTTGTGTGCGATCCAGCTTCCAGGACTACCAGTCATTTCAGAGCCGGCGGTGGAACTCACAGATGGGGATGTCTTAGCTGCAGCACCACCTCCTGTCATTGGCGGCGGCAGGACTCACAGACGGGGATGTGTTAGCTGTGGCACCACTCACTCCCTGGCCCTTCCACAGGCGGCGGCGCCGGGACTCACAAACAGAGATGTGTTAGCTGTGGCACCACTCACTCCCCATCCCTTCCACAGGAGGCGGTGGCACCAGGACTCACAGATGGGGATGTGTTAGCTGCAGTACCACTCACTCCCCAGGCCCTTCTATAGGCGGCGGGACTCACAGGCATGATACGAGGAGGGTGTGTTACCACATGGCAGCTGCAGCACCACTTCCCTTCCCTTGCCCAGGCACCTACGCCTGGACTCACACACACCAGATAAAAGCACGCGGGTCTATGCTACCACATGGCAGCTGCAGAGGAAAACAGGTGCCAGCGGCAGATGAACCTTACACTAGAGCCTCACTGGGTAGAGTGGTCATGCGGCAGGAGGGGGAGAGGTTTGCTGCCAGATGGTGCACCTGCACTGCATTTGCGCTGTGGGCAAGCCACCATTGGCACACACCTAGTTATGGCCCTGGATGAATGGACCCAAAACTTAATTTTTACAAAAGTTGGTGAAAATGTTAATGATGATGAATATGCCCATTACCCCTCCCAAACAAGAAAGCTGCTACCAGGTCCAATTAATGCTGTAAGAGAAAAGCATTTCTAGAACTGCTAAAATCAAGACAATGCTAACAGTCAAAATACAGGGTATGTCCAGTTGGCCAAAACAGTATCAATAATGTGTAAGGAGGTCCCCCACCTATTGTATTCCTGGCTGCCTTGAAGATAATGGTGTATCTCTGCCTATGTACATGTAACTGTTTAGCATCATGTTTCATAACCTTGGATCTTTCAGGGTGAATGATGCATACATTTTCTGCCTGAACTTCTTGCAGTGTGTTCAGATTCCACATACCAAAGAGTACAGTAACCTGCGGCTATGTTGTTAGAAACAGAAAACAACTCTGACTGCAAGATTTGCCCTGCCTCCACAATGTATCCTGCTGCCCTGATAGTGTCTGCATTTTTCCCTGTTGATCTCATCAGATGATGCCTCCCTGTTTCTGGGATCTGCCAGCTACTTGTACCATGCTGTGCAGTAGCCATAAAAGTTATCACCGACCATCCCAGTTGCCACCAAGCCCATGCTACCCTTGCTTGGACACCCTGAGTCCCCACTGTGGATGCCTGCATGCTTCATGTTATCCCTGCAGAAAGGAATATCACACATTGCAGGATTCATTGAATTCTTTTTTGGAACTTCTTAAGATCTATTGGGGAGAAGTGTCAAATCTTCAAGAAAACTAGGGCAGAATGTTTCAAGCCTTGGAGAGGGATAAAGAGGAGAGGTTGCCCAAAGCAACTAATAAGCATCTGTAATTTCAAACACTATACTAGATAAATAACAGGAACTGATTGTGCATCATGCTTTGGGCAACTTCTCAATGAATTGCTTTCCAAGGCTTAACACATCTCCCCCATAAAGTTTACCATTGCAACCCATCAGTTTCTGCCATTGTTCTATCAGTCCTGTGAAATGACAGGTCAAAGCTGAATGATTAGTGTGGGCAACCTCTTTATCTCTCAATAAAGTTTGATACATCTCCTCCTATATGAATTACTGCCTAGAAAAGTTGGGTGAGGATTAACAGATAGACAGTCATATGGTCTAGAGTCAATATGTTGACACCATATGGTTGTCAGTCAACAGATCGACAGGTACAAAAGGTTGACAGGGTCAAAAGGTCAACATGAAAAAGATAGACAGTACAAAAGGTTGACGGATACAAAAGATGGACAGGGTAAAAAGAAATGGTCGGCACACTTTTTTATTATTCTGTATTATTTGTATGTTTAACCATATACGACCCAATTTAGTAGAAATGCTCCCCCTTGTGGGCTTGCTTTGCTCACTCCACATCAGGCATGGTGGCTCACTCCTCTCTGCTTCGCTCATTACAAAGTTAATAAAGGAAGTAGTTTGTGACATGGATAGGCTATTCAGCAAAAGTTGTAAAAACAAAAAACTTCCCAAAAAACATGTGTTGACCATATGTGTGTCGAACATTGTCATGTTGACCTTTTGAACCTGTTGACCTAATATACCTGTGGACCTTTAGTGCTGTATACCATTTACATGTTGACCTTTTGACCCTGTTACCCTTTTGTACCTGTTGACAGATTGACTGATGACTGTATGGCGTTGCCCTATTGACTGCAGACCTTTTGACTGTCTATCATCAACCAGGAGGAGTACTAAATTAAGAAGGTCAGGAAGAAATGGATAAAAAGAGGCGTGCTTTCAAAGCATTTAAATCTAATGGAGAGGAGGGTTCATTCCAGTACTACAAGGAATGCAATAAAAGATGCAAAAAAAGTAATTAGAGCAGCTAAAATTAAAAACAAAAAGCAAATTGCTATAGAGAGTAAAACCAATTCTAAAAAGTTTTTAAGTATATAAACAGTAAAATGTTAAAAACAGGAGACTACAAGACCATTTAAAGGTGAATTGGTAGTCTTGATAAATGATGACAAAATAAAAGCGGAAATACTGAAACATTTTTTTCATCAGTGTTTACCAGAGAAGAAATAAAGGTGGGAGTAATGCATAACATAAGTGATGGTAATGACCCGTTTCTGGATACTTGTTTACGTGAGGAAGTAGTCCGGGAGAGACTAAGCAAAATTAAGATTAATAAATCTCCTGGTCCATATGGATTTCACCCGAGAGTTCTTATGGAGCTTAACTCAGAACTAGCAAGACCACTATACTTGATTTTCTATAGTTCAATTATATCAGGCATGGTACCGAAGGATTAACGTATTGCTGAGGTAGTGCCATTATTTAAAAAGGGAGTTAAAAATCATCCTGGTAACTATAGACCAGTAAGTTTGTCATCTATAGTGGGGAAAATATCGGAAGGAATTTTAAGGGATAGCATATAGGAGTATCTGCAGACTGCTAAGATTATTAGTAGGAACCATCATGGGTTTGTGGTGGATAGGTTGTGTCAAACTAACTTAATTAACTTCTACGAGGAAGTGAGCGACAATCTTGACAAGAGAAAAGCAGAGTATGTAGTCTATTTAGATTTTGCAAAAGCCTTCGATACAGTGCCTCACAGGAGGCTGATTAGCAAATTATAGGAATTTAACTATTTGTACATGGGTAAGTAATTGGCTGGGTAACAGTGAACAGCGATTGGTGCTTAATGGGATGTTCTCCAGCTGGGCATCAGTATTCAGTGGAATACCACAAGAGTCTGTACTCAGGCCACTACTGTTCAAAATATTTATTAATGACCTAGGAATAGGCCTGGAAAGCACAGTGTCAATTTTTGCAGATGATACTAAACTGTGTAGGGTAATTAACTCGGAAATCGATGTTGAGTCTCTGCAGGATGACTTATTTAAACTGGAAATATGGGTATCTAAATGGAGAATGAGGTTCAATATAGAAAAATGTAAAGTTATGCATTTTGGGAAAAATAATAAACATGCAACATTCACATTAAATGGGGAAAATCTAGGGGAAATGGTAATTGAAAAAGATTTGGGGTTCTTATTGATAATAAGCTTAATAGCAGTACACAATGTCAAAGTGCACCAAAGAAGGTAAATACGGTGCTAGTGTGCATAAAACGGGGACTTGAGACAAGGGATGAGAGTGTAATCCTGCCACTATACAAATCATTGGTACGTCCACACCTGGAATATTTTGTTCAATTCTGGGCACCACATTATAAAAAAGATATCTGGGAACTCGAAAAGAGTTCAAAGGCAAGCTGCTAAATTGGTTAAGGGGCTAGAGGCACTGGATTATGAGGAAAGTCTTACTAGGGTGAATATGTATGCACTAGAAAAGAGGCATCTAAGAGGAGACATTATTAATATCTTCAAATATGTAAAGGGCCATTACAAAGAGCTATCAGGGGATTTGTTTATTAAAAGAACTCTGTATAGGACATGCGGTCACTCTCTGAGTCTAGTGGAGAGAAAATGTTGTACCCAACGTAGGAAAGGGTTCTTCACAGTTAGGGCAAAAAAGATTTGGAACGCTCTGTTAGAGAAGGTGGTAAAGGTGGACTTGGTAAATACATTTAAAAACGGATTAGATAAATTTCTAACTGAAGATGATATCCAAAACTATAGCATTTAAAATCTTGATATTTTGGGAGGATATTTGGTAAGAACACAAATTATAGTTGTTAATTAGTCTTAAAACATCACTTCAGCAGGGACATTATAATAAACTCAGCTTAATACAGAATATGGTATGAAATATAATACAGGTGGGCATTTTGCCTCTTTTCAACCTCATTAACTATGTTGCTATGTTACCTGAAAAGTTTTTAAAAGTTCCACTAGTAGTCACAGTAGCTTGGTGCTGTCACTAATAGAAGGAGGGAAGAGGTCATCAAATGAAGTACTAAAATCTGCAGAAGCACCTATAAACAGGCTAGAATTGCCAGAGCTGGCCTCTAGGACACCAAGGAATTGTCTGACATATCCACATCTGTTACAGACAATGCTTGCAATGTAAAGCGAGTTGGCTTGTCATCACTAGGAAGAGAGGTGAAGACGATTACAAACTGCCCCAGACTTGCACGCCTCTGCTATCATACTGTACTCCAAACTAGAACTACCCAGTTTTCACCAGAACCTGAACCTGATCACCGGTGTTGACATAATGTAGGTTCTTTGCTGGGAATGCTGGTTTGGTGTCAGCAGAAGATACTGGGGGGTATATTTACTAAAGCTTTTAAAAACTAAAAGTGGTGAAGTTGCCAATAGCAACCAATTAGATTCTATCACTTTCCAGGATGCAATACAGAAATGATAGCTAGAAGCTGATTAGTTGATATGGGCAGCACCACCACTTCTCATTTTTGGATGCTTTAGTAAATCTACCCCTGGGCCTCCAGCTGCCTGAACAGTCTGCAGTCACAACTGGTAGGGACTGGAGGAGTAAAAAACAGTAATAAAACAAACAATTAACTATAAGTAAATAAATAATTAATTACTAAAATAAAAAAATTAGTACAATATTTAAAATGTAAGTTTTCTAATCACCCTCCCTAGCTCTCATTGTGGGTTTAGTACAAAATCCCAGCAGTCAGTTTTCCATTGGCCAGGATGCTGACGGATGCTGGTATTTAAACCCTATCCCTAACCCTAACTGTCCTATCCCACAGCCAACCCTAACCATCCCTTTCCGCAGCCTAACCTTATCTTTACCCCCTGTAGCCTATCCACTCACCCACAGTCTAACCCTAACTGTCCTATTCCACAGCCAACCCTAACCGTCCTATTCCACAGCCTAACCCTAACTTTACCCCCTGCAGCCTATCCCCTCACCCGCAGCCTAACCCTAGCTGTCCTATCCCACAGCCAACCCTAACCATCCCCTTCTGCAGCCTAACCTTAACTTTACCCACTGCAGCCTATCCCCTCACCCACAGCCTAACCCTAACTGTCCTATCCCGCAGCCAACCCTAACCGTCCTCTTCCACAGCCTAACCCTAACTTTACCCCCTGCAGCCTTTCCCCTCACCCGCAGCCTAACCCTAACGGCCCCTCTCAGTGCCTAAGCATAACACCCACATACTTACCAGTGGGATTCTCACTGGTGGGATTTCACGGTCAGTATTCTGATTGTCAGGATCCCAACTGTTGGGATCCTGACTGCATCCCCTCACTGCATATAATTGTCCAAAATTGAGCTGCCACTCAGAGCTGAGATCCAATGATTTGACACAATTTCCCGGCAATATTTAAATAAAACAACAACAACAAAAAAACAACAACAACATTTGGTATTTCCCAAGTCTTTGGGTATCGTCCAAATAGCAGCATCTCTCAAGGGTAAAACACAGTTACTCTAACATACCTACAAAGCAGGCAGTTTGCACAATGTTAAGGGATAATTAAGCATTATGGGTCTTATTCATAACATTTGTAAAATTACCTAAATGTAATTTCTCTAACGACCTAGTGGATGCTGGGGACTCCGTAAGGACCATGGGGAATAGACGGTCTCCGCAGGAGACAGGGCACTTTAAGAAAGAATTTGGATTCTGGTGTGTTCTGGCTCCTCCCTCTATGTCCCTCCTCCAGACCTCAGTTTGAATCTGTGCTCGGACGGAGCTGGGTGCTGTTTAGTGAGCTCTCCTGAGCTTGCTATAAGAAAGTATTTTGTTAGATTTTTTTATTTTCAGAGAGATCTGCTGGCAACAGACTCTCTGCTACGTGGGACTGAGGGGAGAGAAGCAGCCCTACTCACTGAAGATAGGTCCTGCTTCTTAGGCTACTGGACACCATTAGCTCCAGAGGGATCGTACACAGGATCGCACTCTTGGTCGTCCGATCCCGGAGCCGCGCCGCCGTCCCCCATGCAGAGCCGGAAGACAGAAGCCGGTGACAGAAGCAAGAAGACTTCGAAATCGGCGGCAGAAGACTCCAGTCTTCATATGAGGTAGCGCACAGCACTGCAGCTGTGCGCCATTGCTCCCACACAAACCCACATACTCCGGTCACTGTAGGGTGCAGGGCGCAGGAGGGGGCGCCCTGGGCAGCAATTAGAGACCTCTTTGGCAAAAGTTTGCATAATATACAGTTGGGCACTGTATATATGTATGAGCCCCCGCCAAAATTGTACATGAAAGTGGGACAGAAGCCCGCCGTCGAGGGGGCGGGGCTTCTTCCTCAGCACTCACCAGCGCCATGTTTTTTCTCCACAGCACCGCTGAGAGGAAGCTCCCCAGTCTCTCCCCTGCAGTTACACGGTAGAAGAGGGTAAAAAGAGAGGGGGGGCACATAATTAGGCGCAAAAATCAATATAAACAGCAGCTACTGGGTTAACATTAAGTTACTGTGTTATTCCTGAGTTAATAGCGCTGGGGTGTGTGCTGGAATACTCTCTCTCTGTCTCTCCAAAGGGCCTTATGGAGGAATTGTCTTCAGATGAGCATTCCCTGAGTGTGTGGTGTGTCGGTACGTGTGTGTCTACATGTCTGAGGTAAAAGGCTCCCCTAAGGAGGAGATGGAGCAAATATGTGTTTGAGAGGGTGTCTCCGTCGACAACGCCGACACCTGTTTGGATATGTGTAATTAAGTGCTAAGGTGAATTTATTGCACAAAAGATTAGAGAACAGACAGGAAATCTACCCATGTATGTCCCTATGTCGCAGAGACCTTTAGAGTCTCTCAATGCTCACTATCCAAAATAATAGACACTGATATCGACACGGAGTTTGACTCCAGTGTCGACTACGATAATGCAAAGTTACAGCCAAAATGGCAGAAAAGTATTCAATATATGATTATTGTAATAAAAGATGATTTGCATATCACTGATGACTCATCTGTCCCTGAAACAAGGGTACACATGTTTAAGGGGAAGAAAGCTGAGGTAAATTTCCCTCCTCTCATGATGAAAAAGAGCGGGAATCTCCAGACAAGAGACTTCAGTTTCCCACAAAGAATTCTCAGGCAGTATCCTTTCCCCACTAGGGCCAGGATATGATGGGAATCTTCCCCTAGGGTGTCACGTTTGCCCAAAAGGTAGCCCTGACGTAACAGCTATTCTCAGGGATCCTGCAGATAGCGTGCACATTCTGGTACACTACTCAGACCGGCGATTGTGTCGGCATGGGTTTATAGCGCTGTGGCAGCGTGGACAGGTACCTTATCAGCAGAGATTGAGACCCTAGTATGCATATAGATATATATATATATATATATATGTATATATAGATATATATATATATATATCGTACTTTGCTGCTCCGGCACTCCCCGTATCCACTAGGGTATATAACTTGCTCTGGTGCCTTCCTCCGTGGAGGGTTGTAAGTTGGCCCACCAATAATACTGGATCACAAAATGAAGCGGCACTCAGAGTCTGTGATAAAATCTTGTAATGGTGAAAAAACAATCAACGTTTCGGGGACCAGTTCCCCTTCTTCAGGATAAATGTGAACTTGCCATAACACACATATAAATACTAAACAGAAGTACTTACCCCCCACACTTCACCCTATCACCTGGCATCTCCTTTGGTCCCGCCGCCATCCTCGCCGCCCATCGCCGCGACCGGAAGTGATGATTGCCGCAACCGGAAGTGACGTTTGCGGGAGTGTGACGCGTTGCCAAGGAGATGCTACCAATACATAATAAACCACACGTGTATACCACACAACATGATACTGTGCAAAATCGAGACTGGTTACAAATTAGTGTGGTTTATTATGTATTGGTAGCATCTCCTTGGCAACGCGTCACACTCCCGCAAACGTCACTTCCGGTTGCGGCAATCGTCACTTACGGTCGCGGCGATGGGCGGCGAGGACGGCGGCGGGACCAAAGGAGATGCCAGGTGATAGGGTGAAGTGTGGGGGTAAGTACTTCTGTTTAGTATTTATATGTGTGTTATGGCAAGTTCACATTTATCCTGAAGAAGGGGAACTGGTCCCCGAAACGTTGATTGTTTTTTCACCATTACAAGATTTTATCACAGACTCTGAGTGCCGCTTCATTTTGTGATCCTATATATATATATATATATATATATATATATATATATATTAAAGATGCTGTCTTTAGAGATATGTATATATAAAACATGCCCAAAGAGACATGAGTATACTGGGTCCTAGAGTCAAAGCTATGTCGATTTCTGCTTGACGTGTCCTGTAGAATATGCAATGGACAGATGATGCCGACTTAAGAGGCATATGGAAGGCTGAGGATTGTGTGGAGAAGGGTTCTCGGACCTGGTCTCCACAGTTATAGCTGGTAATTCTGATATTTTGCCTTATATTCCTGCACAGCCTAGGAAAGCACGACATTATTAAATGCAGCCTTTCGAATAAAGAGACAAGAAAGTCCGAGGTGCATCCTTTCTTGCCAGAGGCGGGGGTAGAGGAAAGCAGCTGCACAACACAGCTAGTTCCCAGGAACAGAAGTCCTCCCCGGCCTCTACAAAAATCCACCGCATGTCGCTGGGGCTCCACAGGCGGAGCTAGGCCCGGTGGGGGCACGCCTTCGTAAGTTCAGCCACAAGTGGGTTCACTCCCTGTTAGATCCCTGGGCAATAGATATTGTGTCTCAGAGATACAAGCTGGACTTTGAGAAGATGCCCCCTCACCGACGGCCCTGCCTGCTTCCCCCCACGAGAGGGAAACAGTGTTACTGCAATTCACAAATTATATCTTCAACAGGTGGTGGTCAAGGTTCCCCTCCTTCAACAAGGAGGGGGGTATTATTCGACCATGTTGTAGTCCTGAAACCAGACGGTTCGGTCAGACCCATATTGAATTTAAAATCCCTGAACATATACCTGAAAAGGTTCAAGTTCAAGATGGAATCGCTAAGAGCGGTCATTGCAAGCCTGAAAGGGGGAGAGTTTATGGTGACTCGGGACATAACGGATGCATACCTTCATGTCTCCATTTATCTACCTCATCAGGCGTACCTCAGAATTGCGGTACGGGATTGTCATTACCAATTTCAGACGTTGCCGTTTGGTCTCTCCACGGCCTTGAGGATATTCACCAAGGTAATGGCGGAAATGATGGTGCTCCTGCGGAAGCAAGGTGTCACTATTTTCACGTACTTGGACGATCTCCTCATAAAAGCGAGATCAAGCGAGCAGTTGCTGAACAGCGTAGCACTTTCTCTGGAAGTGTAACGGCAACACGGCTGGATTCTATATATTCCAAAGTCGCAGTTGGTTCTTACAGCTCATCTGCCGCTCCTAGGCATGATCCTAGACACAGACCAGAAAAGGGTTTATCTCCTGATAGAGAGAGCTCAGGAGCTCGTGACACTGGTCAGGAATCTATTAAAACCAAAACAGGTGTCAGTGCATCACTGCACTCGAGTCCTGGGAAGGAGGGTGGCATCATACGAGGCCATTCCCTTCGGCAGGTTCCATGCGAGGACCTTCCAATGGGACTTACTGGACAAGTGGTCCGGATCACATCTTCAGATGCATCGGTTAATCACCCTATCCCCCAGGGCCAGGGTGTCTCTCCTGTGGTGGCTGCAGAGTGCTCACCTTCTCGAAGGTCGCAGATTCGGCATTCAGGACTGGGTCCTGGTGACCACGGATGCAAGCCTCCGAGGGTGGGGGGCAGTCACACAAGGAAGAAATTTCCAAGGGCTGTGGTCAAGGCAGGAGACTTGCCTTCACATCAATATCCTGGAACTAAGGGCCATATACAACGCCCTAAGTAAAGCGGAGACCCTGCTTCGCGACCAACTGGTTCTGATTCAGTCAGACAATATCACCGCAGTGGCTCATGTAACTGCCAAGGCGGCACAAGGAGCAGGGTGGCGATGGTATAAGCCACCAGAATTCTTCGCTGGGCCGAGAATCACGTAAGCACACTGTCAGCAGTGCTCATTCCGGGAGTGGACAACTGGGAAGCAGACTTCCTCAGCAGGCACGACCTCCACCCGGGAGAGTGGGGACTTCAGCAAGAAGTCTTCATGCAGATTGCAAGTCGGTGGGAACTGCCACAGGTGGACATGATGGCATCTCGCCTCAACAAAAAGCTGCAGAGATATTGCGCCAGGTCAAGAGACCCTCAGGCGATAGCTGTGGACGCACTGGTGACACCGTGGGTGTTCCCGTCGGTCTATGTATTTCCTCCTCTTCCTCTCATACCCAAGGTGCTGAGAATCATAAGAAAAGAGGAGTGAGAACAATACTCTTTGTTCCGGATTGGCCAAGAAGGACTTGGTTTCCATATCTGCAAGAAATGCTCACAGAGGATCCGTGGCCTCTGCCTCTAAGACAGGACTTGTGCAACAGGGGCCCTGTCTGTTCCAAGACTTACCGCGGCTGCGTTTGACGGCATGGCGGTTGAACGCCGGATCCTAGCAGAAAAAGGCATTCCGGATGAGGTCATTCCTACGCTGATAGAGGCTAGGAAGGATGTGATGGCTCAACATTATCACCGTATATGGCGAAAATATGTTGCTTGGTGTGAGGCCAGGAATGCCCCTACGGAGGAATTCCAGCTGGGCCATTTCATTCACTTCCTACAGTCGGGAGTGACTTTGGGCCTGAAATTGGGTTCCATTAAGGTCCAGATTTCGGCTTTATCCATTTTCTTTCAAAAAGAACTGGCTTCTCTTCCTGAAGTCCAGTCGTTTGTAAAGGGAGTGCTGCATATTCAGCCCCCTTTTGTGCCTCCAGTGGCACCTTGGGATCTTAACGTGGTGTTGAGTTTCCTGAAGTCACACTGGTTTGAGCCACTCAAAACCGTGGAGTTAAAATTTCTCACGTGGAAGGTGGTCATGCTATTAGCCTTGGCGTCAGCTAGGCGTGTGTCAGAATTAGCGGCTTTGTCACATAAAAGCCCTAACTGGTTTTCCATATAGACAGGGCAGAATTGCGGACTCGTCCACAATTTCTGCCAAAGGTGGTGTCATCCTTTCATATGAACCAACCTATTGTGGTGCCTGTGGCTACTCGTGATTTGGAGGATTCTGAGTTTCTAGATGTGGTCAGGGCTTTGAAGGTTTATGTAGCCAGAACGGCTAGAGTCAGGAAAACTGAGTCGCTGTTTATCCTGTATGCATCCAACAAGCTGGGTGCTCCTGCTTCAAAGCAAACTATTGCTCGCTGGATCTGTAACACGATTCAGCAGGCTCATTCTGCGGCTGGATTGCCACTTCCAAAATCAGTAAAAGCCCACTCCACAAGAAAGGTGGGCTCTTCTTGGGCGGCTGCCCAATGGGTCTCGGCATTACAGCTTTGCCGAGCAGCTACTTGGTCAGGTTCAAACACTTTTGCAAAGTTTTACAAGTTTGATACCCTGGCTGAGGAGGACCTTGTGTTTGCAAATTCGGTGCTGCAGAGTCATCCGCACTCTCCCGCCCGTTTGGGAGCTTTGGTATAATCCCCATGGTCCTTACGGAGTCCCCAGCATCCACTAGGACGTTAGAGAAAATAAGATTTTACTTACCGGTAAATCTATTTCTCGTAGTCCGTAGTGGATGCTGGGCGCCCGTCCCAAGTGCGGACTTCTTCTGAAATACTTGTATATAGTTATTGCTTAAATAAGGGTTATGTTTGGTTGCATCAGGGTTGATCTGATGCTCCGTTGTTGTTCATACTGTTAACTGGGTATGTTTATCACAAGTTATACGGTGTGATTGGTGTGACTGGTATGAGTCTTGCCCTGGATTCCAAAATCCTTTCCTTGTACTGTCAGCTCTTCCGGGCACAGTTTCTCTAACTGAGGTCTGGAGGAGGGACATAGAGGGAGGAGCCAGAACACACCAGAATCCAAATTCTTTCTTAAAGTGCCCTGTCTCCTGCGGAGCCCGTCTATTCCCCATGGTCCTTACGGAGTCCCCAGCATCCACTACGGACTACGAGAAATAGATTTACCGGTAAGTAAAATCTTATTTTTAAAATGAATCAGCATACTGTGTCAAGCAGAATTTCTTCTACTGATATAACACATTGATGCACTTCATATGGCTATTTGGAGAGTGCTATCTATTTAAAAAAAAAAAAAAAAAACAACAATAATTTGTTATCCATCCGACTGTTTAAGCTTTGCAATATAATAAATATTTAAAAGTTGTATCATCTTTATATATTTGTAATATGGCAGCTGAGGTTTAGATGCAGTAAATATTTTAGTGGGTAGGAATAATTTCTCGCTGACTGTACAATCATTCAAAATTAGGACTTCTTCTTTGGCTTTCACGTGTTATCACACATCAACATGTTGCTGAAAATGCATGGGTGATTTCCAAAGGAGATTTGAAAATGATTAAATAAAACAACGCAGCAGATTATATAACCATCTGTGCATTTTGGGCAATTTCTAAAAGCAATATACAACAATGACTCATTGTTTAAAAACATTTATACTATGATATATTTGCAGCGCTGTAGAGCAATAGATGCTAGCAATATAGAAAGTATGGGTATATAAAGGACAATTAAGAAATATCTGTTTACTTGTAGAGGTTAGTGTAACGTGTACTATAGGTAGTGTAGGGTTATATTGACTAAACAGAAGGTTTTCGAGGCAACCAATATTTGGGGGTAATTCAAATCTGATCGCAGCAGCAAATTTGTTAGCTAATGGGCAAAACCATGTGCACTGCAGCGGGGGAAGAAAGAACGTCCAGAGAGAGTTAGATTTGGGTGGGTTTTATTGTTTCTGTTCAGGGTAAATACTGGCTGCTTTATTTTTACACTGCAATTTAGATTTCAGTTTGAACACACCCCACCCAAATCTAACTCTCTCTGCACATGTTACATCTGCCATTCCCTGCAGTGCACATGGTTTTGCCCATTAGCTAACAAATTTGCTGCTGCGATCAGATCTGAATTACTGTAGGCCCTTTGTTGTCTTTGGGCCTGATTCAGAGATGACCATAAATAATGTCGCAGCTGCAAATTCGTACGCAGTGGCTGTGAGAAAATATGCAAATGATGCAGCCGCCAGGATTTGTATAGTGATTCCCACTGCAAGCATCTCAGATCCTATTCTTGTGTACGAAGACGAAACCATTGGATGCACTTATTTGAGTAATTGTATGGCCATGCAGACTGGTTGACAGAACAAAGACCCTAGAGTCCTTTTGACTGAGTACAGGATCTCAGTTGCAGGCAGTTACATGCCCCCAAAATGGTCTATATTTTGGTAGCCACCTCCCTGTACCGCCCAAAAACAGTGCCTGACTGTTGTGTATTTTTATTAAAAAATTGGATAATGCAGGTACATATCAAGAGCATGCATACCTGTGGTAATCCAAAATTTGGCGCAAGGTCCATGAGGTTTTTTTTGCAGTCAAAACCTCACGCCCAATTGAATTTCCACCACAGATTGTGCTTTTTATGGTGCATTGTAAATGACAGTAATTGTGATCTATTTAAATTTAAATAGACAGCTACACATTGTAAAAACATTCAACAACAAAAAGAACAAAAACCAATCATAATCATACAGATTTAACAACAACAAAAAAACACCAAAAAGAGATGTTAACTGTCCTTTTCAGAAAGAATACACTATACATTATCTCATGTCAACCTCAATCCGCAAAGTCAAGAGAAAGAGTATTATTCTTGGTCTTTTCCTTGTCCTCCAACTTACCTAGACTGTTGGCGTTTCCAAGAAACTGTTTATGAGAAGAATTAGTGTATGACGAGTAGGAGAACGAATTGACAGAATAGGAGAGGAGTGGGTTAAACCTCAGCTAGTCTGGGGGCAGGACGGTAAGGCATTATGGGAGTTTTATTGTTAGCCAATAGGAATGAATGTAGGTGTAATGGGTTCTTAAGCCTGAGAAAGGGGCTGGGTCAGCCTCTTCTGCTTTTGTCGTGGTGATGGTGAGTGCTCTTCCCCCCTTTGTCTCCTTGCTGTGCTGCTTGCACATTGTGAAATATTAGGTTGCTGCTGCTGTGGCAGTGTGCTTTATACTGTGCCTCCTCTGTCTCCATTACCTGGGATTAACTTGCATTCCCTCCAACATTTTACACAGAAAAATCGGTACAAATCCGAAAAAGGGGCGTGGCCGCGGGTAAGGGGAGCGTGGCCACGCCCCTATTCCTATGCTTTCAATGGAAGTTTGGAGAGCCAAAAATCGGTACAGACCATATAAAAAAAAAAAAAAAAAGGTACTGTACCTATTAAAAAGGTACAGTTGGAGGGTATGAACTTGTGGCCTGCCATGCCCCATCCCCACCGCTCCTCTGGCCCCCCTGCCCGCTATATTGATGCAGCTCCTGCTCGGGAGCCGGCGTCCGGTGCCCCGGGCCTGAGCACTTTGCCTGCACATCATTGACTTCGGATGCAAAGATGTGGAGGTATGGCTTCGGGTCACGCGAGCGCAGGATATGAAGATGGTGACTAAGGGGGCAGCTGTGGCGCAGGCCGCGGCGGTGAGTCAGTTTCGGCCCGCGGTTGAGGCTCCGCCGCGCCGCCCTTGGACCACGGCCCATTCTCCGCAGCAGGCGCCGGCGAAGGGGAAGTGTTTCGCGTTCAACAATTCCACGTGCCCCCTAGGGCAACGGTGTCGTTTTCGCCACCTTTGCTTACGATGTAACGGATCCCACCCTGCTTCCAATTGCTTCCGCGGGGGGCGATCGGGTGCCAGGGCGGCCGCGGGCCCAGCTAGAAAAACAGCTGGGGGCTTGCCGCTAGTTAGGGCGCCGACCCCGGTTCATTTGGGGGCCATGCTAAAATGGTCGGGGTGGTACCAAAACACAGACGACGCAAAATTTCTGCGGGAGGGTTTTGCGTCGGGTTTTCGTTTACCAGTGATGGGGGGAGGTTTTGGTTCGGGCCGCCAGGAACCTGCAGTCTGCTCGGGATTTCCCCGACGTGCTTCGGGAAAAGGTTGAGCAGGAGGTTCGCCTGGGGAGAATGGCGGGCCCCTTTGCGCTGCCGCCTGTCGAGGATTTGATTATTTCCCCGGTGGGGGTCGTGCCCAAAAAGGCTCCGGGTAAGTTCCAGGTCATTCAACATTTGTCTTATCCATCTGGGTCCTCGGTGAACGATGCAATTTTGCCGGAATATTGTTCGGTGGTGTATCAGTCCTTTGAGGATGCTTTGGACATGGTTCGGGGCTGTGGCTCCGGGGCCCTCATGGCTAAACTGGATGTTGAATCGGCTTTTCGCTTGCTCCCCTTTGCACCCGGAGTCGTTTCGATTCATGGGTTTCTGTGTCGGGGAGGAATACTTTGTAGACAAGTGTCTGCCTATGGGGTATTCCGTTTCGTGTGCCTTTTTCGAAAAGTTCTGCCTTTTTACATTGGTGTGTGGAGTTTTCTTGCGGAGGTAGCAGGATTGCACATTACCTGGATGATTTTTTGTGCGTGGGGCCCGCGGGTTCTCCTCGCTGTTGTTTCCTGCTGTTTTCGCTGCGTGCCTTGTTAGGGCATTTTGGCGTCCCTGTGGCCAAGGACAAGACGGAGGGGTCCCTCTCCTGTTTGTCCTTTTTAGGTATCGAGATCGATACGGTCGCAGGGGCTTGCCGGCTGCCTCAGGACAAGGTTGCGAAGCTTCGGGAGTCCATTGCGCAGTGCTCGGAGCGGCGTAAGGTGATGTTGCGGGAGGCTCAATCCATCCTAGGCCTGTTGAACTTTGCCTGTCGGGTGATTCCCATGGGCCGGGTTTTTTGTCGGAAGTTGGAACGGTCCAAGGCTGGGGTGTCCAGGCCGCACCATTTTGTCCGTTTCTCGGCTGAGATTAGGCGGGACCTCGCTTTGTGGGTTTCGTTTCTGGCGGATTTCAATGGTGTGCTGATCTGGATGGCCCCGCTCGTTGACAGTTTCGACCTGCAGTTGTTTACGGATGCGGCGGGCTCGTCGGGGTTCGGTTGTTACTTAGACGGGGCTTGGTGCGCGGCCTCATGGCCTGAGTCTTAGTCGCGGGAGGGGCTGACCGGCGACCTGTTGTCGCTGGAGCTTTTTCCCATCATGGTGGCCTTGAAGGTTTGGGGAGAGCGCCTTCGCGATCGCAGTATTCTCTTCCACTGCGATAACTTAGGGGTCGTGCACGCGGTTAACAACCAAAGAGCTAAGGCCCTCCGGGTGTTGTCGCGACTCGTGCTGACTTGTATGCGCAGCAATATTCTGTTTAGGGCTCAACACGTCCCCGGGATTGATAATGGGATCGCCGATGCATTGTCCAGGGGGCAGTGGGATAGGTTCCGTTTGCTGGCCCTGGAGGCTGATTCGGCAGGTTTGCCCTGCCCTTCTTATGTTTGGCAGGTCATCATGGCGGATTGGAAGGGCTAGCAGAGCTGTCTTTGGCTCCGTCCACTCTCGCTGGATACCGTCGGGCCTGGAAGGAGTGGGAAGACTTTTCCCGTGACCAAGGGCCTAGAGGTACGAGGGGTCAGAGCTTGTTTCTAGACTTCTTTGGCAACTCTTCGTAACGGGGAGATTGAGGGCCGTGGTGTCTCGATACCTCGCCGGGATATCCTTTTATTCTAAATTGAAGGGTATGCCGGATTTTACGAAGGGTTTCCTGCATGCGAGGGCACTTAGAGGTTGGGCGCGCTCGGCACCGGTCCCTCCTGATGGTCGGCGCCCTATTGATGCGTCCCTGCTTTCTTCCCTCTTGGTGGCGGGGGTGGCGGACTCCCGTTTTGAAGCGCTACTGTTTCAGCTGGCTTTTTCCATTCAGGGTTTCTGAGCTGGTTGCGGCTTCTAAGAAGTCCGAGGCCATGATGCGGCGCGCGGATGTTGTCGTGGGTGGGGGGTCCGTGCTGTGCAGGCTGCGCCGCTCCTAAACTGATCAGATGGGTAGAGGTCATTGGATCTCTTTGGCACCATCGGGTGGTGAGGACTGTTGTCCGGTGGCGTTGGCTAGTCGGTATGCGGAGGTCAGGCCCTTGTCTGAGGGGTCTTGGCTGCTACATTACGATGGGTCGCCATTGACGAAGTACCAATTTACATGGATGATGCGGCGCTGCCTGTCCAGTTTGGGCCTCTCCCCTCAGGACTTTAGTTCACATTCCTTTAGAATCGGGGCCGCCACTTCCGCAGCATCTGCAGGGCGCGCTGTGGATGAAATTAAGTCGGCGGCTTATAAGCGTTACATTCGGCCCGCTGTTGCGTAAGCGAGTTTGTTACTACTAACATGTTGTTCGTTTACTGCGTTATGTGTTTCAGTTCAGTGTGTTCGTGCTGTTTTGTTTGTCTCTCCTGTCCTCCCTACTCGGATGGCTAGCTACTTGCCACTGCTGGCAGTGGGGGTCTGGAGTGCTTCGCAATTTTTTGCCTGAACTGACGATCTAATTTGGCTTAATTCATTCAATTCGGCTAATTGGCATCTAATTACAAGTTCCTCAGCAGGTTTTTACGTTTCACCCCCAGCCAAGTTATTCTGTGTTCCCCCCAACTCCCCCCCCCTCCCAGCTCTAACCTCCCCCCCCCCTTTTTGTTATTTTGTTTTTTCCTTTTGTTTCTTTCTGTTGCTTCGATTGGCCTGAAGCTTGTTCAAGAGGAAAGTTATAGTCCTCTATTCAATTTTTTCTTTTTGGCAGATCCTCATTCTGATAGTTGGTTCCTGTTCTGGGCTGGGTTTGATTTTATTTCCCATATTCACATTTGTTTATCTGTTTTTTCCCTTTTAGGTTGGCAGGTGGATGTGTGTGATGTGTGGGTGATTGGCCATTCCTATGTTTATTGGGCAGCCAATTTTTTGGCTATGGAAGGGGCTCCTTGCTTTGTGGGTTCGGATGATGTGCGGTGGATAGGTGTGCGTGGTATGCTTTGGCATGACCTGAAAGCGAAGCTTATGGAGCAGGTTCGGCGGTTTGGCATCCCCAAACTGTTGGTGATTCACTTAGGAGGGAACGACCTTGGTAGGAGGAAGGCAGTGAATCTTCGGTTGGCCATTATTCAGGATCTGCAAGTGATTTCGGGCGCTTGGCCAGACTGTAGGCTTATCTGGTCTTGTATGGTGCCGCGGTTGTGTTGGTGTGGAGTGGTGGATTGTCGGGCTATCGATGTGGCTCGCCGGAAGGTGAATGCCGCGGTGGCTAAGTTTGTGGTGGCCCATGGCGGTGCCGTGGTTTGGCATCAGCGGATCAAGTTTCGGTACTTCTACTTGTTTAGACCTGATGGTGTGCACTTGACAGGACAGGGACTATCTATGTTTTTGGAGGATCTGTTTTCGGTGGTTGGTTCGGTAGGTAGGGGTATGGTGGCGGTGCGTAGTTTCTGTGGAACAGAACTTCGCTGTTGGCGGGAAAGAACGGCAAGTTAACATTTGTTGTATTAAAGAGTGGATTGGAGGTCGTTTGGTTGTTGATTTTTAGGTGCGCTCTCCTTCGCTGACTGGTTTTACATCTGCTGGACCGCCTTCACGGGTGGCAGCCTCATCACCTTCACGGGTGGGTAGTCAGGATGGAGGTTGAGCGGATACCTATTTGTTTGTTGGAAGGTTTACGTCAGTTCTGTTTTATAAGATAGTTATCTATGGGATAGGGTTGTTTAGCCGTTCTTTCTGGCCACCATACTTTAGTTTAATTATTCACAGTTAATGGTTCACTTAAATAAATAGCTAACAATTTCTGCCAAATTCAAGTCTCCGTGTCTTTATTTATTATAATTAAGTGTTAAGATGTTATAGTTTATGTTACGGACAATCCTCAGACTATATGAGGTTTAGGAGAACGAATTGACAGAATAGGAGAGGAGTGGGTTAAACCTCAGCTAGTCTGGGGGCAGGACGGTAAGGCATTATGGGAGTTTTATTGTTAGCCAATAGGAATGAATGTTGGGGGTAGGTGGAATGGGTTCTTAAGCCTGAGAAAGGGGCTGGGCCAGCCTCTTCTGCTTTTGTCGTCCCACCCTCCCTTCCTACTGGTGGTGTTTGTTTTATGTTGTTGCGTTGGCTATTTTCGTGCTGTGGGTTGTCACGGTTTGGTTGTGGCGGGAAAGAACGGCAAGTTAACATTTGTTGTATTAAAGAGTGGATTGGAGGTCGTTTGGTTGTTGATTTTTAGGTGCGCTCTCCTTCGCTGACTGGTTTTACATCTGCTGGACCGCCTTCACGGGTGGCAGCCTCATCACCTTCACGGGTGGGTAGTCAGGATGGAGGTTGAGCGGATACCTATTTGTGTGTTGGAAGGTTTACGTCAGTTCTTTTTTATAAGATAGTTATCTATGGGATAGGGTTGTTTAGCCGTTCTTTCTGGCCACCATACTTTAGTTTAATTATTCACAGTTAATGGTTCACTTAAATAAATAGCTAACAATTTCTGCCAAATTCAAGTCTCCGTGTCTTTATCTATTATAATTAAGTGTTAAGATGTAATAGTTTATGTTACGGACAATCCTCAGACTATATGAGGTTTATAAGTATTTATTTTTACTTTCTTAATGTAACAGGAAATAATTCTAGAGTTCTTTGAACAATGTCTCAAAGGTGCTTGGTTTTTAGAATCTACAATTTGTAATATGGCTATTATTCTTTGCAATATACGCTTTTATGTCCTGTCTTTCAGATTTGCAAATTAATATACTTATTATAAAGGCACACACTTTATCTCTAGTGCCTGAAAGCATTGAGATTGTTTTTGAAGATTTTCATAGCTGGTTGATGTAATACGGAATTTACTAAATTCCTCATTTCCTCTTGTGCCACACTGTACAGTGCAGAAATCAATGACTTTTGTGATTGTAAAAATAAAGCTATTCTTTCAGGTTTAAAATATATATATATATATATATATATATATATATATATATACATACGTACATCTATACACCAAAGCGGCAATACTCAAATTAACTGTATGAAACAATCTACATACATAAAAGCCAAACACCACTGACTAACTCACTGACTCATTACAAAATCTCCAGAACCATGAGGACTAAGAACTTGAAATTTGGACAGTAACTTTGTTTTGTGACAAAGGCACCTAATAAGCAAGGATTTTTCAAAATTCTACTCCCCAAAGGGGTGATTTTTTTTAATGAATTCTCTATTATCTACATCCAGATCAAAATCCAGATAAGATTTACGTTTAGTTTTTGCATGCAAATGTTACCAAATTAAGTGCCTAAGTAGCTGTTGTACAATGGGGGACATGTGCCAATGAGGTCAAGGCATGTCTCAAGTTATCCTTCTTATGGTCAATAGTCAATATCCTTTCCTTGAAGGTCAACATGTGAGTACACCATAAAGGTGACTTAAAAGCAGAGGAGTATTCTGAATTACTTCTGAAAATAGGGGATGGCAAGTTGTTGGAGGAGGGGGAAAGAGTTCATATTCTAGAAAACCTCTGCAATTTAGTCTACAACTTGAATGCTTTGACTGAGATGATCTACACGGACTTGAATGAGAATGGAGGTAAAAGCATCTCTTTGCAGAGGGAGAGGACTATTTTCACTCCAACAAATGACTCGGCAGTTAACATCAACAGCACTCTGTGGAAGAAGCTGGCTATTAATATGGTTAGGTATGATTCAGTTGATCCGTGGTGGAGGTTTAGGACACCATTAATTAACCTGTAGAGTTTCTACATACTATGAACGCATCCGTAATTCCACCTCATGTACTCTATCTCAAGGTCAACGCCCCCATAATGTTTTTATGCAACTTCAACCCACACAAACTGTGCAATGGTAAGAGGCTGCAGGTGAAGACTCTGCACAAACATGTAATTGAAGTGACAATATGCACAGGCGTCAGCCAGGGAGAAACTGTCTTCATTCCGAGATTTCCTCTGAACCCATCAGACTACCATTTCCAGTTCAAACGGCTGCCTGGCAAAGGTCTGATATACCATTACCATTAACAAAGCTCAGGGGCAGAGTGTGAAAGTGGCTGGTGTGGATCTGAGGAGTGACTGCTTCTCCCATGTCCAGTTTTATGTTGCCTGTTCCAGATTCAGCTCCTCTGACAGCCTGGCCATTCTACAGCCTTAAGGAAAGACTAAAAATGTAGTTTACCAGGAAGTCCTTCAAAATTAAAGCTACATGTATGAAAATACTTGAAATTCCATAGTGAAGTACGGGTATTCAGCTAGTAAAACATAAATCGTTGCCGTCCACTCTCCATGTAAATCACAAATTATCGCCCTTTGATTTATTTTAATTTTGATTGAATTGACTTGTTCCAATATGTTTTCATTTTATGAAAAACCTGCTAAATACTTAAACATATCACACATGAATAGATGCACATGTTGAAAAGTGGTGCTAACTGTAAAACCTTGAGTTTTCTAAGCACAGGGCCATCCACCGAGCCCGGATACTGAAGAGAACAAAACTTATCAGGACTGTCTAATCTTAAAGATAGACAGAATCAGGCGCAATTAACTATATATTCACAACAATTGACTTTTTTATATAAGATATATTAGCAGCTCCTATTTGATTATCTGGAAATCAGTAAAGTGATCAAAGGAAATTTTGTGTTAATTAATAAATAAGTAACAGCAAGGAGCGCTCTAGATTAAAAATAGTATAACATTTAATAACATTCAAAATAATTTCTTTAAAAATAACAAATGCTTTCAGAATAGCAATATTAAACCACAAGCAGTTGCCGTAAACATAGGGTTAATACCCTTATTATCGATATGACTGAATTGAGTCCAGAAAAAAATGGTTTTTATAACAGTTAATCATAAGCAATCCTGAATAAAAACTCACAGATGCAACTTCCAAGTTGTTACTGATAATAAACGGGAACGCTATGCTACTACCCCTGATTTATACACAGTTCTCACCCACAGGACTAGATTTGGCAATCGTCATTCAGTGCCGTCCATGGCGTCAAAGGGTTACGGCGTCAGGGAGCTTAATTCACAGCAGCGCTTACAAGCTGCCGATCAATGCCGGCTCTCGCAATAACTGTCCACCGTGCGGCCTGGGACTCAGGTGGCCGTTGTATAATACCATCCAAGATTGGTAAGAGGTTTTTATGGGGGAGGGCATACCCATGATTTTGTGAATTGCTCAGGATGTCCAGCTGTATTATAGCGACTCCTGCTTGTGTCGGCTCACTCTCTACATGTTTCTCCGCTATTCCAGAGCCAGCGGTTTCCTCAGGACACTTCTCCTGCTTGCTCTTATATCAAATCTGAACGACGGAAATAGCAGTAGTGCTGCTGCGGTTCTCCTTTTGAAAAAAAGAAGTCAGAAATGACAGGGGGGGGGGCACGAGCCCAAGTGCCCCCCCCCCCCCCCCCCCCCCCTGGATCCGCCTATACCCGACCGTACAGCACTGCAGTGGGCCAAAGTAATCTGGTTGGTTAATTGGCTTTTCCGAGGCAACAGGAGACTACATCCTGAACTGGGAGCCTCCCATAGGATGCGGGAGAGCAGGCAGGTATGCCTTAAAGTTGGTTAGTGATGTTGGCAATATATGGTGTAAAGTGTATGCAAATATAAACAACTTAGTGGTGGTGTACAGTACATACAGTACTCTATTGTGTATGGTTAGAAAATGCAGTGTAAATATTGTGTAGAAATGTAATTTTTTTTCTTTCCTAGTTCCATTTGCTAGACATCTTTTTTTGGTATCTAGGGGCATATTTACTAAACTACATTTTTTCAATGCTGCCGATTGTGAGAATGAAGGAATGATAAAAACAAATACTGTTCTCTTCCCTGACACACTCTACCTGGTGACCTGTCCCTTGCGACCTTCTTTTTAAATTCTGTTTAAAATAAAAACAAAATAAACAACAAATTATATAAAGACCTTGAGTTTATAATATGCTGGAGTTAGGTTAGGGCCACACATAGCGACCAAGCGGGTCCCATTCAGCGGGACCCACTTGGCTGGAAGGAGACTGCACATGGGCAGCCACACATGTGCGGCAGTCCCGTCGCTGCCGGATACAACCACAGCATGTTGCGTTTGAGCCAGATGACATGACGGCGGGATTTCAATGTGAACACATACATTTCAATGTGCCCACTGTGTTCTATTGAAATCCCGTGTGTCACTGACCGGATCCTGTTCTGCGGCACACAAAACCCCTCTCCCAGCCAAGCCGCTATGTGTAGCCCTAGCATTACTCATTAGCACTGGGGGAAAATTATTAAGCTTTTTAAAAATAAAAATATAACCAAAATAAAATGAAAACACAGATGTTCCCAAAAATTAACAAATGAAAACAGGAAACCTCATACATATAAATTGTGGGTGCAGTATGTTATGCCGGCAGTCGGGATTCTGGAGCCCAGCATACAGGCGCCGGGATCCCGACCGCCGGCATGCCGACAGCTGGGCGATCGGAAATGAGCCACTTGCTTGCACAGTGGTGCGCTACGCATGCCATGCTATTTATTCTCCCTACAAGGGGGGCGTGGTCCCCCAAGAGGGAGAATAGCTGTCAGTATGCCAGGTGTCGAGATTCCGGCGCCGGTATAATGAGCGCCGGGATCCCAAAAGCCGGCATACTGAAAACCACCTATAAATAGTATGTCTTACTGAGGTTCACTTTCCAGCAATATGAATAGTTTACCCTACAGTACTTGTCTTCACAGTATACATACCATAACTCTACCTGAAGACAGTTTTCATTTATCAAGCTTAATAATAGTATTTTTACTTGCACATGAAGCAAAGCACTATATTTAATGTCAGCGTAAGAATATTTTTAATTTGGGATTTACTATAAAGAATGATTGGAGAGTGACATAACCTTGTAGCATGAACATAAACCTACATAAATCTGCAAGTTTAGGAAGGGATTCTGGAACTGTGCTAGGTAATATTTATTTGAGCATTTCTATCCCAAATGTAGCCCATAATAAGAAAATAATATGAATAGATAGATAGATAGATAGATAGATGATAGATAGATAGATAGATAGATAGATAGATAGATAAGATCCACTGGGGCAGGGACTGATGTGAATGGACAAATATTCCTGTAAAGCGCTGTGGACTATGTATGCGCTATATAAATAACTGGTAATAAATAAATAAATAAATAATAAATAGATAAATGAAACTGCAGCACTTGCTCACAAATTAGTAGCAGTTACAATTAACAACTCTGTATTCTTCCTTACAGTACTGTTTCAGTTATTATATATAATGTAATGGTAATTTACTTTTATTCCCAATATGGGGCTCCACAAATCATCCTCTTATGTCTAGTATAGCAGTATAGAATCACATCAATTGCTGTAGTGTAGATTGCTGGGAGCCCAGGCTGAAAGCCTATTGCTGCTTTTCCCACATAGACAATTAAAGAACTTAATCCATGCATTTTATTTACATCGTAACCACCTGTCCTCCATGCGTCTGTGCACAGCTTGTTTAGCACATGAAGATATGAAATATTTCCACGTATTTTTTGTTTTGCTCTGTAACGTCCATGAAATAGCTGCGAGAGGCTCCTGTAACTTCTATAGAGTTGCTGTGATAAAAGTGTTCTGTGTCTTTCCTTTCCGACTATAAATAAAATGCAGCTGTAAACCCCATTACATGACCTATCCACATTGTTCATCACGGTTTTCCTCTGTGTTGTGTCAAGACATCACTGTGAGCGTGATAAACAGCCTGGCCTTGCTTTTGGGTCACTGTCTTTGATTCTTCTACATTCCTTAATATACTGAGCACTATAGTATCTGAAAATGAAAACTGCCTGCCAGTGTACGCCGATAATTGTGTCATTTCCTACATTGATATATTATTCTCACTTTCACACAGCATCTGGGAGAAATGTAAACATCTATATGTAATGTAAATGTGAAATGTAAATGCAATAGAGTGGGTTCTATGGTTTGTCTACATCTCCCACGGGGCAAATGCAGGGGGTCTCTGGCAGGGCAGCAGGTGCACCTCCCTGCAAACTATTTGCGACCTCTCTCCAATACTTAATAAAGTGTCAGCGCACACTGAAGACGCGTGCCATAAAAGGGGAGTGGTCTCACAAGTAAGGGGTGTGCCCACACAATTGTACTCCCAATTCACATTATGCCACACAGTAGCACAATCTTATTCACATTACACCACACACTTTTCTCCTAATTCATATTACACCACATAGTAGTGTTCCTTAGGGTTCTATTTACTAAGCCTTGGATGGAGATAAAGTGGATGGAGATAAAGTACCAGCCAATCAACTCCTACCTGTCATTTTTCAAATCCAGCCTGTGACATGGCAGTTAGATGTTAATTGGCTGGTAATTTATCTCCGTACACTTCATCTCCATCCAAGGCTT
The DNA here is from genome assembly GCF_028390025.1 of Pseudophryne corroboree. Lineage (NCBI taxonomy): Eukaryota > Metazoa > Chordata > Amphibia > Anura > Myobatrachidae > Pseudophryne > Pseudophryne corroboree. The sequence goes on from NC_086447.1 coordinate 148,784,539, forward strand.
AGTAAATACACCCCTGAGCATTGGCATTTCTATAATGGGTGCAGTGTGTGCGGTGCACATGGGCCCCTGAGTCCCGGGGGGCTCCACACCACACACATTGCACCCATTTATCCTATACTTACATTTCTCCTATACTTACCCCCTCCTCTCCCGTAGCCGTCACGCCACTGCTAGCACACTGACCACTAGAGGCTCTGGGACAGTGCCAGAATCTGCAGCACATGCGCAGGACTCTGAAAAAATGGCATGCGGCCATTTTTCAGAGTCCTGCGCATGCGCTGCAGACTCTGGCAGAGTGCCAGAGGGATCAGTACTAAATCCCGCTGGACGGGATCCCGGCGGTTGAAATACCGACGCAGGAATCCCGACCACATAATCCCGACAGGGGTGGCGAGCGGAACAGAGCCCCTTGCGGGCTCGCTACGCTCGGCACACTATTATATTCTCCCTCTATGGGTGTCGTGGACATCCACGGAGGGAGAATATGTCGGGATTGTGACGTTCGGGATTCCGTCGTCGGTATTTCGACCGCCAGGATTCCGTCTGGCGGGATCTTGACCACTTCCTGTGCAAGAGTCTACAGCGCTCAGAGCGCTAGCAGCTGTGTGATGCCTACGGAAGAGGAGGGGGCTCACACACAGAGTCTGCACATGGGTCCCCTCCTCTCTAGAGATGCCCCTGCCCCTGAGACACTTTACAACACACAGTAGTGCCTCTTATTTAGAACTTAAAGTGGTCCTGGAGAGTTGGCAGAACGCATTTTTCACACCACCTAATCCCCTCCCATTGCCGATGGTAAGGTGATTGGCGCCCCCCTGCAAACTACAAATTGGTGCCATAACCCTCAAACAGCGATGCACTGACATGATTAGGGTTACCCCCTGCATTTGCAGCCTGGCTACGAAGGCAGTCGGAGGACATCCATCCTTTGGGCTGCAGCAGCTGCATATGATGTCACGCAGTTGCCACGGCCTCCCAAATGATGTGTCGATGCCCACAAAATGAGGCGTCGACGCCCCATCACTTGGCATCGGCTGCCAGGTCATCCCATCGGTCGTGCAGCATAGCAGATGGGACGACCATTATGAAGGTGGGCAGGACCGCTCGGTAGTGGGCATACACTACCCTATGTGCATGGTCCGATCCACGGGACAACATATCGCCTCATGTGTACTCAGCCTAACTCAGTCCTGCTAGCGTCTCACAGAGAAATAAATCGATTTCCTGACTCCTTTATTTTGTAGCATCCCTGACATCTGGTTCTCTTGAGAGACATCAGGAAATAATGTGCTGTTGTTATTTCCTGATATTTATTTGTGCTGTTGTTATTTCCTGATCGCATCATTGTTTCAGATAAGCCTAGATCCCGACCTCAGTTATTTAATATTAGTAGATTAAAAGGCTGAGAAATTACCACAGGGATCAGCACATGATTGGTGGCTTACTTGCTACTAAATACAATGAGGAAAGAGCCCCCAAGTGAGATGCAGAGGTAGACTATAAGGTTCCACCACTCTTGATTGAAAATAGGGAACGTAACATCATCTAATTTCAACCAAATTTATATATATTTTTTTGAAGTCTATCTAGATATTATATCTATCGAATTGAATATGTGATTGGATGTAATCATTGGATATTCTAAACCTTTCTAATCAATGGTAATCACTCCTACTATAAGAACTGATTCCAAACCCCTGATGAAGTCCTAACGGACGAAACGCGTTGGGTTTTGCAACATCTGGTTAATAAAGTCCTTATCACAAGCAACTGGTTGGAGATACATCCATTTAAAGTTCTGACTGTGATCACCTGACTGTAAAATCCTCACATCCAACTGTAATTTATGTATAAGATTGTAATATTGTTTTATTTGAATTTTTAGAAGGTTGTGTCAATAACGAACGCTTAGGAGAAATATCGTTTGTTTCTGTACAATAAAAACTTTTAATTTTTGTCATACAAAAGGCATATTGGCTCCCACGAGAATCCTTTTCTATCTGCAATTAACTATATATTCACAACAATTGACTTTTTTATATAAGATATATTAGCAGCTCCTATTTGATTATCTGGAAATCAGTAAATTGATCAAAGGAAATTTTGTGTTAATTAATAAATAAGTAACAGCAAGGAGCGCTCTAGATTAAAAATAGTATAACATTTAATAACATTCAAAATCATTTCTTTAAAAATAACAAATGCTTTCAGAATAGCAATATTAAACCACAAGCAGTTGCCGTAAACATAGGGCTAATACCCTTATTATCGATATGACTGAATTGAGTCCAGAAAAAAATGGTTTTTATAACAGTTAATCATAAGCAATCCTGAATAAAAACTCACAGATGAAACTTCCAAGTTGTTACTGATAATAAACGGGAACGCTATGCTACTACCCCTGATTTATACACAGTTCTTACCCACAGGACTAGATTTGGCCATCGTCATTCAGTGCCGTCCATGGCGTCAAAGGGTTACGGCGTCAGGGAGCTTAATTCACAGCAGCGCTTACAAGCTGCCGATCAATGCCGGCTCTCGCAATAACTGTCCACCGTGCGGCCTGGGACTCAGGTGGCCGTTGTATAATACCGTCCAAGATTGGTAAGAGGTTTTTATGGGGGAGGGCATACCCATGATTTTGTGAATTGCTCAGGATGTCCAGCTGTATTATAGCGGCTCCTGCTTGTGTCGGCTCACTCTCTACATGTTTCTCCGCTATTCCAGAGCCAGCGGTTTCCTCAGGACACTTTTCCTGCTTGCTCTTATATCAAATCTGAACAACGGAAATAGCAGTAGTGCTGCTGCGGTTCTCCTTTTGAAAAAAAGAAGAAGTCAGAAACGACGGGGGGGAGGGGGGGGGAGGCACGAACCCAAGTGCCCCCCCCCCCCCTCGGATCCACCTATACCCGACTGTACAGCACTGCGGTGGGCCAAAGTAATCTGGTTGGTTAATTGGCTTTCCGAGGCAACAGGAGACTACATCCTGAACTGGGAGCCTCCCATAGGATGTGGGAGAGTAGGCAAGTATGCCTTAAAGTTGGTTAGTGATGTTGGCAATATATGGTGTAAAGTGTGTGCAAATATAAACAACTTTGTGGTGGTGTACAGTACATACTCTATTGGGTGTGGTTAGAAAATGCAGTGTAAATATTGTGTAGAAATGTAATTTTTTTCCTTTCCTAGTTCCATTTGCTAGACATCTTTTTTGGTATCTAGGGGCATATTTACTGAACTACATTTTTTCAATGCTGCTGATTGTGAGAATGGAGGAATGACATAAAAACAAATACTGTTCTCTTCCCTGACACACTCTACCTGGTGACCTGTCCCTTGCGACCTTCTTTTTAAATTCTGTTTAAAATAAAAACAAAATAAACAACAAATTATATAAAGACCTTGAGTTTATAATAAGCTGGAGTTAGGTTAGGGCCACACATAGCGGCCAAGCGGGTCCCATTCAGCGGGACCCACTTGGCTGGAAGGAGACTGCACATGGGCAGCCACACATGTGCGGCAGTCCCGTCGCCGCCGGATACAACCACAGCATGCTGCGGTTGAGCCAGATGACATGATGGCGGGATTTCAATGTGAACACATACATTTCAATGTGCCACACTGTGTTCTATTGAAATCCCGTGTGTCACTGACCGGATCCTGTTCGGCGGCACACAAAACCCCTCTCCCAGCCAAGCCGCTATGTGTAGCCCTAGCATTACTCATTAGCACTGGGGGAAAATTATTAAGCTTTTTAAAAATAAAAATATAACCAAAATAAAATGAAAACACAGATGTTCCCAAAAATTAACAAATGAAAACAGGAAACCTCATACATATAAATTGTGGGTGCAGTATGTTATGCAGGCAGTCGGGATTCTGGAGCCCAGCATACAGGCGCCGGGATCCCGTCCGCCGGCATACCGACAGCTGGGCGATCGGAAATGAGCCCCTTGCTTGCACAGTGGTGCGCTACGCATGCCATGCTATTTATTCTTCCTACATGCGGGGTGTGGTCCCCCAAGAGGGAGAATAGCTGTCGGTATGCCAGGTGTTGGGATTCCGGCGCCGGTATACTGAGCGCCGGGATCCCAAAAGCCGGCATACTGAAAACCACCCATAAATAGTATGTCTTACTGAGGTTCACTTTCAAGCAATATGAATAGTTTACCCTACAGTACTTGTCTTCACAGTATACATACCATAACTCTACCTGAAGACATTTTTCATTTATCAAGCTTAATAATAGTATTTTTACTTGCACATGAAGCAAAGCACTATATTTAATGTCAGCGTAAGAATATTTTTATTTGGCATTTACTATAAAGAATGATTGGAGAGTGACATAACCTTGTAGCATGAACATACACCTACATAAATCTGCAAGTTTAGGAAGGGATTCTGGTGTTAGAACTGTGCAAGATAATATTTATTTGAGCATTTCTTTCCCAAATGTAGCCCATAATAAGAAAATAATATGAATAGATAGATAGATAGATAGATAGATAGATAGATAGATAGATAGATAGATAGATAGATAGATAAGCTCCACTGGGGCAGGGACTGATGTGAATGGACAAATATTCCTGTAAAGCGCTGTGGACTATGTATGCGCTATATAAATAACTGGTAATAAATAAATAAATAAATAATAAATAGATAAATGAAACTGCAGCACTTGCTCACAAATTAGTAGCAGTTACAATTAACAACTCTGTATTCTTCCTTACAGTACTGTTTCAGTTATTATATATAATGTAATGGTAATTTACTTATATTCCCAATATGGGGCTCCACAAATCATCCTCTTATGTCTAGTATAGCAGTATAGAATCACATCAATTGCTGTAGTGTAGATTGCTGGGAGCCCAGGCTGAAAGCCTATTGCTGCTTTTCCCACATAGACAATTAAAGAACTTAATCCATGCAATTACTTTACATACTGTATTTTATATACATCGTAACCACCTGTCCTCCATGCGTCTGTGCACAGCTTGTTTAGAACATGAAGATATGAAATATTTCCACGTATTTTTTGTTTTGCTCTGTAACGTCCATGAAATAGCTGCGAGAGGCTCCTGTAACTTCTATAGAGTTGCTGTGATAAAAGTGTTCTGTGTCTTTCCTTTACGACTATAAATAAAATGCAGCTGTAAACCCCAATACATGACCTATCCACACTGTTCATCACGGTTTTTCTCTGTGTTGTGTCAAGACATCACTGTGAGCGTGATAAACAGCCTGGCCTTGCTTTTGGGTCACTGTCTTTGATTCTTCTACAATCCTTAATATACTAAGCACTATAGTATCTGAAAATGAAAACTGCCTGCCAGTGTACGCCGATAATTGTGTCATTTCCTACATTGATATATTATTCTCACTTTCACACAGCATCTGGGAGAAATGTAAACATCTATATGTAATGTAAATGTGAAATGTAAATGCAATAGAGTGGGTTCTATGGTTTGTCTACATCTCCCACGGGGCAAATGCAGGGGGTCTCTGGCAGGGCAGCAGGTGCACCTCCCTGCAAACTATTTGCGACCTCTCTCCAATACTTAATAAAGTGTCAGCGCACACTGAAGACGCGTGCCATAAAAAGGGGTGTGGTCTCACAAGTAAGGGGTGTGCCCACACAATTGTACTCCCAATTCACATTATGCCACACAGTAGCACAATCTTATTCACATTACACCACACACTTTTCTCCTAATTCATATTACACCACATAGTAGTGTTCCTTAGGGTTCTATTTACTAAGCCTTGGATGGAGATAAAGTGGATGGAGATAAAGTACCAGCCAATCAACTCCTACCTGTCATTTTTCAAATCCAGCCTGTGACATGGCAGTTAGATGTTAATTGGCTGGTAATTTATCTCCGTACACTTCATCTCCATCCAAGGCTTAGTAAATACACCCCTGAGCATTGGCATTTCTATAATGGGTGCAGTGTGTGCGGTGCACATGGGCCCCTGAGTCCCGGGGGGCTCCACACCACACACATTGCACCCATTTATCCTATACTTACATTTCTCCTATACTTACCCCCTCCTCTCCCGTAGCCGTCACGCCACTGCTAGCACACTGACCACTAGAGGCTCTGGGACAGTGCCAGAATCTGCAGCACATGCGCAGGACTCTGAAAAAATGGCATGCGGCCATTTTTCAGAGTCCTGCGCATGCGCTACAGACTCTGGCAGAGTGCCAGAGGGATCAGTACTAAATCCCGCTGGACGGGATCCCGGCGGTTGAAATACCGATGCAGGAATCCCGACCACATAATCCCGACAGGGGTGGCGAGCGGAACAGAGCCCCTTGCGGGCTCGCTACGCTCGGCACACTATTATATTCTCCCTCTATGGGTGTCGTGGACATCCACGGAGGGAGAATATGTCGGGATTGTGACGGTCGGGATTCCGTCGTCGGTATTTCGACCGCCAGGATTCCGTCTGGCGGGATCTTGACCACTTCCTGTGCAAGAGTCTACAGCGCTCAGAGCGCTAGCAGCTGTGTGATGCCTACGGAAGAGGAGGGGGCTCACACACAGAGTCTGCACATGGGTCCCCTCCTCTCTAGAGATGCCTCTGCCCCTGAGACACTTTACAACACACAGTAGTGCCTCTTATTTTGAACTTAAAGTGGTCCTGGAGAGTTGGCAGAACGCATTTTCCACACCACCTAATCCCCTCCCATTGCCGATGGTAAGGTGATTGGCGCCCCCCTGCAAACTACAAATTGGTGCCATAACCCTCAAACAGCGATGCACTGACATGATTAGGGTTACCCCCTGCATTTGCAGCCTGGCTACGAAGGCAGTCGGAGGACATCCATCCTTTGGGCTGCAGCAGCTGCATATGATGTCACGCAGTTGCCACGGCCTCCCAAATGGTGTGTCGATGCCCACAAAATGAAGCGTCGACGCCCCATCACTTGGCATCGGCTGCCAGGTCATCCCATCGGTCGTGCAGCATAGCAGATGGGACGACCATTATGAAGGTGGGCAGGACCGCTCGGTAGTGGGCATACACTACCCTATGTGCATGGTCCGATCCACGGGACAACATATCGCCTCATGTGTACTCAGCCTAACTCAGTCCTGCTAGCGTCTCACAGAGAAATAAATCGATTTCCTGACTCCTTTATTTTGTAGCATCCCTGACATCTGGTTCTCTTGAGAGACATCAGGAAATAATGTGCTGTTGTTATTTCCTGATCGCATCATTGTTTCAGACAAGCCTAGATCCCGACCTCAGTTATTTAATATTAGTAGATTAAAAGGCTGAGAAATTACCACAGGGATCAGCACATGATTGGTGGCTTACTTGCTACTAAATACAATGAGGAAAGAGCCCCCAAGTGAGATGTTCAATTAAAGGATCTGAAACTGGGGTTTCACTCCCCTCCAGCAAACCTATGATTCTGACTTTATTGCTTATGGTATTCTCAGATGGCTCTCTTCACTCTCTGAGAGTTTATTTCTCTGTATCTGTCTTGTTAGTATGAGGATGAGGACGGATCAGTCATTCCCGTGACACAGGACTCATCCTGCAGTCCTCGTATCCTGTCACATTCCACCTATTTCCACTGACACTTGTTCTATCTTGGTGGCCGGTGTTGTCTGACAGGTAGCAATGCTGCTAGTAATGCTGCTGTAGTAGGTACTAGGAGATTTTAAAACTCACACACAGGGGTGAGGTGAGGGGGAATGAGGTGGAACTGAGATCCACCACCTGTAATGGTAGGGGGAACTAGTTCCACCTCCTTCATTGCCCTGCACAGTAATTCCAACAGAAAAACCAGCCCCATCACCTATGTCAATAGATGATGCAGGCGACGCTAGTGTTACTGATGAACTGCAACCAGCTCCCCCTTCCTCAGGTCCTGGTGGCTCCATGGTCCTCTTCCATCTACAGCTCACCCCTCCTGGTACTCACAAATGCTGTGTCTGTTGTGCAGCATTCATCCCCTCCTCAGGTCCCAGTGGCTTCCATTTCCGGCACGGTGTATGTCATGTCATGCTGTCACTACTGCTGAGGTGAAGAAGAGCCACGTAGAGGAGCGTGCCAAAAACACTACCACTGGCTCTGTCTCCGCTTAATGTGATGGGGGAAGGGAGGGGAAGGTGTGGGTGGTAAATGAGATCCACCACCTCTCCAGGACCACTTTAAGCCCTGCTCACACATGCATTTGGAATTGCTAAGGACAATACAGTCAGGGCCGGATCTAGCCCTTGTGGCACCCCGGGCAAAACAATATGGGCATGGCTTCATGAAGGGGCGCGGTCAGTTATGCCCCCAGTAGTATTGCCCCAGTAGAGTTGTTGTGCCCCATAGTTTGTGCCCCCAGTAGTATTGCCCCCAGTAGAGTTGTGCCCTCTAGTTTGTGCCCTCAGTATTGCCCTCAGTAGAGTTGCGCCGCTTACAAAAAAATAATAATTAATACTTACAATCCCCGCTCCTGATTCCCGACCTCTGCTGCCCTCCGTCTCTGGCCGCTGGTGCCGCTCCTCTGATCTATGAGAGAGAGTCATGACGTCTCTCCCATAGCATCTCATAGACACTAGAGGTCAATTATGACCTCTAGTGTCTATGTGCCGCCCCCACAATGCAGTGCGGTGCGCGATTAAGTCAACACGCACCACACAGTCAGCATCGCGCAGCACCGGGGGCACCATCGGAAGCGGTTCTTGCCACGGCAGCGACGCCCTCCAGATGGTGGCAGGCCCTCCGGAAGGTGGCGCCCCGGGCAAAAATCCTGTGTGCCCATAGCAAGATCCGCTACTGAATACAGTAGCACAGTGGCAATGCTAAATAGGGTGAAATTGAGTGCTTCATCCTAACTTTGGGGGTGATTCAGACCTGATCGCTGCTGTGCGTTTTCGCACATCGGGTGATCAGCAATAGACTGCGCATGTGTATGCACCGCAATGCGCACATGCATCACCAAACAACAGGCATCACCGAACAGCGACAGGATGGTGCGAAAATTCAGATTGCACGGTGTCCGCAAGGTGATTGACAGGAGGAGGCCGTTTGTGGGTGGTAACGGATCGTTTACTGGGAGTGTCTGGAAAAGTGCAGGTGTTCCAAAGCGTTTTCAGGGAGGGTGTGTGACATCAGCTCCGGCCCCGATCAGCCTGTTGTCTCATCGCACTGTAGGAGTAAGTCCTGGGCTGCGCACACACTGCGCACAGTGGAAACATTATTCAATGGTGAGTGAGGTGCGAACGGATTTGAAGCTGTGCGCTGACATAGGTTTTTTTTAGCTCGGCGTACACATGCGATCAGGTATGAATTACCCCTTTTGTATTCTCACCCCCATGTGAATATATAACTTCAAGTAGAAAACCCTTTAATTCCGTGCTCACTGCTGCTACCACAATGGCTTCCTATTACTGTAGTTCCTATAATAGTGCATGCTAAGAAAAGGGCAATATGTTTATGTCTTTATTAATTACAATTACTTACACTTGTTTATGTTAGTATTATTTGTATCATTATCAATGGAAAGATTCCTCAATATAAATATCACCGTTCCAACAAACTGTATTTATGGATATAATTATTTCAATTGATTCACAGCGCTACCCATACAATATATTAAAGCAATTATTATATCACTGCATCCACCGCCTGTGAAATGACTTTGCCTTTGAACCAAATAGTTCATTTTGAATTGAGCACTTACAGTGACTATTGTTGTGTAATTGGTTTTTGAACGATTTATATTTGTGTTGAATACAATTCAAAAGAGAGGGTATGCAATAGCGGAATAATGGCATAAATACATTTCAGGTTGCTATTTCATGCATAATGATTGAGTAAATTAACAGCTACCATATAGCTATTAAATTATATTGTGATGCATGACAACATTTCATTCTTTTGATTCTTGTTCTGGATTCTGTTTTTTTTTTGGGGGGGGAAGTTCTGAAAGCATCAAGTACTTAGCTATAGTGCGCTCAATAAAGTGAATGCTGTTCGCCTACCACTCTGGAGTGATGATAATAAAGCTATGCATTCTCTATACACTTCAATGACACACACTGTGGGAGAGTTTCACCCCAGAGTTCTAAAGTCCTAGAGAACTGCATGCTGACCTCCAAGCCTTCACCTGCTGCATAGATCCCCCATCTCCTCCCTGCGTTACTGTTACATTCATTTGAAAAAACTTGTGACACAATTAAAATGCCTGCTGATATGTTATTACATACATCTGACCTTTTCTTTGAATGAATGTATTGCTTTAATTTATTACTGAGATTTGGTGGTCTATTTACTAAGCCTTTGATGGAGATAAAGTAGACAGAGATAAGCCCCAGCCAATCAGCTCCTAACTGCCATGTCAAAGTCTGGGTATTAAAAATGGCAGCAGCTGATTAGCTGATACTTTATCTCTGTCCACTTTATATCCATCCAAGGCTTAGTAAATAGACCCCCAAGGGTAATATGTGTCCCTTTTGATGGTTAGTTGGCCTCCCTTGCTGTAAGGATGGCCATCAACCATCAAGAGTTTGCCACCAATGGTCAATGGTTTTGGCAAGATGGCAATGGTCCAATGGCTCTCTGTCATTAATGTTTTTCTTTTCCACTTGGCATAGGACACAGATCATATATCCGCCTCTTTGTGAATTACTAAGCCACACCCTCTTCAATGTTTGGCTAACAGCCTGCCATTCCACACATGGGGAAGTTCATTGATAGGTGCAAATGATCAATGGTCTCCCTTCGATGGTGTTATACCATTAATATTAAGCAATTGATTGATTAGCCTATCGATAGCCATGTATTGTATCAGTTTGCCTATCACTGCAAGTCTAGCCTGTCTGATTTCTGAGTATTCCTATGGATTCAATATATCTACATCATATACTAGGTCTTGTTTCCCTCTGCAAACTGAACAGGCCATTATAAAGGCAGCATTTTTAACAAAACCTGATTGTGTCCAGACAGGTTTGTTTATCTCAACAATGAATATAGTAATTTGTGTGCAGAAATGAGTGAAATGGTCAAAACGGTTTACCTGACTATTCGCTACATTGCGCATTTGTGCATGCAATTTCACTAATGGACCTTGGCCTCAAGTGTTGTCCGGATGGTTGTTACAACCATCTCCATTAATAAACTATTTGCTTTGTGAAATGGCAATTTACAATTACTGAACGGCAAAGGAAAAGTGGACATATTATGTCACCAGATTTTGCACTTCTGTAATACGTCCTAAAATATTATTTGCAAGAAATTCAACCACAAATTTGTTCATCTCTTCTGGAGTCTATAAAACAAACGGAGATGAATAGATAGGCACAGCACAATAGATTGTCTTTATCAAATCAGAAAATAAGGCAAAATAAAAGTAAAATCTTCTTTAGAAGTTTATATTGCATTTAACTTTTCTTTCTTAGTCCATCCACTGTGACTATCCCAGAGGTTATACAGATTGTAGAACATTTATTGTAATCAGTGTGTTTAGCTGGGAAAGTGATAGTCCCACTGTACGTTCTGTTTATCAGTACCGAATGCAGTACAGAGAGGATGCAGTACAGAGAGAAATAAAACACAACACAACTAGCTTTTACCACTGACATCAGTCCATAAGATTATTTGGAACATGGAAGGAATAATATGTTTACATTCTACAGTCATGTATTATTGTTGAAAAGTCTTCTGTTCAGCGATTCCTCTCAAAGACATATTGCACAAGATGGAATGATCGATTTTCTTACAGCAAAGGCCTCTTAGTATTTGGATAAAAAGATAAAGACCATCATTAACATTTACTACACTTCTCTGCGGTATGATTTTTCACGTTTTTAGTCTTTAAAAGTGATTTAAAAGGGTTTATGTTTAATCCTCGTGCTTTATTCTAATACTATGCATAGCCTCACACATCACAGCAGGTTATCTATCATTGTGGTGCTAAAAATACAACGCCCGACTTCATTGCTGACATCAATAGCCTATTTAGCCTCTCTGGGATGGTATCAATGATTATACTCATATTTTTACAGTACTTTGCGTTCTCTACATAACTAACCATCAGTAAATATAAATAAATGTATATATATATATACATACATACATACACTGTATACAGGTTGAGTATCCCTTATCCAAAATGCTTGGGACCAGAAGTATTTTGGATATCGGATTTTTCCGTATTTTGGAATAATTGCATACCACAATGAGATATCATGGTGATGGGAACTAAGTCTAAGCACAGAATGTATTTATGTTTCATATACACCTTATACACACAGCCTGGAGGTCATTTTAGCCAATATTTTTTATAACTTTGTACATTAAACAAAGTGTGTGTACATTCACACAATTCATTTATGTTCCATATATACCTTATACACAAAGCCTGAAGGTCATTTAATACAATATTTTTAATAACTTTGTGTATTAAACAAAGTTTGTGTACATTGAGCCATCAGAAAACAAAGGTTTCACTATCTCACTCTCACTCAAAAAAATCCGTATTTTGCAATATTCCGTATTTCAGAATATTTGGATATGGGATACTCAACCTGTATATATATAAATTATATTTTTTTTTGCATTTTAGAATTATATTAAGATAGATAGATAGATAGATAGATAGATAGATAGATAGATAGATAGATAGATAGAATATGTATGTATGGGCAGACAAAAGCACAAGCAAAAAGACTGTATCAGGAACCACTGATTTAGAAAGACACTGAGAACTTTAAATATACACTTTCTAAATAAAACAAAAAGTAAACAAAAATACCTGATACTTTGGTTAAGTTGACATCTTATGGAATTCTCCCTTTTCTATAACCCAGGGAAAATCTTAAAAATATATTGAAAGCAGTACCCAAATTAGGAATAAAAAAAGTAACACATATATATATATATATATACACAAGCAGAAAGTTCAGCACTCACCATAGCAAGCCCACTTATCCTCACAACATCAATAAATAAATGATGGGGGTTTAGTTAGTGAATTGGCCAATGTAAGGAAGCCTGCAAACCGCTCGCCAAGGTATCCCACCCTCATGCAGGTCCTACACCATCACAAAGTCTCAAAAACCAAAACCTGGCAACTGTATCACACATAATATAACTACAAAAATTAGATTACACAGAGGTGCATGAAAAGGTTAACTCAGATTAACCATGGTCACAGACCTTTTCATGCACCCCTGTGTAATGTCATTTGTTCTAAACCAGTGTCAGCTGCTCCTTAGTAATTTATCAGCCAGTGTCAGGTGACTAGTGTACCTTTAAAAGCCATATGGTTTGTGGCAGATACACATTAAACCTAGAGGGCATGTTTGCAGTTATATTATGTGTGATACAGTTGCCAGGTTTTGGTTTTTGAGACTTTGTGATGGTGTAGGACCTGCATGAGGGTGGGATACCTTGGCGAGCGGTTTGCAGGCTTCCGTGCATTGGCCAATTCACTAACTAAACCCCCATCATTTATTTATTGATGTTGTGAGGATAAGTGAGCTTGCTATGGTGAGTGCTGAACTTTCTGCTTGTATGTATTTGGGTTGGTGGCCATGGGCTGCATGTACCCCACCCTATGAGTGGTGAGTGCAGATACTGCACCCCGCTTCTGGGGTGGTGAGTGCTGTGGTTTTTATATATATATATATATATATATATATATATATATATAAAATAGTTGGTAATCTTCCCAACTGTAGTAAATACAGTATAGCAGTATTTCTCTTTGTGATTTCAAAATCACTAGGTCGGCAATGATTGGACCTGATGATCTTCGTGTATGTCTAAATATACGATTAGAAAATAACTTCTTTCACTCATAGGGCCAGATGTACTAAGCCTTGCAAAAGTGATACATTTCATGGTAATAAAGTACTAAGCAATCAGCTCCTGTCAATTTTTAAACCCAGCCTTTAACATGGCAATTAGGAGCTGGTAGTTTACCACTGTGAAATGTATCACTTTTCAAGGCTTAGTACGTCTCCCCCTGTGTTGTCATTTGTTATCAAGAGTAAGAGGACTATTAAGGCTGCTCGGCCTAAGCAACAGATGGCTAGAATTTTGCAATTATGCACCACACATAGTCAAACTGGACATGGATCATGACATTCAGGTCTTGGAGCAAGTGACTGGATTGATCTGTGTGAGGCCAGTATTAAGCCTGGTACACCAAATGATTTTTGTTTCAGTAGCAAATTTTCAGCTAGAGAAACGCGTGATATGGAGAAGCATAGCTACATGAAAAAAGTGAGTGCTGCGGGATCCCAAAGCTGCTTTATCACTTGAATGACTGTGGAGATTAAGATGTACATTATTACTATAACACAATCTGGAATTTCTTTTTTTAAAAGTCGAGTATTCTAAAATGTTTTCTAATAGTGTCTTTGCTGTAACAACTATACAGTTATACACTATCCTTTCTTTATTCCAGTCATATGTGCAGTACTTTCCTAAGACTATACAATAGACATTGAACAGTCATTCTATCTTGTCATCATATATTCAGTATATTATATGCAGTGTTGGTTCAGCAGCAAATACACAGAAAACATTTACATTACATACATTCTGTAAAGGTGACATTTTCTTGTGTTGTTAGCTAAACCACTCCCAGTTTTTAAGCATTAATGTAAGATGAGGATTGACGATAAATAAACATGGGACATGTTATACAGGTATAATAGACTTTGCCTCTGAAGAAATCGCTATGTGGAAGTAGGGAAACGCATCAGTACATAAAGAATAATCAGCTAGGATAAAATATAACTTACATATCCATTGCAGATAATATTATTGCTAAACCACAGCAAACTTTTCAGGGGTGAGTAAAGGGTGTTCTACCCTCTCCCCACCCCCTAACCCAAATCCTCCCTACCTGCAGCCTAATCCTAACCTACCCCTTTGTGCCAAACCCTAACCACCCCCTGGAGGTGCCTAAACCTAACCCCCATCCTTGGTGTCTAAACCTAACTCTCAACCCCGCAGCCTAACCCTAACCTCCTAGGACACAGCATAACCCTAACCCCCCCTCCCCTGTGGCTTACCTCTGCAGCGCTGCAAGTTTCCTTGTTCGTGATCCCGGTTGTCAGGATTCCGGCGCCAGGATCTTGCTCCTTCTCTGGATGCCGGTATTGGCATGCACATTAGTTTTGGGATCCTGATGTCGGTATACTGACTGCTGGGTTCCCAACAGCTGAGATCCTGACTGCTTCCCTTATTGACTATTTGTATGATTGATAACTGATTCTTTTTTATCACAGGTGCCAGAATTAACACAAACATTAACTGGTTCTCAAGTCTGCAATTGATTAGTACTGTATGCTATTATTTTTGAAGATAAGAAACCTTCCCCTTTCCAGACGTGTTTTATTGTTGTCATTTAAACTTGTATAATATAATTTGTCATGAATGCTTCAGATTGACAAAAGATTCTAATGTGCAGTTGAATGTACGCATCACTGCTTCTATCTGTATACTTGATTTAATACTGTAGGTGTCAGAACTATCTGTGAGCACTTTCATCAGCCATATACTAAGTGCAAAAAAATCCTTCCCAATAGAGGTGTATTTAGGAATACGCATAAATCTGCATAGAGAGCAAAAAAAATGATACTTCATGACAAAATCCCACTATAAGACAATGATGCCTCTTCAGTTGCAAATGGAGTGTTACATTTGGGTTACATACAGCTCTGCATCTCCTATAACTATATACACTTCATTCAGGAACATGTGTAGAGCAAAAACACACAAGAGACGCCATGCAAACTAACTTGCATTCAACTCTGCATCATCCTTTCCGGATTTAATTTTCTTTAGTTTGAAGTCAGAACTGGTGGATTATTCCTTTTCTGTTATTGTTAAAGAATATGTATTGCAATGGACTAGCCTACAATGTAAGCCAAAGTTTTTCTTTGTTACTTTTCTCTTCTGAATTTAAATTTATTAACAGTAATTGCAGCAAATTAGTCACAAAGATATTTTTTTCCCTTGAGTTTGGTGAACAACGCATGCCGTTGTAGTGAGGATGTGAAATACAGAGTGAAGATGTCTTCATGAGCAGGGGTACTGCAATTGGCTGGGGGTACACATTCCCAGGTCAAGGATATGGGAGGGGGGTGTAACCACGACTGGTACACTCTTTTGGGAGTTCAGGAGAATCCTCCACAAATTGGGACTATCCCGGGCATTCTGGGAGTTTGGCACTTATGCACTTGACAATTAAATTTTCCCTTTATCAGTGGCGTTTTGAGTATTCTTAGTGATTCCATTTTATTGGCCAAAACATTCTATTCGTTTAGATAAACTGCACATCTTAAACCGGACAAACAGAAGACAAATCCTGGTAGCTCACATGGAGTCCTGACCCACATCTTGTCCACATCTGTCCTAGAGGGAGGTATCAATCCTTCTCAAGAGGACAGGTGCAGATGTATCCCATAGCCATAAATCAGATTTATAGAATGTGCTAGAAAAATGATAGCTAGAATCAAATTGGTTGCTATGGGTTACTTCTCCCTTTGTCCTATTTTGCAGGTTTGAAACATCACCCCCTTAATCATTATTTTATATAAATATTAAACATGGGTAAAGACAGATCTGAAAATGTGGAACTGTGTTAAACCAAATTTTTTTTTTTTTGTTAAATCGGGTTTAATTAAATCTACTGGCAGATACTATATCTCTACTTTGAAACTGAGAAAAACATGATAAAATATGTTCTGATTTTACAGTATCAAAGGAGAAAGTCAGGTTACCTTAAATCGTCATGATAAGTCTTCATAAATATCTTGCTCATTGTATGCCTCATCTCTTCGTGTTTCCCTCAGTTATTATATTCATTCATTTTTCAGTAATATCCTAGTATACAGTTTAATTAGACTTTATTTAACTCATGCTAAGACAAATTATCCAATTATAGACATTAATAATTGTGATGCAATAGAAAATATTTGTGCGACATCCAAAAGAGGGGAACCATTGGCAGTGTGTGTAATATGATTATAGTTAATGAATACAAAAAGGAAATTAAAAGCGGCAAATTACAAATAAAGTATATATAAAATGTCATCATAGTTGGCTTTGTTAATCAGCCTTGAGAAGGTAAAAACCTCAAAGACCATATAATACTAAATACATTTTCACATATGAGCCATGTTGCCATATTTTTAGAACCAGCTGAAATCATGTGTTGCGCAAAGGTATACTTCTGAAGGTCAATAGTTTTACCAATCGATTTTCTGTAATAGCAATGTCTCCAGCACATTAGGAGGAGGCCATTGCAGCTTATTATGGTGTAGTGTAAGGACATTACAGAGAATCTCACTGTAAGTATTAGATGTTTGTGATGAGTAATTCTCTTTCAATTGCTCAAAAGACAGAAAACCCCTCCTGTATCAAACACATATCTGATTGCTTCCAATATGTTGTTTTTCCACTGTACGCAATGAACGCTCTGTAAACCTGACATAAAGGTTGAATTATCTCAAATGTATTTCGTACATATTGTAGGTTAGAACAATTAAGTCATTTAATAAAAAGCCAGGTGTTTTATAAGGCCACAAAAATAATACTGATTTGAATAGGAAAATAAAGCATTTGTATAGGTAAGTGAATCAGAGCTCCAGGGAAAAATAGGCGATTTTTTTTTAAACATACTGATTAACAAAAATATCCTGATATAAGAGCCAACTGAATATATATCTAATATGTGTTACTAAACAAAATCTCTGTAGGTAAGAAAAGGCCATGTCTCTCTGATCCCTGGCTTCCTGTAAATGTAATAGCCAATCCGAGGCTTTCTACCCCACCACATACATGTCAGAAGGAGGCAAAAGAGACTACAGTATTTCATTTAGTTAACATAAGCAGAAACATTAATAATTAGTATGTATCTTTAGGGAAAAGGGTTGATTCTATACACGTGTTCCTACCTTGTAATGGATGGATTAAATTCCTTGAATTTTGTGTCACATCCCTAATTTCCATTAATACAATTATAAAAGGCCTGGTCACCTGTGCAGGTACAATCATGGTCAGTAGTCCCTGTACCTCTGGACCACTAAAGAGGCCCAGGCCTCATGGCGACCTTAGGTACAAACTACACCTTCATTTTTCCACTTAAGGGTCGGGTGCTTCTGTGAAAATGGATGCATCTCCTGATTTCAAGCTGATTGCACATGCATCTAAATGGCAAAATATGGTGAACACATGCACTGAACGTATGCATAAACCGTAAGTAGGTGCATTGGTGCAACCTTTGTGCAAACAGAGATCAACAGGGACATCTGTGTTTTTGGCAGCAGGGGGTAAATTTACTAAGATTCGTAATTTCCTAAAAAAGGTCAAAGTTCAATCACGAATGACATCGACAGTGTAAAACTGTAACTTTTTGAATTGATTACGATGGATTTACTAAGCTGTCGTATTCGGGTTTTTCTTTTCTTCCGATGTCGATGTCATTCGTTTTTTTTTACCTATTTTTACGGCAGTGATTAGCAAAACACTGCCGTTTTTTTTTACAATCAATCTCGGCCGGATCTGTGTGATCCGTGCTGGGGTTCTTATTTTTTTTTTTTTTAATTAAACAATGTAAAATCCCCAAAAAAAATGCGTGGGGTCCCCCCTCCTAAGCATAACCAGCCTCGGGCTCTTTGAGCCGATCCTGGTTGCAGAAATATGGGGAAAAAATTGACAGGGGTTCCCCCATATTTAAGCAACCAGCATCGGGCTCTGCGCCTGGTCCTGGTCCCAAAAATACAGGGGACAAAAAGAGTAGGGGTCCCCCGTATTTTTAAAACCAGCACCGGGCTCCACTAGCTGGACAGATAATGCCACAGCCGGGGGTCACTTTTATATAGTGCCCTGCGGCCGTGGCATCAAAAATCCAACTAGTCACTCCTGGCCGGGGTACCCTGGGGGAGTGGGGACCCCTTCAATCAAGGGGTCCCCCCCCCCAGCCACCCAAGGGCCAGGAGTGAAGCCCGAGGCTGTCCCCCCCATCCAATGGGCTGCGGATGGGGAGGCTGATAGCCTTTGTTGTAAAAGAAAAGATATTGTTTTTAGTAGCAGTACTACAAGGCCCAGCAAGCCTCCCCCGCATGCTGGTACTTGGAGAACCACAAGTACCAGCATGCGACGGAAAAACGGGCCCGCTGGTACCTGTAGTACTACTACTAAAAAAATACCCAAAAAAAGACAAGACACACACACCGTGAAAGTATAATTTTATTACATACATACACACATACATACATACATACTTACCTTATGTTCCCACGCAGGTCGGTCCTCTTCTCCAGTAGAATCCAAGGGGTACCTGTTGAAGAAATTATACTCACGAGATCCAGGGGTCCAGGCTCCTCGGGAAATCCAGGGGTAATCCACGTACTTGCATAAAATAAGAAAACGGAAAGCCGAGCCACGAACTGAAAGGGGCCCCATGTTTTCACATGGGACTCCTTTCCACGAATGCCAGAAACCCACTCTGACTGATGTCTAAGTGGGTTTCTTCAGCCAATCAGGGAGTGCCACGTTGTAGCACTCTCCTGATCGGCTGTGAGCTCCTGTCCTCACTGACAGGCAGCACACGGCAGTGTTACAATGTAGCGCCTATGCGCTACATTGTAACCAATGATGGGAACTTTCTGCCCTGCGGTTGACCTAAAGTGACGTCACCGCTGAGCAGAAAGTCCCCATCATTGGTTACAATGTAGCGCATAGGCGCTACATTGTAACACTGCCGTGTGCTGCCTGTCAGTGAGGACAGGACCACACAGCTGATCAGGAAAGTGCTACAACGTGGCACTCCCTGATTGGCTGAAGAAACCCACTTAGACAGAAGTCAGAGTGGCTTTCTGCCATTCGTGGAAAGGTGACCCATGTGCAAACATGGGTCCCCTTTCAGTTCGTGGTCGGGACACCGTTTTGTTTTTTTTGTCAAGTACGTGGATTACCCCTGGATTTCCCGAGGAGCCTGGACCCCTGGATCTCGTGTATGTATGTGTGTATGTATGTAATAAAATTATACTTTCACGGTGTGTGTGTCTTGTCTTTTTTTGGGTATTTTTTTAGTAGTAGTACTACAGGTACCAGCGGGCCCGTTTTTCCGTCGCATGCTGGTACTTGTGGTTCTCCAAGTACCAGCATGCGGGGGAGGCTTGCTGGGCCTTGTAGTACTGCTACTAAAAACAATATCTTTTCTTTTACAACAAAGGCTATCAGCCTCCCCATCCGCAGCCCATTGGATGGGGGGGGACAGCCTCGGGCTTCACTCCTGGCCCTTGGGTGGCTGGGGGGGGGGACCCCTTGATTGAAGGGGTCCCCACTCCCCCAGGGTACCCCGGCCAGGAGTGACTAGTTGGATTTTTGATGCCACGGCCGCAGGGCACTATATAAAAGTGACCCCCGGCTGTGGCATTATCTGTCCAGCTAGTGGAGCCCGGTGCTGGTTTTAAAAATACGGGGGACCCCTACTCTTTTTGTCCCCTGTATTTTTGGGACCAGGACCAGGCGCAGAGCCCGATGCTGGTTGCTTAAATATGGGGGAACCCCTGTCATTTTTCCCCCCATATTTCTGCAACCAGGATCGGCTCAAAGAGCCCGAGGCTGGTTATGCTTAGGAGGGGGGACCCCACGCAATTTTTTTTGAAAAAATAAGCACTTTCCCACCCCTTCCCACTGATATACATGCACGGATCTCATGGATCCGTGCATGCCTATCCAATCACGAATAAAAAAAGCAGGTCTGTTTTTTTTAGCACTTTTTTACGAGTTGTAATTTTTCACGGCAGTGTTTGTTCTTTTTTTGCTTTGCACTTCTTAGTAAATGACCGAGATTCATACTTAAACAGCCGCGTTTTGACCGATGGTGTATTCATTCGTAATTTTTTACCTGAACTTGCAAAAAATTACGAATGCCCTCATCACTGCCGTGATTAGTGCTTAGTAAATTACCGAGATGACACTTTGATGAAAAAACGGCATCTCGGTCAAAATCGGGAGCTTAGTAAATATACCCCCAGGAATCAAGATGCAGAAAGGGCTGTTTCTGATGGAAGTGTCACAGGAGTGTCAAGACGTGTATATAAACCTACATACGATTCTGAGTCCTGCATATGGGTAATGGAAGCCTGCTTTAGGCAGATCTCTTACACTTAGCATGGGCCTGGTACCGTAGCCATATTAATGCTGATGATTGCCCCTGTGGTTAATAGAACAGTGGGCAGAAAGGGCTTGCACAGATATTTGTGACTTACAGTAGTTTGACTGATTGTCACGTTAGCATATGAAAGTAAGTACAATCCCAAGGCCATGGGGAAAAGCAGCAACATAAGCATCCCACTCACGATTAACCCCAAGGTCTCTACTGACAATGCTTCATTTCTTGCAGCTCAGACAGGTATTGATCATATTGAGTTGGACGCAATTTGCTGAGTCTGAACACATAAGCATAAATTGCATCCAAAAATCATCATCAACTTTTTTGTAACATGTACCTGGATTAAACACCCATAGGATTTCTGATGAGCTCATATGCATCTGTGTTCCAGCCTTCCTAGGTGAAAGATTGCCTGAAGGTGTGCCAGAATGAGGGAACAGGGTGGAGTGAGTGCGTGCACATAGGTTAATGAGGTAGATCATTGCCATGTGATATGTCTCTTTTCTTTTATATTCCTTAAGACTTTGTCACATACTCTGCTTTTGAGCATAAATATATATTTACACAAACCATTGCTTTATATACTGTATCTACGCCTTTAAGTAAAATAATGTCAATTGTCTATACTATAGATACTCCTGCTAAGTAATTTCAGGGCTTGCTAATTATTTAGTGATGGAAGAATTTTATGGCCCCCGTACATCAGCGGCATATTGTCACTATTTGCCGATCCTCCCACAGCCAGTTTGGGGAATTTGGAACATTAAACATGTTTAAAAATCCTGATTTCCCTGACCAAAAACAGTTAGGATCGGAAATTCAGGGTTTTTAAACATGTTTAATATTCCTAACCAACCCGGCCATGGCAAGTTCGGCACATAGCAACAATTGCTGGCCGCCGATCAGTTGATCCAGTCAGAGGATTAGTGGTGCCGGCGGATCATAGAATCGTGACCGCTGAAGTATGAAGGCCATTAGTCATATAGCCAGCCACTATAAGGCCACTGCCATATTTATAATGGGTGCAGTGTGTGCCTCGGGGGTCCTGGCGCAGTGGTGCCGAGAGGGGGGGGGGGGTACTCTTTACCCACTGGCACCCCCCCCCTGATCATCTGTCCGCCCATTCATTGCAGTGTCAGAGGGGACTGACTGCTGCCACAGCACCAACCTCTCTCCCTGACAGAGCACACACTGCTGTGTGCTGATTGGGGAGAGAGGCAGTCACTCCTCTCCCTGTGTGATGTGCAGAAGGGAGTTATCGCACCCAAACCTCCGCTGCCCATCGTTACTCTCATTTGCGGGCCCTGTTGGCCATGCCCCTTCTCATTACTGGGGCCCGACAGAGCTATCGGCGCCCCTGTCCAGATTGGCCCACACCACAAACCCTGCCCTCATTATTTTCAATACTTACCGTCCAGAGTCCTGTGGTGCAACAGCAGCGCTGTAGATCATTGGGAAATTGGAGCAGCAGCCAATTTCCTGGTGTTTTGCGCATGCACAGTAAGAAAATCACTGGGAAAATGGCTTCCACGCCATTTTCGCAGAAACCTACGCATGCGCTCTAGACTCTGGGACAGTGCTAGGGTCCCCTAGTGAGTTGTAACCCTAGTGCCCAGAGCTACAGTTCTGGCAGCCAAAGTGGAGGAGGCCCAGATGGGTCCTGCACATGGGCCTCACC